>NC_140995.1:128491610-128955800 GCF_052327205.1 Somniosus microcephalus | reverse complement strand
TATATTTTTTTTCTATATATATATATATATATCTATATTTCTATATATATATATTTCTTTTTTTCTATATATATCTTCTTTTTTTTCTATATATATCTTTCTTTTTTTCTATATATATATCTTTCTTTTTTTCTATATATATCTTTCTTTTTTATCTATATATATATCTTTCTTTTTTTCTATATATATCTTTCTTTTTTTCTATATCACACACCACAAACACCCCCCCTACTAATAACTAATCTCCCCTCCCTCACCCACACCCCCCCCCCTCCCCACACACACACCCACCACCCCCCCCCACCCACACACCCACCCCCCCCACCCCACACACCCCCCCCTCCCACACACACTCCCCCCCCACCCCACACACCCCCCCCCCCACCACCCACACACCCCCCCCCACCCCCCCCACACACCCCCCCCCACCCCCCACACCACCCCCCCCCCCCACACACACACCCCCCCCCCCCCACACACCCCCCCCCCCACCCCCCCCCACACACACACCCCCCCCCCCCCCACACACACACCCCCCCCCCCCCCCACACACACCCCCCCCCCCCACCCCCCCCCACACACCCCACCCCCCCCCCACCCCACACCCCCCCACCCCCCCCCACACCCCCCACCCCCCCCCACACACACACCCCCCCCCCCCACACACACCCCCCCCCCCCACACACACCCCCCCCCCCACACCCCACACCCCCCACCCCCCCCCACCCCCCACACCCCCCCCCCCCCACACACACCCCCCCCCACCACACCCCCCCCCCACACACACCCCCCCCCCTCACACACACACCCCCCCCTCACACACACCCACCCCCCACACCCCACCCCACACCCCACACCCCCCCCACACACACACACTCCCCCCCTCACACACACTCCCCCCCTCCCACACACACACCCCCCCCCACACACACACTCCCCCCCGCACACTCACACACACTCTCCCCCCCCTCACTCACACACACACTCCCTCCCCCCTCACACACTCCCCCCCCCCCACTCACACACACTCCCCCCCCCTCCCTCACACACACTCCCCTCCCTCACACACACTCCCCTCCCTCACACACACTCCCCCCCTCCCTCACACACACTCCCCCCCTCCCACACACACACTCCCCCCCTCCCACACACTCCCCCCTCCTCCCTCACACACACTCCCCCACACTACCCCCCCTCCCTCGCACACTACCCCCCCTCCCTCGCACACACTCCCCCCCCACACACTCCCCCCCCACACTCACACACTCTCCCCCCCTCACTCACACACACACTCCCTCCCCCCCTCACACACCCCCCCCCCCTCCCCCTCACACACCCCCCCTCCCTCACACCCCCCCTCCCTCACACCCCCCCCTCCCTCACACCCCCCCCTCCCTCACACACTCCCCCCCTCCCTCACACACACTCCCCCCCCACTCACACACACTCCCCCCCTCCCTCACACACACTACCCCCCCTCCCTCACCCCCCCCCTCCCTCACACCCCCCTCCCTCACACCCCCCCTCCCTCACACCCCCCCCCTCCCTCACACCCCCCCCTCCCTCACACCCCCCCCTCCCTCACACCCCCCCCTCCCTCACACCCCCCCCCTCCCACACACCCCCCCCTCCCACACACACCCCCCCCCTCCCTCCCTCACAATACAATACAATACAATACAAATCGCTTTATTGGCATGATAAGGTACATCTTATGTTGCCAAAGCATCAAAATACATTTATGGTTGAACACATAAACGCGGTTCCATTCATACAGTGTATAAACAGGTATATCCCCGAGTGTATAAATATACATTCGCGTTGTTTATATATATTCTTTTCTTAGTTTACTGGTTGTCCCTCTGTTCATGGCAAGCTGTAACATAGTGTGCCGCCAGTGTTATACAGCTTCTCTCCTCTCCCAGTAGGAATGGGAGTTTTTGGTTGTCATTCAGATTTCTGAAATCAGGGCATATTTGTGAGAATTTTTGGTAGAAATTCTCCCTGATGCCCTGATATTTTCCACAAGCTGTGAGGAAGTGCATCTCTGTCTCCACACTCTCCCCCCTCCCTCACACTCCCCCCCCCCTCTCCCTCACACTCCCCCCTCTTCCTCACACTCCCCCCCCTCTCCCTCACACTCCCCCCCCCTCTCCCTCACACTCCCCCCCCCTCTCCCTCACACTCCCCCCCCCTCTCCCTCACACTCCCCCCCCTCTCCCTCACACTCCCCCCCCTCTCCCTCACACTCCCCCCCCTCTCCCTCACACTCCCCCCCTCTCCCTCACACTCCCCCCCTCTCCCTCACACACACACTCCCCCCCTCTTCCCTCACACACTCCCCCCCTCTCTCACACACACACACTCCCCCCCCTCTCCCTCACACACACACACTCCCCCCCCTCTCCCTCACACACTCCCCCCTCTCCCTCACACACTCTCCCCCCCTCTCCCTCACACACACTCCCCCCCCCTCTCCCTCACACACTCTCCCCCCCCTCTCCCTCACACACTCTTCCCCCCCTCTCCCTCACACACTCTCCTCTCCCTCCTTTCCTTTCTCTCCCTGCCTCCCCTCTCCCTCGCTAGCGCCTCAGGCCCGGCCGGACTCACCTCGGTAGCAGAACGGGGTCACTCCGACAACGGGAGGCCGGGTGCCCAGCGCTCCGAAGCGAGCCCGGGGTTCATGCTGGTGAAACCGGCGGGCCTTTGGACCCGGTTGGCCGGGCTGCAGACTCCCGTGTCCGATTGCGATCGGGGACAGCTGATTCAAAAGCGCCGGTTTTGCCGGTCCCGCACTCACGGCAGGAGAGGGGGAAGTGGAGAGAGAGAGGGAAGAGGAGAGAGAGAAGGAGAGGGAGAGAGGGAAGGAGAGGGAGAGAGAGAAATTTTTTCAGCTTCAGGCCTGCCTGCAGCGGGCGGAGAGCAGCCCCGAGTCCCCCCTGCGCGAGGGTGAGGAGGGGGACGGTGGTGGTTAGAGCGGAGCGCTGAACTCGAGGCCCAGGTTTCCCGGGCTGCTAGGCCGCGCCCGGCGCCGGCACAGCCGCTCGAAACGGCCGTCAAAGTAGGCGAGCCTCCGGGCGAAGGGCAGGGGATCACTTCATTTCCTACTCAAATAAATTGTTATTTAATTCCCTAACACATAATTCAAATATTTACCTTAGTTCCCTAACACACAGAAAGTGTGGAAAACAAATCGTGAAGAATCAAGATGGCGGCCACTCACCTCGGTTCAGAATGATAAGGCCCGCCCACACACGCACCGATTGGTCAACCATCTGGTCACTGAACTGTAGGATTGGTCAATCGTCCTGTCACTCAACACTCAACTGTAGGATGGCGCGCCTGCACGCGCAATGAACCCGCCCCCGAGACGCAGCGATTGGTCAACCGTCGGTCAACTGTCAGGTCGCTCGACCGCACGATTGGTCAACCTTCACGTCACTCAATGCTAATGAGCAAATGAGCGGAACTTTTGCCATTTAATGAGCGGAATTTTGAATGTTTTTGGGATACCGTGGGCACGATTTTTGTCCGGCCGAAACGTAAATACGCCTATGACCGGTCCGTAATCGTAAGCTTTCTTTTGACGTGACGCGCGTGTAGGTACGCTCTATAACTTTCAAATGTATAGAGAACGGACAGACAGACAGACAGAAGAGGTCTTATATAGCTATAGATAGAAGATATATATATATATATATATGTGATAGATAGATAGATAGATAAGATAGATAGAAGATTGCAATGATTTTGTAATGATACTAGACAGATCATTTGATTTTTCAGGAATCCTACCGTTTTATCTTGTTCATGAGGCATACTACACTGAAATACTGTACACAGAATGTGCGAGCAGAGATTGGCAAATCAAAAGGAACTTATTTCACAGCATCCGCCTAATTTGCACAGCACGCAATCTTGAAGCTAATAGGCAAGAGCTTTATTTAACTATTAAAATTAATTTAAATAAGGTACAGCACAATTTACCGTCCATTTAAGACCAGACTGTGTGCATTCTGCTCACCCATTTGGAATGAACAAAAAAGGAAGCTCCATTTATATTGGAGTTCTTAAAGGATTGTAGTTTTTTTTTTTTTAAATGTTTGGTTTTGCAGTACCTTTTTAGGGGGTTTTTTTGCTTTTTAAATTTTGTTTCTTTTTTTCATTTATTTTGAGAATTTTGTTTGGTATTACATGATAATTGTAGAAAGCCATTTAACCCATCTTAGTTCACCAGACTGACTCCAAACTCCTCCCACTGCAGCATCAATTTATTGTTAAATAATTGCAGGGTTTTCACCTCCGCTACTCTATCTAGAACTCCTAATGAATAACATTTGTCATTTATTCAAATTCTTCTCCCTAATGATTATATATCGATGGTTCTCAATGCACATCATTAATAATGCCCTATATACTTTAAAGCAGGAAACACAGATCTGTAACAACATCATGCAAAGAAGGCTATTGGAGCCTCAGAGTGTTAGAGTTTTGCTACGATCGTTATCATAGCCCTGCAGTTATGGGGGAAGGAGTGCTTAACCAAAACCAGGCATTTCCCCACAGAGAAGGGAGATTAAGAGTGATCTTAGGTCGCTCTTACATACCTTACAATTGGTTTCACAGCAATGTTTCTGGGAGAAAGTTCTCCTAGAATGTTGCATGGTAGCACGAGAGAAAAAGTAAAATGTCTTAAAAGTCTTCACAATGACCAGTTTGTGTCATTCCTAGATGTACATACTGTATATCAAATAAAATATTCCTCTGCATGTGTATTAAGCATGGCATTTTAATAATAAATAATTTTGGTGTACACAATTTAGACATTGGCAATGTCTAAAGGACACAAGAGACACAGTGGATCTTTTTATACATTTTATTTTAAAATACTTGAAAACTCCCTCCCACAAACCACAAAAATTGAACAATGCAAAGTGGTTTGGGTTGCAACTTGCTCATGAATTGCGGCATCCATTTTCTATATACCATTACAGTACATATTACTTGGTGATAACAATTCAAGATGAAGTAATTCTTTTGGTGACGTACACTGGGCATATTTCAAAAGTACTGAAAAGTAAAACTGCACCACATCCTTATTAATATTCATTAGTTATTACAAAGCTTTGTGGTAATAAGTTTAGAGATATATATACACAAGGTATTTTCTGAAGTTGTGTACTGTAGCTAATTTACTGCCAGTAATTTACTTCTGCTGTATAAAACATCACATGAAAGTTCAGAAAAGGTTCTGTAGTTTCAAGTAATGACTTAAAGTCAACCTAAACAGGACAGTGAATAAGGCATGATGCAGCTTATTAAACTTTAAACATACACTTTATTGATTTTAAAAGAAAAATATATTCCTTCGCATACCAGTTACAAAAATAAGTAAATAACTTAATTTGCCATAATTTGCTGTAGAAGGGCAACGAACGGCGTCCGCCATTAGTTAGACTTGCTCTTGCCCATTTAATCGCGAAGATATTTTGTGCCGCAAGTTGCTGAAAGTGCAAGCTGATAATGTCGCAGCGAGGGAAAAGGGCAAACAACTCCTTAACCAATTAGACTGAAGGATTGAGAAATAAACAGCACAAGGAAGTGTAAATTAGAGTGGGAGAATTCAATGTCAAATCGGGTAGAGAGTGGGAAAAGAGATTAGATTGAGTGAAAAAGGAGACAGAAAGGAAAAGTTAAAAAAAATTAAATTTAACATTTTTTAAATCTTCAACAACAATTAAAACTTGAAGGAATGAGACTCCACGCATGTAATAGTTAATTTTCGGTGCCAGAGAGTGTTATGTTCATAAATAAATAGACGTTTTCATTATGAACAGCTAGCTTGAGCTAGTCATTTATTCAGCCATGTGGACTAGTGTACAGGCATCCATCTTGACTACTGCCTTGTGGGTAGCCCCTACTAAACATACAGCTCCACCTAGTGTACCATTCTAGAATGACATGTTACTGATCATTACATCCCCCTTCCTTAGAGGTTAAACAAAATCAATATCAATCAATCATAACGACATAAACATCTTCACAACAGTCAACACATTTTCAAAGCTTTACTTTATGTACTCTTAAGCTTTTCATTCTTTTATTATAGTTTTCTTTGTGCTCAAAGATTAAGTCTATCAGGCCTTTTTTACTTCACATGTGGATCTTCTCAGCACAGGTAAGTCTGATGTGTTTTCATGAGAGCCTGTATGTGTGTTTGTGTTAGATTGTTCTGGTGGCGAGTCACAAGATTCAGTTGCGGCATTGTCATCGATTTGCTCTTGGATAGTTTCTTGTGTTTTCAGGAGGGAACGGCGGTTCCTCCTGAGAATCTGTCCTTCCTCAGTTCTAACAGTGTATGACCGTGGTCCTACTTCCTCAAGAACTGTAGCTTTCCTGTTCCATGCATCTGGATCCTCAATCCTGACAACATCATCCCTTGTCAATGGTTTCAGAGTTTTGGATGACTTGTCATAGTTTGATTTCTGTTTCAGCTTTAACAGTTGAAGTCTCTGTCTCAGTTCCTTACTCTGCTTTTCTTTTGCACAGCAGGGTAGCGTGGTGCGCAACTTGCGACCCATTACGAGCTCAGCAGGTGAGGAACCACAGTCTAAAGGGGAGGCTTGGTAGCTCAGCAGGGGGAGATAAGGATCAGACTTGCTTTCTGTTGCTTTCTTCAGTAGCTGTTTGAGAACTTGAACACCTTTCTCTGCCTTACCATTTGACTGAGCATACAGAGGACTGGATGTGATGTGTTGAAAGTCATAATGTGCTGCAAACTGTTGCCACTCCTTACAGTTGAAGCACGGACCATTGTCGCTAACGGCAATCCTGGGAATTCCATGTCTGGCGAAGATGGATTTAACATACATTATGACACTGCTTGCTGATGTGCTTGAGAGCAGCGCCATCTCAGGATAGCTAGAATAGTAGTCAATCACTAATAGTCTTTAACATTCAAATGAAACAGGTCCATACCAACCTTTTGCCATGGTGCTGTTGGTAAGTCCGCTACTATCATTGGTTCCTTTGCTTGTTTGTTTTGGTGTTTCTGACATGTCTCACATTCTCAATGTCCTTATTTACACCAGGCCAATAAACAGTGTCTCTTGTTCTCCTTTTGCATTTTTCAATTCCGAGGTGTCCCTCATGAATCCTTTTGAGCATGTCTTTACGTAGAGCCTGTGGAATGACTATTCTGTTCTGTTTTAGTAATAGTCCACTTGCGACACTCAACTCTGACCTGATGTGATAGTACTTTGGGCAGGAACCTTTTGGCCAACCATGATGAATGTTCTCTATTACTGTTTGTAACACTGTATCTTTTACTGTTTCTTCTGCTATTTGCTTTGATTTTGTGTCTGACACGGGCAGCGCAGCAGTGACCATACTCACATGAACATCCACGTCTTCCTCAGTAGAGCTCACATGACTCATTGTGGGTGCTCGGGATAGTGCATCTGCTAACACTATGTGTTTGCCTGGTGTGTAGATCAGTTCAAAGTCATATCTTTGCAGCTTCATCATGAGTCGTTGAATCCTTGGAGACATCTCATTCAGATTTTTTTTAATGATGGCAACTAGTGGGCAGTGGTCTGTCACAACTGTGAAGGTGGGAAGTCCATATATGTAGCCATGGAACTTTTCTAGTCCAACTACTAAGCCTAGACATTCCCTTTCAATCTGGGCGTATCGACACTCAGAATCAGTCATAGACCTGGAGGCATAGGCAACAGGCTTCCAATCTTCACCCTCTGCTTGTAGCAAGACCGCGCCTAGGCCATCTGTTGATGCATCCGTTGACACTTTGATTCTCTTTGTTGGGTCAAAGAAGGTGAGTACAGGTGTGGTTGTCAGCACGGTTTTGAGGTTCATCCACTCTTGTTCATGTCTTTCTGTCCATGCGAACTCATTTGTTTTATGTAGCAGGTCTCGCAGACAGGCTGTCTTGGCTGACAAGTTAGGAATGAACTTTCCAATGAAGTTTATCATCCCCATGATGCGTAGCACTCCTTTTTTGTCAGTGGGTCGGGGCATGTTGAGTATGGCGTTTACTTTTTCCATATCTGGCTCTATTCCTTTACCAGATAGATTATCTCCTAGGAAAGTGACGTCCTGGACGCCAAACTGACACTTGGCTTTGTTGAGCTTCAGTCCATTCCGGCGTATGCTCTTGTAGCACTTTAGTCAGTCTCTCATTGTGTTCTTTCAGTGTGGAGCCCCAGATGATGATGTCATCAACATAGACCCGAACTCCTTCCAGACCTTCAATTATGTGTTCCATCGCTCTATGAAAGATTTCAGATGCAGATATTATCCCGAAAGGCATTCTGAGGAAACAATACCTGCCAAATGGTGTGTTGAAGGTACAGTATTTGGTGCTCTCTTCATCCAGTTTTAGTTGCCAAAATCCTTGTGAGGCATCGAGCTTTGTCAAGTATCTGGCACCTGACATTTCACTGGTGATTTCTTCTCGCTTGGGAATCTGGTAGTGTTCACGTTTTAGGTTTGCATTTAAGTCCTTTGGATCCATGCATACTCTTAGATCATTGTTCTTTTTCTTTACACATACCATGGAGTTAACCCAGTCTGTTGGCTCTTCGACTTTCCTGATGACTCCTAGTGTGGTCATTCTGTCCAGTTCTTTCTTGAGCCGGTCACGCAGGGGTGCTGGAACTCTCCGTGGAGCATGTACCACTGGCTGAGCATCCTCCTTTAGCTGGATCTTGTAAGTGAATGGTAGAACTCCAAATCCTTTGAACACATCCTGGAAATTACTCACTACAGAATCCACTGAGTCATCTGGTCTGCTTATGGCACAGTTTATATGGTAGACTCTCTTGACCAGTTCTAAGTCCTCACAACCTTTGTCACCTAGTAGTGAATCAAGTCCTTCAGCCACGACAGAAAACATGAGAGGCACTTTGTCTTTGACTGTCACTTTGAGTGTGCATAAACCTAAGCTATCTATTTTCTGTCCATTATAGTCCTTCAGTAGTACTGACTTTTTCTGTATTTTGGGCTTTTCTTTCATATTTTTAATGTCGCTCATACTGATTAAATTTGCTTTTGCTCGTGTCTAGTTTTAATGTAACTAATGCTCCATTTACCTGCAGTGGCATCATCCATTTGTCCTCTTTTACTGCATTAACTTTATGTTCAGCATTGTCCATTCCTGAGGGCTGCACATTTTCTGTATCCTTTTCGATATTGTCACATGACACCATTCCTACAAAAAATGTCTCACTTAAATCTGTGTCCTCAATCACATTGACTTGTTGCCCTTTCTTTGTTTTTACTTTTGAAAAGCATTGTTTGGCAAAGTGATTCTTTCCACTACATTTTGTGCACATTTTCCCAAACGCTGGGCATTGTCTTGACTGGTGCTGGTAACCACAGCGTTTACAATTAAAAGTTCCATCCTCCGATTGCTTTGCATTTCTGTTCTGCCCACGTTTCTTCCCCTTGTAGGACACAGCACCGACAGCAGCACAGTCACTCATTACAGTCGCATCATTATTAATTTCACTGAAAGTCTTTGCGTGCTGCCAAGCTAGCTCACTGGCATGGCATATTTTCACAGCATCCTCTAATGTTAGTTCGGTTTCTCTCAACAAACGTTCCCTGACCTTTTTATCATGAATACCAAACACAATCTGGTCACGAATCATGGATGATTTCAGTTCAGAGAAATTACATGTCTATGCTTTCAGTTTCAGATCGGTCATAAAGCTATCAAAAGTCTCATTTTGCTGCTGTGTCCATGAACGGAACACGTACCTCTCATAGGTCTCGTTCTTTTTGGGAGAACAATGTGTATCAAACTTCTTTAGCACATCGTCCATTTTTTCTCTGTCCTCCTCTTGATCAAATACAAACATATTAAATACCTCTATCGCCTGCGGGCCTGCAACCGTGAGCAGTAACGCTATTTTCCTTGCGTCTGGCATCGTACCGAACCCGATGGCAGCAATGTAGAGTTCGAATTGTTGTTTGAAAGTCCGCCAATTGCAGTCGACATTCCCCGTGAGTTTCAAACCCTCTGGTGGCTTCAAATTCTCCATGTCACGTTTCACAATATTCAGCAGATATTACCACTTCTGGTACCATGTTATGTTCATAAATAAATAGACATTTTCATTATGAACAGCTAGCTTGAGCTAGTCATTTATTCAGCCATGTGGACTAGTTTACAGGCATCCATCTTGACTACTGCCTTGTGGGTAGCCCCTACTAAACATACAGCTCCACCTAGTGTACCATTCTAGAATGACATGTTACTGATCATTACAGAGAGGTTGACTGGCAGTTAATAATACCTATCTTATTGGTAAAAGGGTGCTTAGACTGAAATGACAAGACTTAATTTTCTGTGGTGAGTTTAGTTCGTATCTACCACGCAAATACAGCAACTTCATTGTTATTTTGACAGCAAATTATGGCCCCATAGGTCCGCCACCATAACTTTGCCAAAAGTGGAGCATAAACTGCGGGTAAATGGGGCTTCCGCTGCATTTCTGGCCAAGTTGCGGAGGCAGAATGGGAGCAGCTTGGAAAAAATTCCCAGCCATAGAATCACAAAAATTATACCACAGAAGCCCATTCAGCCTGTTGTGTTCCTACTGGTGTTAGCTCTTCAGCAAATGTTATCTCATTTGCCTGCTCTTTCCATCTTCCCCTTTGCCTCACCCAAACTCTCTCTCTAAACCAAAGATGAGGACGAATAAATCATTTTCCTGTCGTAACTTACAGCAAAAAAGGTTCAACAGTTCATGGTGCAGCTTGTTCTGCAATAATTTGAATTCTGCACAATGCACATACTCAGACCCTTGGGAATTGCAGACACAGGTGTAATGTTACCTCTCTTCAGTTGCAGAGTGATAGCTAAGGAAAGAATATCAACTGACTCGCTAGACTTTTCAGAGGAGCTGAGGTCATAGAGTAAAAATGTTAATGAAGACACTCAGACACAAGAAAGATGAATTAAGAGGCTACATACATTTTGATTCTGATATTTTCTGTACTTGGTAAGTTTTTATACACATTCCTAATGACCTTAAAGTATAATGTGACACAGAAATTTACGTGTGAAACTTGAATGGTCAGAAAATATGCACTAAAAGTATAGTTTTAATACATTAATTTTCTATGGCACTGTTCACAATAAGGGCAGCAGGTGCATGGGAACACCATCACCTCCAAGTTCCCCTCCAAGTCACACACCACCCTGAATTGGACATAGATCGCCGATCCTTCATAGTTGCTGGGTCAAAATCCTGGAACTCCCTCCCTAACAGCATTGTGGGAGCACCTTCACCACACGGACTGCAGTGATTCAAGAAGGCAGCCCATCACTACCATATCAAGGGTAACTCTAAAGAGCAGAGATGGTTAACGGGAGACCTAATAGAGGTATTCAAAATTACGAGGGGTTTTGAAAGAGCAAGTCGGGAGAAACTGTTTCCTCTGCCAAGAGGGTTGGTAACCAGATGTCATAGTTCTTTTGCCAATTATTTTAAATCTAAGGGGGAAATGAGGAGAAATTTCTTCACACATAGGGTTAAGATTTGGAACACACTGCCTGAAAGGGTGGTGGAATCACATTCCATAGGAACTTTCAAAAGGCAATTGGACATGTACTTGAAGAGGACCAATTTGAAAGGGTTATGGGGAAAAAGCTGGGAGGTGGGACAAAATTGGACAGCTCTTTCAAAGAGCCAGCACAGGCACGAAGGGTTGAATGGCCTCCTTCTGAGCAGTAAGCTTCTATGATTCTAACTAGGGATGGCCAATAAATGCTGGCCTTACCAGCAACGCCCATATCCCCAGAATGAATTTTTTTTAAATCACAAGACCAAATCTCTACTTAGTGCATGAAATACTGACCGTCAACTTCTGATTAATTTGAAGTAGAGGCACATAGTCGTGGGGTAGCAAAATAGTAACATATGGTCAGATTGGTTCTCAACAAAGGACTTGGGCCTAGAAATTAGCTACAGCCCCGCCAGCTCGCTGGCGGCCAGAATTTACCGCTGGGCGCGGAGCCACTCGCTCCCAGCCGATATTCAGTTTCAGCGCCCAAAGTCGAGGACGGCCGCTGTTCAAGGGTGTGGCCGCCCCCGCTTGGGGCGCTGAAACTGAATATCGGCGCGCTAGTGGCCGCAGCGCCACCCGCAGCGGAGCGGCAGGCTGCGGTACTGCAGGCCTTCCTCCCTCTCTTAAGGGGGAGGTGCCTGCAGCAGCTGGAGCCCCGATCGCGAGTGCCGGCAAAAGAGCCCGGCACAACAGAGAAGTGCCGGGCTCCCGGAAACCAGCCGGCAATGCCGCGGGGGGGGGGGGGGTGGAGGAGGCCGGGGAAGGAGGTGCGGGCAGGCGGCCGGCCGCACCTCCACCTTAAAGCGCCCCACTAAGGCTGCTGTACGGACCCGGTCTCCAAATGTTATTAGCGGCCGCCACGGAAGAGGCGGCCGCTACTGAAGATGGGGGTCGGGCCGGTACCGGGGCGCTGCGCACACCGATGACGTCATCGGTGGCGGCGCAGCGCTAACGGCTACCGCTGCAATTAGCGCGTCAATGAAGTTCGCCCAAAGTTTGCAGACTGGCGCAGAAGCCCTCTTTGGGCGGTAACTGGGCGCAAAGCCCACTGAATTTCTAGGCCTTGATGTTGGAACAAATTGGATGAGCTGGATGACATTTTTTCATTCCTAAATTCTTATTAATAAGTGCCTTTTTCAAAGGATTTCTTATCCAATTTATTCATTAGCTTTTTCCCTTTACTTCCACAGCCTATCTATCATTATAAAGATTTTCAATTACACCACTTATCTTGGTTAATAATGCTACTGTTGGTTTGATCTCAAGTGCTCCTTTGATCTTCTGATATAGACTTCTGGCATCCAAAAATAAAGGAACCTCTAATTTATATTCTGTATTCGCTTTCTATAACATTTCATTTTTGTGCTCTTTTAACTATTTGTGCACTGAATTCCTCAGCTAAGCTCATGTCATTTATACCAGCTGGTATTTATGGAATTTGAATACTGATTATTGTAGATTAGATTTAAAGGAACATATAGAACCAGATAGTATTTTCTAAAACAAAATCCTAAATCTCGATCTTTTGTACCCAAAATGCTACCAAATGTTAGACTTATACCAAACAATTTCACTTTCATTCCTCAGATTCTTCCTTTAATTTAGTAACCCCAAATTCAAACAAAAAAGCTAAGGAAAAAATACGACCATGAAACACAGACCATTCTCATCTCTCTCCTCGCTTGCTGCTCGTGTATATGCTTTGAGTCAGAAATTATTATTTTATTAATGGTTTTACAAAGTCTGCATTTTTTGTAGTTGATAACAGATGATTTATGGAACAGACTGTGAAGTGTGAAGTCACATTTGCATATATTTTCTTATATAATTCTGTCTCTCGGGTCTCTTGCTTACATTCAAGGAACTTCTCTGATCCATCACATCTATTCCTCTAATGATTTTAAAAACATTAAGGCCTAGAAATTCAGTACAGGTAGACTATCCTTTATCCGAAAACCTCGGGACCAGCCGTGTTTCGGTTTTCGGAGAATTTCGGATTTCGGAAGGTGGGTCGGCGGGGGGGGTGTACGCACGGGTTATGCTGACGCGCAGCGTAAGTAGTGCGCACGACCCCCCGCCGGCCCCGACGACCCCCCCCCCGCCCCCGACGACTTACGGTCGGGGTCGGCGGGGGGGGGGGGGGGGGTCGGCGGGGGTCGGGGCTGGCGGGGGGTCGTGCGTACGACTTACGCTGAGCGCCGGCGGGGGGGGGGGGTCCGCGGGGGGGGGGGGGGGTCCGCGGGGGGTCGTACGCACGACTTACGCTGAACGAAAAAACCTTCGGTTTTTAGAGGGTTTCGGAAGTTCGGATAAAGGGTAGTCTACCTGTATAGCCACTTTTGGGGCGGTAAAGTCGGGCGGACGCTAAAGTTTGCGCCCGGCGCAAAGTCGCGCCCCCTTCGGCGCTATTCAGTCGCATCGCCCCAAGAGGTTGCTGCTGCGCTAAAACAGGCGATGCACGACTATCTTTAGGCGCTAAGCCGGCGGTGCTGAGCGATACCCCCGAGGCCGGGCGCAGCGCCGGTGCAGCGAGTTGTTGATTGACGGCAGACACTCTGGCGCCGGTCAGCTCTTAAAGGGGGAGGGTCGATTTGTTTGCCTGCCACGCCCTGCACACTGCAGCCCTCAACCTAGGCCTGACCACTTCAGCTTCACCTGCACAACGCCCAGGGCTATGGAGAAGGCCAGGGAGAGAGCGCAGCGCTTCAGCGACCTGAGGCTGCTGGTTGGCGGAGTGGAGCGCAGGCGCCATGTTCTGTTCCCAGAAGGTGGCAAGAGGCCGCTGCCCAGCGCCTACCGGAAAGCCTGGAGGGAGGTCTCCAACAGAGTGTCTTCCAACAGCGTGGTTGCCAGGACTCCTGTGCAATGCCGGAAGAAGTTCAACGACCTCACTCGGGTTGTCAGGGTGAGTACCCTTTCCAGTGTCCTCCTCATCCCTGCATGTGCACCTCACTTTATGGGCAAAGGGACCTGAAAGCCCTAATGGCCAGCCCTCATCCAGCAGCTATGGGACTGGCATGAAAATCACTTGCACATTCAGCACTTTACACACTGTACAAGCTATTCGACCATGGGAGGCAGTGCAGACAAGATCAGGGCTTCACACTGTACAAGCTATTCGACCATGGGAGGCATTGCAGACAAGATCAGGCCTTCACACTGTACTTAGAGGCCGTCCTTTCTCTTGCAGGCCAAGGTGGCGTACAACCAGCGGAAACGATCTGAGACCGGGGGAGGCCGTCCTGACGTCAAAGAGCTCTCCGACCTCGACCAGCGTGTGGAGCGCATTATGGCAGGCCGGCTGATTGGCCCCATCGCCAGTGGAGATGCCGACCCTGTTCTGGGCACCAATGGTAAGGGCATCACCTTTTTGACCTCTCTCATTACACTTGCGCCTCAGATCAGCATCCTTTGCCACTGTCCGACCAATGCAGTGAATGGCAGCACTCATGCCTCCCTCGCTGCCGCCCTGTCCTCACTCTAAAGCTACTCTTGTGCCTTCCTGCTTTCAGATGGTGAATCGCCAGGTGAGGGGGTGGGCCCTCAAGCTGCCACTGTCAGCGCTTCCGAATTAGAGGAGGAGGAAGAGGAAGCCGGCCCATCAGTGCCACCCTCAGCCGCGCCAGCCCATGGCGATGAAGGGGACACGTCTTCCCTGGAGGGGAGCCGGGGGGAAGGGTCGGAGGAGAGTGAAGCTCCGGGGCCCAGCGGCCTGCAGCAACGCGGGAGGGGTGGGGAAGCTCAGCGGACTTCTCCCCAGAGGGTGAGTGCGGCCTCCAGTCCTGCGACGGTGAGCACAGAGGAGGTGCGGCTCCTGGAGGAAATGGCCGTCCAGGCTGAGCGCAGGCACAATGAGCTCATGGCTGCAGTGGCAAGGATGCCTGACTCCATTGAGTCTTTGTCAAGGAGTGTGCAACAATTTGGAGCAGCACAGGCCAGGAGTCTACAGGACTTCGCGGCAGCACAGGCGGCTTCGAGCCAAGTGCTCAGTCATGTCGTCCATTCACTGGCTGTTGTCATGCGGACACAGACCAGGGCCACACGGGCACTAACTGCTGCCACCCTCGCTGGATCAGCCAGGCATCGCCAGGGCACCTGCCGCGCAGCAGCAGCCCAGCAGTCTGTTCTTCAGCTGTTTGCTGCGCATGCTGCAGTGCTGACCCGTGCGAGTGCCAATGTCTCAGGCGACCAGCGAGCACCTGCGATCTGCCAGGTTGGCACCATTCCTGCAGCCGACACTGCCACTCCGCCATTGCAGCTGCCACGAGCCGCTGGACAGACTGCTGCCGCCCAGGCAGAGTTGGAGCAGTCAGCAGCCGGCCCCTCCAAGGCCAGAGCTGGTGCAGGCCGACCCCCAAGGGCATCTGCTGTCTCGCCATCTGACCCTCAGCAGCCTTCCCCCAGCCTTGCTGCAGCCACTGGGCTCCCATTGAGGAGCTGCTGCAGGGCGGGCAGGGGCCAGGCAAGGATGCGAAAGGCATCGCCCTCGCAGGGCAAAAAGTAGAAGCTCTGCACAAATGCCTGGTGCTTTTTGTAAGGCCGAGATTGGTGTAGTTGTGTTTTTGTAAGGCCGAGACTGGTGTCTTTCTTTCTTTTTGTAAGGCCGAGACTGGTAGTTTTGTGTTTTTGGGGGGGGCTTCTCCACATGAGGTTGTAATGTGGGAAGGGCAGAGGTTTGCAATAAATTATTGTTCTTAAATTGCACTGTGCATGGTTTTTTTGTCAAGTCCTGGTTGCCCTGCTCGGCTGAGGGCTTGTGGAGCGGCTACATTCATCTGCTGACATTGGCACAAGCCATTCCCTGAGAGGGGGCCTAGAAGCGACGTTCAATAAGCCGGCGACGGGCGGCCCTTGCACTTTCTGCCTCCCTCCTGTGCTGGTCCTCCTCCTCCTCCTCCTCAGGTGGTCCTCCAATCTCTGGTGGCAATGGCCGAGTCCTGCGGATAGCCAGGTTGTGCAGCATGCAGCAAACGACCACGAAATGGGAGACTCGCTCCGGCGAATATTGTAGGGCTCCACCGGAACGATCCAGACAGCGGAACCGTTGCTTCAGGACGCCGATTGTTTGTTCAATGATGTTCCTGGTCGCTTGATGGCTTTCGTTGTATCCCTCTTCAGCAGGGGTGCTGGGCGCACGGAGCAGGGTCATCAGCCAGGTACACAAAGGATAGCCTTTGTCCCCGATAAGCCATCCTCGTGGGTGAGGCTGGGCCTGGAACATGTCTGCCACAGAAGTCTGTCGCAGGATGAAGGCATCGTGGCTGCTGCCTGGAAAGCGGGCATTGACAGCTAGGATGAGCTGCCTGTGGTCACACACCAGCTGGACGTTGAGCGAATGGTAGCCCTTCCGGTTGCGGTAATCCTCGGCATTCTCCAGAGGTGCCCGCAAAACCACATGCTGCAGTCAATGGCGTCCTGCACCATGGGGAAGCCCGCGAATGCTGCAAAGCCCATTGCACGCTGTTGCTGCTTGGCAAGGGCCATGGAGAAGGAGATGAACTGACGTCTCCTTTTGAAAAGGGCATTGGTCACCTGGCGGATGCAGCAATGCACGGCGAACTGGGAGATGTTGGAAATGTCCCCAGTGGCGGATTGGAAGGAGCCGGTGGCATAGAAGTTGAGAGCCACCGTCACCTTCACTGCCACCGACAGAGACGTCCTGCTCCTCAGCTGTGGCTGCAGATCACCGCCAAGCAGGTGGCAGATCTCTGTGACCACCTCCCTTCGGAATCGCAGCCTCCGAACACACTGCTCGTCAGACATGTTGAGATAGGAGAAATGCTGGCGGTATACCCTGGGTGGGTAAGGCCTCCTTTTGTCAGGGTTGGGGGCCACGGGGCCGTGTAGATACGGGGCCGTGCTCTCCGGGCAAGGTAGGTTCTGGACCCAAGTGCAGAAACCAAGCTAGAGGCAAGTATACAATCTTTAAGGTACTTTACTAGATTCACACATAACTAGATTCATACAAGGAACACAACAATACACATAGAACTCGAGACAAGTTACAAAACGGCTAGTCAAGAATAGGAACTCAGGACAGCTTCCATGAGGCAACCTACTTGTCCATACTGAGCTGGGATAAGCTTACCACAAGTGCAACCAGCTTGCCGAGACGAGACGCGAGACAAGCTATCACGAGGGGCTGCCACAGGGGTAACAGGCTTATCAATACAGAGCTCAAGACAAGCACCAACATGGCAACACGCTAGTCCAGCCCAGCACCTTATCAAGACTAAGAACAACAAGAACACAGACTTAGATACATCTTAAATACCGAGCTCGAGATACACCTTAAATACAGAGCTCGAGATACATCTTAACTACAAAGCTCGAGATACACCTTTAATACAGAGCTCGAGATACATCTTAAATACAGAGCTCGAGAGAACCATGGCAGCCAGCTAGTTAAAGCCAGGAGCCACAGAGTGAAGGCTAGTCCCCGGTTCCCCGGTTAGGACTGAGCACAGAGGGAAGCAACCACAGAGCTTATATACCAAGAAAACCAGGTGAAACCCATGAACAGCTAACAGGCCGTTAAGCATTAACACAGGAGGCTAGGAACAATTAACAAAGGGGCAGAAAACAAACAAGTGAAGGTGCCATCTAGAGGTTACAGAAGGAACTGACTGGCACCCTCACACCTTTCCCGACGTCTGTTGCCTCCTCTCCGTCTAGCCAGGGCTGCCACTCTCTCACGGCGTCTGTGAGCCCTTTGGATGCAATGGAGAAAGCCAGCGTTTGCACCCATTGCAGCCTCCATAATATGGTAGCAAAGAACGATATGTCAATGAGGCAAAGACAAGTGGAAAGCTGTGGCCTGAAGCCACAAGTACCTGTCCGAGTGTTGAGCCAAAGCAGAAAGCTCTCTACCTTGGTCTCTCTGCAAAGATCCGTCTCTCAAGAAGGAGTGCTGCGAAATGGCAGCCTTTTATAGTGCAGGAGGAGTGCCCTTTAATTTGCGCCCCCCGCATCGACTGAGCACCGTTCCACTCTACCAGTCGCTAGGGGCGCCAGGCGCACAATGGGGCGTCGCGACTGAATTTCCGGTTGGGGGCGCACAAAGGGCGTTGCACGAGGAAATGACGTCATGATCTGCGCGCGCATATGAGTGCGCGCAAAGACTTTGCGCCGCCGCTAAATCTCTAGTGAAGTTGGGGAGAGGTGCAGTTCGCGCTGCGCCCGGCCGCTAGCCGCCTAGCGCCCGACATCTACTCCTCCTAAGGCGCTACCGGCTGGCGCAACCAACTGAATTTCTAGGCCTAAGTTTCTTTTCCCATGAAGTACAAATTTTGCTTTTAGCCTCTTTTCATAACTGAATGATTTAAGCCCCAGTATTCTGTGCCTTCCTTTACTTTTATCAGAACAAAGAAAAGTATGGAATAAGAAAATGGCCCCAAATTTCCATGCAGAGTTGCACCTCTATTGCACCAATGTAAAACAAAAAACAATGTGCACCCACTGGTGGCCCAGAGCGGTATTTACACAAGAGTTCCCTGGGTCAGCTCATTTGCATAACCACTGGAGTAATCATTGGCATAAATGTCATGCAAAACAGGTGTAAGCAGCTGAAGTGCACTGAAACTGCATTGCAGCCTTTAAAATACAGTTCAGTCTTCACACTTCAGCAAAGGAAATAATCAGGTAAGGAAGGAACAGTGCTTGGCTCACTCACTTGACTCTCAGATAACTTCACAGTATGTCTCACAATCTTTTCCAGAATTATGACAACATCAGCACCAAGCACGCAGCAAGGCTTGGCACCAAGCCAAGAAGAAGAATGCAGAACTTCACTGATTCAGATCTCCAAGCCCTCTTGGAGGTGATTGAAGGCAGGAGCTACAGACTCCTGGGTGGCCACCCAGAAATATCACTCGTGTCTGCTACCAGTATCAGAAAAAAGTTCAATGGCCTCACCAGGGCAGGTAAGGTAATACGGGGGACACTCTTTTCTTCCTTGCCCAGCCTGGTTACCAGCACATTCTGCACCCTCTTAAAGCAACTATCCCCCACAATGCGCTCTAACTTAACATCTTGTACTATGGCTACCCAGCTTCCTTAACAGCAATTACTTACATCTGCAACCCGATAAATTCCTTCCTCCACTTTAATAGGCTAATATCCCCACATCTTTTACTTTAGCTCTCCCATGTAACTTGGCACACACTCAACTGCTAGCCTTCCACTCATTGAGGTCGATTTTCATAAAGCTGTCAGGAAGGAGGCGGGACTACAACTTTCGGGTTTTAGTCCCGCCTACATCGGCGTCTGGCCAATCCACGCAATTTTCCCTTGATTGACCTTGTTGAGCCCGCCCAGCGGGCTCAGCAGGCCAATTAGGGGCCACCCGGCAACAGGTGATGTCACAGACTGAAATTTCATCTGTCAAGACGTCTTGACAGATGAAATATCAGTGTTTCACAGCTGTTTGAAGCTGTCAAACACTGACAGTCTGACTTCTAACCTGAGTATTTATACACAGACTCAGTTGGAAGTCTCACCGGCAATGAAAGCTGAAGGCTGTCACTTTTGACAGCTCGCAGCCATTTTGCTTTCAGTGCCGGCTGAGTGATGGACTCCCGAAGCCTAGAGGAAGAAAGGCTGTTAAGGTAAGTACAGGTAATTTAAACTTCTTTACACACTTTAGACACACCAAACACACTTACCTTTGCACTCATGCACCCATCACTCACCTGAACACCGACATCGCGACCCCTCCAAGTCCTTCAACCCGACGGCCCGACTGCTCTAACCTGGCGTGGTTTGGAGCTGTCGGGAATCTCACACGACACCCCTCAAAATAGGGATTAGGCTAAAAACTGCCTGTTAACTACCTGTTAACAGGCAGTTAATTGGCACTAATCCCTTCCAGCCTTGGGTCGGCGGTTCCCAGTGCGGGGCGGGTACCCGCCTCCCCTGAAACTTACATGGAGGCAGGTTTTGGGCGGGATGGTGTCGGGACCTCCGAATTTGGGATTTTCCCCCCTCACACGCCTGAAACCCCGCCTGACGGCTCCAGGAAAATCGACCCCATTAACTCCATCCTCTTGCAGGACAAACTAGCCCACATGTCCTCCAGAGGCAGGCCACTGGAGGGGAGATCCCCACCATTAACCTTCTCACCCACTTCAGAAGGCCATATAATTCATGCTGAGGCACTCAACTCTTGCAGAGTAGGACAGTGATGTCCACAGCATACCGCCAGTGCCAAGTCAGTGACTGAATACCTACACTGTCACCCTGGTATCGCGGTGAAGCAGCACACAGCCACAACCCTTCACCCCTTCTATGTCTTCTTAATCCCAAGGGGGTAATGCTTCTACCCTTCTTTCCTGTAGATGCACCACAGCAACAGGGGGCAGAGGAGGAGTAAAAGGATGATGAAGAGGAGGATCAGCCAAAAAGAGATTTCTTCCTGGTAGCTTATGAAGATGATGATGAGGAAGAGAATGATGAATACCAGGCTACCCAGGAATCCCAACTACCTGATACCACCATCTCTCAGGACAATAGCACATGACAGGCCTCTGGTCTTCCTCCTCACAGCAACACACCAGTGGAATGTGGGAGGGGAGACCAGGCTGCGCAGGAGCAAATTCCTGAGATGAGGGCCACCTTAGTCCCATTGACCTTTTGTAGAGCACAAGGAGCCCACCACCTCGCACGATCCTGGCCTTCAGGTGGCGCCTAGAAGAAGCAATAGAAAAGATAAAAGACCTGTGTCGGCATGTGGGGAAAGTACAGTGTTAAGAAACAGTGGGCTGATTGTGTGCACTTTGAAATTCACTATAATAAAATATAATGTGCACACACATGGCGATTTGTTATTGATGGAGGAGAGATTCATACAGGAAATGGTGCTGACATCATTACTCAGGTGTTGATTAGCTCATGTAGGGACAAAGTGAGCTGATGTGTTGTCTTTTGAGGGATTGTCCCTTTATTTCAAAGTAAAGGAGGAGGTTGAGCTGTGGTGTCAAAGGTAGTTACTGCTGTAATGTAGGGAAAGGCAGCTGTCAATTTGCACACAGCAAGATCCCACAAACAGCAATACGATAAATGGCTAGATAATCTGTTTTAGTGATGTTGGTTGAAGGATAAAGTTGGCCAGGACACCGGGAGAATTCCCTTGCTCTTCTTCGATTAATGCCATGGGATCTTTTACATCCACTTGAGCAGGCAGACGGGGCTTCGGTTTAACGTCTCACCCAAAAGACTGCAGCTCTGATAGTGCAGCAACCCCTCAGTACTAGACTGACATAGCAGCCTAGATTATGTGCTTAGGTCTCTGCAGTGAGGCTTAAAGCCACAAAGTTCTTACTCAGAAGTAAGGCTGCTACCACTGAGCTAAGGCTGACACCTAAGTTACTTGAGGTCAGGAACTCATAATGTGAGAAGTTGTAGGAATAGACCCATGTACTACTAAATCGGAGCATCATCATATCATCCTCATATTGTACCTTCAAAGGAAAGATTAGTTAACAGTGGCACCAAAAAAACTTCCTTCAACCAAACCACTTGCACAGTCATCTTCCAGAATTACTTAAAATGTCACCTGTACAGGCACTGTCCTTCCTGCAGATGGATTACACTGTCCAGCAATTAGAATCAGTGGGCCTCCAGTGTGCCTTTCTCCATCTGTTTTTGATGTCCTTTAAATTCAATGTTCTAGCTCCAGTTTTGTCTTCTTGATTTCTCTGCTTTTATTTTCATCCACATGAAGGAAGCACAGAGGCTACACGAAAGGCAAAAATTTCCGAAACATTGCCAATTTCAGAGATGTCAATAAGTGTTTGTAACGCAGCCAGCAACACTATTTGAACTGTGACAGGCCAAGAAGCCTCCACACAAGTGAAACACTTTGGCCCTGAATTTGCGGTCAGAGGCGTACCTCCAGAGTACGCCTCCGACCTGGGAAATATTTCCGAAGCTACCTCCTGGCTTCACAGCTACGGAGAGGCGGGGCACTACCAGAAACACTCCCCTCCCTCTCGGGGTGCTCCAGTTCAATATCGTCGCGCCGCGGTACTGCAGGCCTCCCTCCCATTAAAAGGGAGGGGCCTTGTGCTGCACGAACCGGGGCCCTGTTGGACCACCAGGGAGTGGGGTGACGGCAAAAGAGCCTGGCACTCAAGAGGATCGCAGCCGGCACCATCAGGAGGGCAGAGAGGGCAGGTGCTGGCAGGCGGCCCACAAAAAAAAGGCCACCCGGCACCTCCCCTTTAAATATCACCCTGGCCACAAGTATGCCCCCCTGACCCTGTTGGACATAGCGTCTGGTGGTACGTATGGGGGCGTGACCCAAGTTTGTAGCCAGGATGCGAGCAGGGCGCTGCGCACGGCAATGATGTCATCAGTGGAGGCGCAGCACCGCAGGTTGCTACTGGCTACCGCCGCCGCTAACCTCCCGCTGAATTTTGCGGGAGGCGTTAGCGGCGCCGTGCCTGGGTGCTAGTTGCTTTGCGCCCCATTAGCACCCCAAGCAACTGAATTTTGCCCCCTGGGGGAAAATTCGGTATCGCCCCATTTGGGGCGCCGTTATCGGCCGTGCGCAAAGTTTAGCGCCTGGTGCTAATTATCGCCTCCGACAGCAAACTTGGCTTTTATCGTCCCTGGAGGTGATTGGAGCGCTAAATCAGGCGCTTCACACCTGTCTTAAGGCGCAAAGGCTGAAGAGCGAGGTGCTACCTCAGAGTGCTGGCGAAGCAAGGAAGGGCATATCAAAATAAACCTGCAAAGTGCTGCTCAGTACTCAAAACTCCTTCACATAGCATTGAATCTCTCCAGAAGTCTCTCTCTCAGAATGCGTGGTGCAAAAATGTCACCAACAAAAAAAAAGGCAGGAAGCGGTCGCCTTTAAATAGCGCTCCCCTAGTCCCTTTCTGACAGCATAACGCTCCACTCAACCTGTCGTTGCTAGCGGCAGGTGGTAAGGCAGGGGGCGCCACTCAATATCCGGTCCGGGGTGCTAACGGGGCGTTGCGCACTCGACTGACGTCACAATCTGTCAGCGCAGGAGATCAAGGCGGTAGTGTTTAGCGCCGCCGCCAACTGTCTAGTTAATGTCGCGAGCGGCACAAACATCGCCACGCCCGGCCTCTAGTTGCTTTGCGCCCCAATTGGCGCTCTCTTAAGGCGCCAACGGGAGGCACAAACAACTGAATTTTCCCCCCATAAAACTCGTACAGGGCTTGACAGGGTAGATGCTGGGACGATGTTTCCCTGGCTAGGGAATCTAGAACTAGGGGTCACAGTCTCAGAATAAGGGGTCAGCCATTTAGGACTGAGATGGGGAGAAATTTCTTCACTCAAAGGGTTGTGAATCTTTGGAATTCTCTACCCCAGAGAGCTGTGGATGCTCAGTCGTTGAGTATATTCAAGACAGAGATTGCTAGACTTTTGGATACAAAGAGAATCAAGGGGTATGGGGATTGTGCGGGAAGGTGGAGTTGAGGTAGAAGATCAGCCATGATCTTATTGAATGGCGGAATAGACTCGAGGGGCCGAATGGCCTACTCCTGTTCCTATTTCTTATGTTCTGCAGTATCAGCTGTAGCTCAATGGGTAGCACACTCGCCTCTTGAGTCAGAAGGTTGTGGGTTCAAGTCCCACTCCAGGGACTTGAGCACATAAAGCTAAGCTGACACTCCAGTGCAATGCTGAGGGAGGGCTGCACTGTTGGAAGTGCCGTCTTTCGGATGAGATGTTAAACCGAGATCCCGTCTGCTCCCTCAGGTGGATGTAAAAGATCCCATGGCACTATTTCGAAGAAGAGCAGGGGTGTTATCCCTGGTGTCCTGGCCAATATTTATCCCTCAACCAACATAACAAAAACAGATTATCCGGTCATTAGCAGATTGCTGTTTGTGGGAGCCTGCTGTGCACAAATTGCCACGTTCCCCACATTACAACAGTGACTATACTTCATTGGCTGTAAAGCGCTTTGAGACGTCCAGTAGTCGTGAAGTCTTTCTTTCAACTAGAGGTCATAGATTCAAAATCACTGGAAAAAGATCTAGAGGGGAGATGAGGAGAAGTTGTTTCACTCAGAGAGTTGTCGGGATCTGGAATGCTCTACCTGGAAAGGTGGTGGAAGCTGATTCCATAAATAATTTTAAAATGGAGTTGGACAGGTACTGGAGGATAAGGAACAAAAGCAGAGATGTGGGACTAAGCACGACTGCTCTTTCAAAGAGCTAGCACAGGAACAACGGGCCGAATGGCCTCCTTCTGTGCTGTAAGTTTCTATGAATCTATTCTATGTTCTTATTTAGCCAGTGAAAACAAATAGCATCACAGCAAGCAGAAAGCCAGCTCAAACACCACAGAGTAATATAGTAAAGGAGGTGAAGCTACAGATCTTTATAGGCTTCTCTAATCATTTTCCCTTTAATGTTATCCAACAAAAGTAACAGAGTGCTAAAAACAACTTGCCATTATATAGCACCATTAATATAGTAAAATGTTCCAAGACGCTTCTCAGGAGCGTTATTAAACAAAATTTGACACCGAGCCACATAAGGAGCTGTAAGGGCAGATGACCAAAAGCTTGGTTAAAGAGATAGGCTAGGGCCATACTACCAGCTTCAGGTATGCAATCCAAGGAATTTTTTTAAAAAGCTTTGAAAGATGAGGGTGTAGGTGACCAGGGCACTTTGTTATGTAACAGAATAGTGACTGTAGGAAAGCTATACCAGGAAAATGCTCACCATCGGGATTTTAATAACCTTGTGACCTACAGATGTTATGGCTCAGACAAAGCCAATTTGTTCCGGTCATACTACAGTTCTGCCAACTCACACAATAGATTTTTATTTTTAAATATGTCACTCACGATTTCATGATACAAGTATCTTTATTTTGAGACGTCTGAGATTTTGACTTATGGGCAATTTGCCTGTAGTTACTGTACTGTGATTTGAATATCCAGCCTTGTGTGGTAGTGCAATGTAGAGGCCTGTTTTTAAAGTTTGCATACTTGTTAATTTGTTCCAGAATACAAGGATTAAATAACTTTGTTATCAAGGTCTCCACGTGCTTTCCTTTATCTCCGACTCCTTCTGATTTCTTCACTGGCGTTCCCAACCTAGGACTTTCAGCACAAGGTCTGCAGAAGGAGCAGGATTTGTGTGCTTAATGGGTTTTTCATATTCTATACATTATGTTCTTATAACTAAATATACTCAATAAGGCACAATAAGCTTTAAAATAAAGAGTTGGAAAATAACATTTAAATAAGTTGATATTAAATTCATCTTTACAAAAATATCTTCCTGTAGTTCTTCTTTTGGTAAAAAGAAAAATATTTTTAACAAAACAGTATTTTAAAACACTACTGGGCTAATTTTCCAAATGCAACTCCCAGCGCTGAGCCACAACTACACGTATTGTGTTCCAGCAGGGCGCGGATAAAGCTCTCCACAGCTGTGCGATTTTGTAGAATGGGCCCTTATTTTTTTTTTGAAAAGCTCTAATGGCAAATAAACATTGGAATCCTGTGGATAGCCGAACCTAGGGTTTTTAAATTTCTTATTTGTCATTAAGGATTGTTTTTAAAACAGTATGTAAATGAACAGTGGTCGCTGCAGGAGGGGCTTGATAATAAAATTTCAAGATGTGTGTGCTTTG
This sequence comes from Somniosus microcephalus, assembly GCF_052327205.1. Taxonomy (NCBI): domain Eukaryota; kingdom Metazoa; phylum Chordata; class Chondrichthyes; order Squaliformes; family Somniosidae; genus Somniosus; species Somniosus microcephalus. Next base: position 128,929,577 of record NC_140995.1, on the reverse strand, counting down.
GGGGTTGACAGTATTGAAAGACAACATATCAGAGATTTCAGGGGAGATTTCTTACCCCTCCACCATTGGCCACAATGCTAGACAGAAGCGAACTCAAAGTGCATTGTTTCTGACCAGCCTCAGAACATAAGAAATAAGAGTAGGCCATACGGCCCCTCGAGCCTGCTCCGCCATTCAATAAGATCATGGCTGATCATCGACCTCAACTCCACATTCCCGCCCGATTTCCATATCCCTCGATTCCCCAGGAGTCCAAAAATCTATCTATCTCAATCTTGAATATACTCAAAGTCTCAGCATTCACAGCCGTCTGTGACAGAGAATTCCAAAGATTCACAACCCTCCGAGTGAAGAAATTCCTCCTCATCTCGGTCTTAAATGGCCGACCCCTTATCCTGAGACTGTGCCCCCTCGTTCTAGCCACTCCAGCCAGGGGAGACAACCTCTCAGCATCTACCCTATCAATCCCCTTCAGAATTTTGTATGTTTCAATGAGATCACCTCTCATTCTTCTAAACTCCAGAGAGTATAGGCCCATTCTACACAATCTCTCATCATAGGACAACCCTCTCATCCCAGGAATCAATCTAGTGAACCTTTGTTGCACCGCCTCCAAGGTAAGTGTATCCTTCCTTAGATAAGGAGACCAAAACACTGCACAGTTCTCCAGGTGTGGTCTCACCAAGGCCCTGTATACTTGTAGCAAGACTTCCTTACTCTTATACTCCAACCCCCTCGCAATAAAGGGCAACATGCCATTTGCTTTCCTTATTGCTTGCTGCACCTGCATGCTAGTTTTCTGTGTTTCTTGCACGAGGACACCCAAATCTCTCTGAATACCAACTCTCTGAGAACCACTGGGATTTCCTGTCTGAACCATTTAAAAGGCCTGGGAGCAGCTCCAGCACAGGCCTATCCGCTGGCAGGGACTAGTGCTGGTGGAGGCACAGGAAAATCAGGGGTCGCTGCATCCTCGACCTCAATGACATGGAACTTACATTTTTTAACCTGCACCTACCTTGTGGTTGTCGGCCTTTCCCATGAATTCCGCAGACCCTCCAATTAGTGGGAGTCTCGGAGCAGGTTATAACACCGTGTTCTTTGGGCACCCTTGTACTGGGATGTCTGGCCAACATTCAGACTGGAGAATGAGGTGGGAGGCCAGGAACGCCTTTTTTGAATAGATCTATCAGGCTGCAGGTGTGAGCCAAGCTTTATGCCCAAGGAAAGCCAGTAAAGAGTGGAGACCTGGTGAAATGGGTCTCCATCCCTTTTTCCTAATCTTTGCACCCAAGGAACTGAGTGTTCCTCAGGTTGAAGGGCCCAGAAAATCATCCCTGTTTTGTTTCACAGTTAGAGGTCTGTTTGAATATGGAATGCTACTGACTGGAACAGGAGTTTTGTTCTTGGTCAAAGTGAGTAAGAAAATGACAATTAAAGACTGTTATCACGATGCAAATATTTTCTCCATTTTTATATTTTGCTATCAACAGTTCAAATCCAATAAATATGCCTCCTACTTATCTATTTCACGAAATCATTTTCAAAATAAGGTTCTGATTTAAACTGGTTAAGCAAAATTTCAGGTAAAGAGCCATTTTCTTTATAACTCTGACAATTTTGTTCAGATGTCATCTATCCTGAAACTAATTAAGTGCATGTTCCACTATAAACATTTTCCAAATCTTATTAAAGTTGAACAATGCCCTAGGCTAATAAGTACTTGATGTGGAATAAACTTGTCTTGTATATTAAATAACCCTGCGGTATATTTTAAATCAATTAACTGTGTTTAAAAAGCAAACGGGGGATTTAGTATGAGCGCTTAGAGGGGAACAGTGCCAGTCAGAAAATACACTCCCATTATTCAATGCCAGATCAATTCAGCTTGTATGTCACCTTCCCGCTAAAACCATCTAATGTGTTAGTGACATGCTAACATTTTATCCATAATCACAGGCTTATAGGTCTAATGGAGGGGGCTTCCATTGTGCTTAGACTCATTCTGGTTCACATCGTTGTTAAAATGGCAGGTAAAGGAGCCACTTATACACAAATAGCTGCACAGCGTAATTTGATGGCCTTCATTTTACATGCCTGACCAGAATATATCCTTTTTTTTATAAATTGTTCCATATTTCATTAACCAGAACATGCAGGATATATAATGGCTTGTCATTACATATAAGTGAGATCAACTCCACAGATTATGAGTCAGTCACAACCACATCATGAATGAAGACACTGATCGCAAGATAGGTTTGGATAAAGAAGATTGTTTGACCCATTTGCTATCACCCTTCCAGAATACCAACACTACCTCATAATGGGAGGCTATCTTCTCACTGCAGCATTTTCTAAACAAGTGCATTGTCCTGGCCTCAAACACTCTTCCCAACAACCTTTTCCAACTGTTGATCGCCTTTTGTGTAGAGAAATGGCTTCAGGATGAAACTCATTTTATATGATCATATATTTCTAATACTTGTAGTAGGCTCTGAACTGAAAAAAAATTAGTGAGTCTTTTTGTAACCAAGGAAAATCAGCAATGCAATGGAACACCTGCGTAAACGTGATTTTTAATTGTACTGGTATTTAACCACTAAAGTTATGCAGGAGAGATTTCAGGAACTGGTGGTTTAAAGTACAATAAATCCTTTCCACATAATGTATTTATTGAAATTTGAGGTTAGAAATATCAGTTGGCACATTAGCAGATAAGTGCTTAACGTATTCATATGACAGTCGCCTGTCAGTTATTTTAATGCAGTGTTGAGCATTCATCTGCTAATATCGTCAAAAGTAATCTCTAGGCTATTTATCATTATTCCATTTGCTAGATTTATTTTCTTTCATATTCCACATCATCCCTTCCTGAAGTCCTGCTTCTTTTTTAAATTATATCATTTTGTAACCAATTATTTTTCTTAAGTAGTTTATTCCTTTGGCCTTTTGTTTTCATTTTATAATTAATCATTGCTTCATGTTTCTTACCATTTTTCTTGTTTAATAAGTTTGGGTTTTTTGGTGAATGTTTGTGCTCATCAAGGATTCCACTCCTGGAGAAGAGAACATTTTTCAATTTCCTGCAATCCGTGTCAGTGTGAAGCATCACTAGATAAGGTACAGGCACGGCCAGATGCAGAGCAACACTTTCTCCCCGTGCTTTAACCCCAAACACAGAAACGCAACTGAGTCAGACTGCTAATTTGGTGCCAATTTCTTCGGAATTATAGGAGCTTCTATGCCGTACGTGCACCTCCCACTAGGAACTAAGACTGTCCAAACTTATTTCACATAAGAATCTATAGCCGGCACAAGAAAGGAGAAAGAACAAGTATGCTAACTCACTTTCATACTTTAAAAAAATGCACAATTTTCACCCATTATTATCACATTCACACAACAAAAAAAAACAAAATCAACATTTTCAAATTGGTCCTAAGTGGCAGTCCCGATGTTGCTGACGACCTGCACCTACATGTCCAAGGCACTGAATAAAAAAGTATTCCGCTGGTGTGGCCCGAGTCACAAGTATAATTAATATCACAATGTTGCAGACACTCGCATCACATGTCATATAATTCCTCCCCCCCCCCAATATCTATTATTGTGCAACATTAATAGGGAATAAGGTTCTGCCAGTTGGCTTAAATTGCTGATTGTAAACCATCAGTCCGCACGTAACATTAGTTGTATAAAGTTTTTTTTATATGTTATTAAAGATATTGAGGCTGAAAATCCAAGGTCCCTTCATGCTCTCCCACCATAACTCTAGCGGAAGGGCCACCAATCAGGCTAGGACCCAGCCTTCCCTGGCAGTTTCTGCAGGGCCATATTGAGGGCAAAGCTTCCACCTGACCCAAACAAGGCTCGTGTCGGAGGAAGGGGCATGGCCATGCGGTGGAACACCTCACTGCCTGCCTGGCAATCGACGAACTGACATACTTAGTGAGACCAGGCATACTGACCTGCCAAACAGCCCACCTGGGAGTACATGCCAGATCATGGCCTGGACCACGGAAGATCTGAACAATTTTTAAAATAATTTACTAACCCCTCCCCCCCCGCCCCCTTATAAATGGGACTGACGAGCACATTTACAGGATCTTTCCTGGGGGTAAGGGTCACCAGATTCCCCAGGTTGTGAGGAGCCAGAGATGTATAGGTGCCTGGCACTTTACTTAGATTAAGTGACCACAAGCTTAGGCGAGTCAGTGCTGGAGTCACCAGCAGGTGGATTTCAGCATTTACACTGGGGTCAAAGACCCGTGGGTTTTCAGCCCCACTATCTTTTAGATTGTAATGCTTAACTGTCAAACAAAGTCGATAATTTATATAGTAAATTATCAAAAGAAGCATGAATCAGAAAATCAGGGTTAATGACCTGTGCTCCCTTTGAGCAGTGCCTCCCCACTAGGAGCATTGAACTGCCCTGCACGTTTTAACTGATATTATAGCACTATACATAAAAAATGAACACAGTTTATGGGAGAGAGTTTCCACTAGGTTGTGCTGTTTTATTCAGCACAATTTGTCCAAAATTGGCCAAACCAGCACAAAAGATCGAGGAATTTCAAGTGCAAATCGAGTTTCTGCAATCTTTTGCGCTGGTTTGAAAAACATCGCGCTGGAAGGCAGCCCCACCCACAAAACTGGCCACGCCTCCAGATCGAATGAATTGTGCCCCTTTGTGGGCCTTCGAGGAGGCTCTTAGACACAAGACACTGATTAAAAATGCTTATGCCTTGTGTTAACCCCATTTTCAGCTGCATTAATAAAACTGCACCAGGTCATCACTTGTAAATATATCAAGGAATATTTTTAATGCAAAAATTAAAATTTTTCTTCTAAATTACTTTCTAAAACAGTGCCCAATTGCACTAGTTCATGGAAGATTTTACATTCAGTAATGTGCAAATGTGTTTGAGCGGAAAGTCGAGCAAAAAAAACTTCTGAAAGCTAACGAAATTTGTGTCCGGATCGCCGATTACGGCCAAAGTGGAAATTCTTGGCCAGAAGTTAATCTGATTGACCAGGATTGATTTTTTAAAATTTAGCTTTCACTTTTAGCTATGTTCATTAACTGAATTCCTGTTGCAAGCGAGCAGTGGCAAAAGTAGTTTCACATAAAGACCTAAAGGTTAATCAAAAGGCTATTTTCACATAGTTTTACTAAAATATATTAAAACAAAAAGTTACCATCCTACTCCTCTGGAGGTGCCCAAAATTAGTAACTGCAGGTAGTAATTTTATAATAAAAGGTGAAAATTACATTTAGTGTAACTGTTCAAATTATTTAATTTCCCCCCCTTCTGACTCCAATAATTCTTGCTGGTTACAATTGCATGGTGGGTCAACATACCTCCAACACCTCACAGAAGTGGCAACCTTTGTGTGTGTGTGTACCTTGACAGTAAGGATCAGTGCAACATCATAGCTGATCTAGACTTGAATGTAGGGGGGTATGATTAAGAAGTTTGCAGATGATACTAAAATCGGCTGTGTGGTTGATACTGAAGAAGGAAGCTGTCAATAAATTGGTCAGGTGGGCAGAACAGTGGCAAATGGAATTCAATCTGGAGAAGTGTGAGGTAATGTATTTGGGGAGAGGGAATACACATTAAATGGTAGGACACTGAGTAATGTAGAGGAACAAAGGGACCTTGGAGTGCATGTCCACAGATCCCTGAAGATAGCAGGCCAGGTAGATAAGGTGGTTAAGAAGGCATACAGAATGCTTGCCTTTATTAGCCGTGGCATAGAATACAAGAGCAGGGGGGTTATGCTTCAACTGTATAAAACACTAGTTAGGACTCAGCTAGAGTGCTACGTGCAGTTCTGGTCACCACATTACAGGAAAGATGTGATTGCACTAGAGAGGGTACAGAGGAGATTTACAAGGATGTTGCCAGGAGTAGAGAATCTTAACTATGAGGAAAAATTGGATAGGCCGGGTTTGTTTTCCTTGGAACAGAGGAGGCTGAGGGGAGACCTTATTGAGGTGTATAAAATTATGAGGGGCCGAAATAAAGTGGATAGAAAGGAACTATTTCCCTTAGCAGAGGGGTCAAAAACCAGGGGGCACAGATTTAAAGTAATTGGTGGACAGTTTAGAGGGGATTTGAGGGGAAATGTCTTCACCCAGAGGGTTGTGGGGTTTGGAACTCACTGCCTGAAAGGGTGGTAGAGGCAGAAACCCTAACCACATTTAAAAAGTACTTGGATGTGCACTTGGAATGCTGTAACCTGCTGGGCTACGGACCAAGAGCTGGGAAGTGGGATTAGGCTGGATAGCTCTTTGTTGGCCGGCGTGGACATGATAGGCTGAAATGGCCTCCTTCCGTGCTGTAACTTTCTATGATTCTATGAGTCCAACTTATCCTCACCCGGCGCTCTCATACAAACATTTCCAGCAAAGCTCACTCAAGATCGATCATGATCAGGAAGCAGGTTGATTTTGTCCATCCCCAGTATCGGTGCACTGTAGTCAACTCTACAGAAAATATACTATATTTTTACTGCTTTTACTAGTTTTTATTGCTAACTCGGTGCCAATTTGTGAATTGTGGCAAGTTTCACGCTGTGGATTCATGTGACCTAGAAATTGGGTTGACAAAATGAAAATGGCAACTTGAGCCAGATTTGTGAAGAAGCGGGTGCTTGTGCCCCACCTCGCCACTTATCACCTAGGGCTCTGTAATGTTTAACTCCAATAAGACAATGAGGTGCTTCCCTACAGAAGTACATTGTAATACTGAGTTTGTTACACATGCAATCGCTACATTAATTTCTATCAAAGCAGTTACTCAGAAATGAAAATTGAAAATAGCAGTTTGTGCCCAATCTGTGAAGAAGCTAATTATATAAGTATTTTATATTGAACTGAAAACTGGATAAAATAAAATCTGATATATTTGCGTATTATTTTCTGTGAGAAATCAGTGATTATTGGGCCTGGCTGTTGGCCATACTGCAAATGGCAGTAATTTACTGGCAGTTTTGGTTCCAGTGGTATAAATGCTTGAAATAAGATTTACATTTGATGTTTTCAGTAGCTGCTTTTCAACCTCTTAAAAATAGGTTAATGTGTGACATCATACACAGGACAGTTAAATACTTCTTTCATCTCAAGACAGTAAGAGAATGCACAACTGAATATTTTTTTTCCACCGTGAAGCATCAAGAAGTAAATCACAGAATAGAACTTGACTGTTGAGTCAGATAAATAAATAAATGCATTAAAATTTAATGCAGAAATATAAATTAGCAGTGTGGGTGGGAAAGGGCACTTTATTTTCTAATGATAACTTGTTATTTTCCAGTCCGGATGTTGGGGAAGGAGAAACTTGGAAGATAAAGCCCAAAAGAAAACAGACATCTATATGTGGAGGCAGCAATGATTCATTAGCAATTTATTTTACTTTAATCTGTGAAACCTACCTCTTCCCTTTGCGTGCAAAATTTCTTCCAATTTACATTCATTGCATAACAATAAAAGATCACTGCTAATAATCTGAAAACAAATATTGATATTGCTAGGAAGAAGTTGTTGACTTGATATTTTTGGCAGTGGAACACTGTGTTGGAGAATCTTTTTTCATTATGTGCCCATAACTATTGCTTCTTAAAACGCGAGGATTTTTTTTATTGCCATCTGTTCAAATAAATGCTATATATATATATTCAGTAACAGATATTTAGAGGAATAAAATCTCACAAAATCAAAGGGCTCGTTTCAAAGGATACATAATAATTGTAAATATAGACTATAAACCAGGACACAATTTACAAGGAAAAGATCACTTCTAGAAAATAGCTGTAATAGCAAAGTGAACTACGGAGATTCGAGGAAATCGAGATATACGTTGATATATAGTGATGTCCTCTTCACATAATCGCATTACTTCAGGACCCTATGATTTGCTTAACCAGACAATTCCCATAAGTAGAAATATCCCCTGACTGCTAATTTTAGAGACCTACAAGTTTACAAATAACAGGAAAGTAAATATTGGAGAATCAGGGATCAAGCTGCAGGGAAACAGCAGGGAGCGGGCTGCACAGCATTAGTGGATACTTGGTGAGCAGGGTGCATTGAAATAGCAGGGAGCTGGAGAGAAGGTCACAGAGAAACATCAAAGACCTTCCCAGCAAGCTGCATAGAAATACTGGGAGCAGGCTGCAGAGAAACGTTGGGTACTCAGAGCGTGGGCTGCATCAGGAGCGAGGAGGTAGGCTACTGAGAAATACCAAGGTGCTGCAGAGAATCCTCCAGGAGCTAAGAGCAAGCTCCAGAGAAATATTGGGTCCTAGCAGTGCAGACTGCACAGAAACAGCAAGGAGCCAGGGACTTTCAAAGAATTGCACTTCAGTTGCAAAACAGTGCACTTTCAGAGATGCTGGTTGATCATACCAGTCTACTACAGTACAATCATTTGAAGGTATAAATACTGGAAGATTTCCTCTGTGTACTATGTATAACAAAATCCATTGACAAAGAATGGATTTATAATGTTGTTACGCATAGTACACTGAGGCAATCCTCCTCCGCTATGTGTGTAGTGTTCTCTGTACATAGCAGCACTCACATATACAAACATCTCGCAGGACAGAGATTAGTGTGTATTTTTAGTTTGACTGATTCCCTTAAATGAAATCTTGTGACATTATTGTAATAAATTGGGATTTTCATTTTGATATTCCTAACGAGGATGATTTCCTGAATCGAACTTCATTGGAACTGTGTGGAAAAATGACATTGTTGAGACCAGTACTGACTGCTTCCAGTGAACTGAAGAGTAATGGCTTGTGGCTTCCAAAAATGTTCCAATCACCCTCTTCCAAACAGTTCCTGAAATAACTGGATTGTATTTCTAAATTTACAACTAGTAAACGTTAATGCAACAATGAAAGATAATGTCGCTCTTTTTTCCAACTTTTCACCAGATTAAGTTTGAAATAAATTCCTAAATAAACCTCTGTAGAATTTCAAGCAATTAGCAAACCCACGTCCACTTCAGATCACGGATTTTTTTGATTAAAAAGGTGGATTTAAACTAAACAGTACATTTGAACCGTGTCTTAAAGAAAGTGCCAACTAGACAAGGGGTATTTGTGTAAAGTAAGCGTTGTTGAGTATTGCAACATTTCACTCAAATCGAGTACACATTTATTTCATCGGTTTCTCTTGTAAATTGTATTTGATGCCGAGAAACTGATAAATAGAAAATATATGCATTAATAGAATTCAGACTAAGTCTGGATTAGTTTAAAGCTATTTTGAGATAATTTAACTTTTAAGTCTGCAAAACTCGTGTCGCCGGTACTAAGGTTCCTGCACAGTGTAGAAGTCTGTGCACTTTTTTTTTTAAGTTTCTCTTTCGCCATCCTGTCAAACACGCCAGAAAAATAAATACATTATAAATGATATAAAATAAAGTATAAATAAAGACACGCAGAAAACCGGTAAATCACACCACCTAACATCCAACCTTTACCTTGGAAGTAAATTCCAGACTGGATCTGCATTATTCTCGGAAGAGTGGTGGGATCGAGCGAGTCGATAAAGCTCTCCAAGGTGAGCGCCATTCCCGTGCGATTTTCCTCACCGACTTGCAGAGTGCTCAGAAGAGGCTACAGCCCATGCCGCGCGGCGAAGGTGCTCCTCGCGCTGTCACTCAGCCAATGGCCCGCCCACTGCCCCCGCCAGGCTGCACACAGGTGCCCAGCTCTACTCCCACTGGCTGCAAGTAGGAGAGATGCTCCGCTCAGCGCTCCGGCTCCACAGATTGTTTTCCAGTCTCAGTGCAATAGTCAATTCTTCACCACAGCACCCAAAGTGCAACGTGCAGAACAATGGTGGGCGGCCACCCCGGAAACATAATCTGCAAACTCACGCAATGTAACTTTGCAGCGCTCCTCACAGGGTTGGTTGTTTATATTTCTTAAAAGAGGTAGATATCCAGATGAGGCTGTAATGTTTACATTTATAATCAAACTGATGCTGAGAAGGCCTCGAATGCTGAGGTTTATGAAAAAGTACTTGAACATATGTACCTTTTACAGTATTAGTTTATCATATTGGATCAGCAGTGGGTGATTTGCAAAGAGATGCTTCTGGATCAGCAGTGGGTGATTTGCAAAGAGATGCTTCTGTGCAAAGACCGATTTTTTTTAAAGATCAAATTGGCACGAGCTCTGCCCTTCGTTTAAAACGCAGTCAGGAAATTTGGAAACATTCAGCAAAACCGTGTCAAAACACTTGTGGGCGAGGTGGCAAGTCCACAGGTTTCAGTTGAATAACTGTGACTAAAAATGCTAATTGAAACGGAGGAGGAGATTTCTTTCGCACCATTTGAATTGCCTGTGAGGTGAGTTGCCTTTTTCTGCAGATACAAATCCCACAAGCTGTGGGCCATGTGGTTGCACCCATCAATACACTCCAACACTGAACCCTCCCTACCAGAGTTTGCGGGTCAGGCAGAGCAAATCATTTGCATGAGGCAAGTGGGCGCAAGTGCCTCTTAGTGTACCTGTCTGACCCTGCCACAGCTCCAATTAGCTCCCATGACCAAACCAAGACATTTTCTTTTAAAAATTGGTCTAATTTGAGGGATCAAGCTGCTCGACCGTGTCAGTTCTATCTCCCGCACTTCTGCCCTCACCCCTGCCCCTCCCTCCCGGAACCACGATAGGGTTCCCCTTGTCCTCACCTTTCACCCCACCAGCCTCCACATTCAACGGATCATCCTCCGGCATTTCCGCTACCTCCAAAGTGATCCCACCACCAAACGTATCTTCCCCTCCCCTCCCCTTTCAGCATTCCGCAGGGACCGCTCCCTCCGAGACACCCTAGTCCACTCCTCTATCACCCCAAACAGCCCTTCCCCTGGCACCTTCCCGAGCAAGCAGAGATGTAGTAACACCTGCCCCTATACCTCCCCCCTTCCCACTGTCCAGGGCCCCAAACACCCCTTCCAGGTGAAACAGCGATTTACTTGTACTTCTCGCAATCTAGTATACTGTATTCGCTGCTCACGATGCGGTCTCCTCTACATTGGGGAGACCAAACGCAGATTGGGTGACCGCTTTGCGGAACACCTCCGTTCAGTCCGTAAGGGTGACCCCGAGCTTCCGGTCGCCTGTCATTTTAATTCAACGCTCCATTCCCACTCGGACCTCACCGTCCTTGGCCTCATGTATTGTTCCACGGAAGCTCAACGTAAACTCGAGGAACAGCACCTCATCTTCCGATTAGGCACTCTGCAGCCTTCCGGACTCAATATCGAGTTCAACAATTTCAGATCATAACCTCGGCCCCTATTTCATTTTTTCTTGTAATTTTTCCACTCCTTTCCCCCCTCCCCCCTTTCCTTTTGTTCCGCTCTCACACCTGGCAGCTATCTCTTGCCCTACCAGTACACTTTACACCCAATCGCAGCCTATTACCATCTCTTCTAGCTTCTAACACCTTTTATTGTCTCTTTTTTACTTCTTTTGTTTCTTTTATTCTTTTGTCCGATCGCAGCCCTGCCTCCGATTTATCTTTTCTTTCCAGTTTTGAAGAAGGGTTCGACCCGAAACGTCAACTCAAATTTCTGTCCACGGATGTTGCCTGACCTGCTGAGCTTTTTCCAGCATTTTCTGTTGTTATTGCTGCTTTCTAAGTGTTGGCCACATGTGCCATTGTAGCTGGTACACCTCATTTTTCAGTGTGTCGGCCACCACTGATGTACCAGGTCCTTATCCAGGGCCAGGAGCAGGAACTTCCAGTTTAGAGAGTTCCAATGCTGGCTTGTCATTTGCCTTGTAAGGGATGGATGGAAGTTCATCCCCTTAAAAGTCAAACTGAAACTATCAGAAACAACAGAGACTTAACATAACCAGGTTTCCCCGCTGCACCTCAACAGTCTCTCTCAGTCCAAAAACTTTATACAGTTATGAGCAACAATAACACACCATTTCTCTTGCCTGCAGAATTAACCAAAACAGCATTATCTTGACCGCTCTTATATGCAGAAATCCAAATACAGCGTCAAGGATAGCACGAAAGCAAAATACTGCAGATGCTGGAAATCTGAAATAAAAACAAAATGCTGGAAATACTCAGCAGGTAGCATCTGCAGAGAGAGAAACAGAGTTAACGTTTCAGGTCGATGACCCTTCGTCAGAACTGGAAAAAGTTGGAGATGTAACAGATTTTTAAGCAAGTGTAGGGGCAGGGAAAGGGGGGAGGGGAGGAACGAACAAAAGGGAAGGTCTGTGATAGGATGGAAGGCAGGAGAGATTAAGAGACAAAAGGGATGATGGTGCAAGGCAAAAGGAGATGGTAATGGGACAAGTTAAGAAACAAAAGATGACTAGATGAAGTGTAAATGGCAATGGCAGGATGATCAACAGCTACCATGTGAAAGAGAGAGAAAAAGAATGATAGGGGCAGAGGTTATGGTCTGAAATTGTTGAACTCGATGTTGAGTCCAGAAGGGTGTAAAGTGCCTAATCGAAAGATGAGGTGCTGTTCCTTGAGCTTACGTTGAGCTTCATTGGAACAGTGCAAGAGGCCGAGGACAGAGAGGTCAGAGTGGGAGTGGAGCGGAGAATTAAAGTGACAGGCGACCGGAAGCTCGGGATCACCCTTACGGACTGAACAGAGGTGTTACGCAAAGCGGTCACCCAATCAAGGATAGCATGTTGAACTGGTGTCTACAGGCCCCACCACATGAACCTATCAGAGGAGACCTGTGTTCACTGCCTTCATTTTACAAGACAGGCTGCCAGAGTTGGACCATCTGGTGCACAATAACCTACAGACAACATCTGGATTAGGGATGGCTCTTTCCTTAGAAGTGAGGGCTACCCCAGCATGAAGACCATGGATTTGATATTTTTGTTAGGTAAGAGTATTAAGAGTAATGGAATCAAGACGGGTAAATGGTGTTAAGATACAGATCAGTCATGATCTAATTGAACTGTGGAACAGGCTTGAGTGGCTGAATGGCCTACTCCTGTTCCTATGTTCCTAAGAAGCCCTGATGCTCACCTGGGTATTATATGTGGTTTTCTAAGCTTGAGGAAACCCTGCCACACAGTGAAAATGTTCCAAATTACCTGAGACATCAGCCACTCTGCAGTGAACACAGGTATCAAGCGACAATTGCTATGTTTGCAAGGGGTAATACCTTCATCACTTTTCCTGTGGAGTGGAGGCACTAGCTAGACAGGATGCACAGCTTTCACTGGCCTACATAAAGAGAGAGGCTTTGTAGTCATTTACTGTTTAGATGGTATCTGACCACAAAAACAATGTCAATGGCAATTATCCAGGAAACAGCTATGCAATCTTTATTGTGCAGTAACTCACAGTAGATGTATTATTTGAAGAAGAAACACTGGTTGGCTCTTAGGAGAGGAGGGCTTTCCTCTGTATCCACAGCTGCTGACCCCACTGAGAAACTCCATGACAGCATTTTGGACTCATCAGTACCCAGTTGCTATTCCCCACCTTCATCTTCAAAAATTAAGTGCTCCTTGTAGCTTTAGTAAAATGAAAGTGAGAGTGGTGCAGGGAAACAGCTGCTGAGGAGTCCAGAATGACATGCCCCTCTGCTATTAGCTTGTTTCTCAGTGGAGCCAACAGACGGGCCAAGGAGGGATGGGCTGGTGGAGGAACCACACCTGTCACACTGACTGGCCAAAGTAGCCTGGAGGCATGGGCCGGTGGGGGAATGGACTCATGGAGATCGCAACCTTTCTACCCAGGGCATAAGGCGGCAGACCTGCAAGGAACCAGGCGGCGGTGAAGTTTAAAAGCGGCAGCAGCAGGTAGGCCTCAGAGTGGCGGTGTTAAAAGCAGCGGCGAGGCTCAGGTAGGCCAATCTCCAATCTCAGAGGGAGGGGGAGAAGTAAAAAGTAATTGAAGTGTGATGTCACCAGAAAGCAGTTAAGTGATTGGTTGGTGAGCATTACTCTCTTTTTTAAACTTAAACCCTGTGGTTTATAGTTTCTAAGCTCTCTGTGGCGTAGCGGGGACTGTTGGTAAACCAGGGCCCTTAAGTATATCATTTAACTGTAGTGTAATTGGTGGGATTGAATGATTAATTTAATTTGAATTGATTAAAGGGTAAGTCATGGCAGGAGAGCTCGGCCCTGTGGTATGCTCCTCCTGCGCTATGTGGGAACTCAGGGACACTGTGTCCCTGGCGACCATGTGTGCAGGAAGTGTATCCAGCTGCAGCTACGGGCAGACCGCATTGCGGCGCTGGAGCTGCGATTGGATACATACTGGACCATTTGCGATGCTGAGGACGTCGTGGATATCACGTATAAACAGTTGGTCACACCGCAGGCAAAGGTTGCACAGGCAGAAAGGGAATGGGTGACCAACAGGCAGGGTAGTAGGCGCAGGCAGGTAGTGCAGGAGTCCTCTGTGGACATCCCCCTCTCGAACAGATATACCACTTTGAATACTGTTGGGGGGGGGGGGGGGGATGGCTTAGCAGGGGAAAGCAGCAGCAGCCAACTTCCTGGCACCAGGGGTGGTTCTGCTGCACAGGACGGGAGGAAAAAGAGGGGTAGAGCTATAGTAATAGTGGATTCTATTGTAAGGGGAATAGACAGGCGTTTCTGCGGCCGCAAACGAGACTCCAGGATGGTGTGTTGCCTCCCTGGTTCAAGGGTCAAGGATGTCTCAGAGCGGCTGCAGACATTTTATAAGGGGAGGGTGAACAGCCAGTTGTCGTGGTGCATATAGGTACCAACGATATAGGTAAAAAACGGGATGAGGTCCTAAAAGCTGAATATAGGGAGTTAGGAAGTAAATTCAAAAATAGGACCTCAAAGGTAGTAATCTCAGGATTGCTACCAGTGCCACGTGCTAGTCAGAGTAGAAATAGAAAGATATTTCAGATCAATATGTGGCTAGAGGAATGGTGCAAGGGGGAGGGATTCAAATTCCTGGGACATTGGAACTGGTTCTGGGGGAGGTGGGACCAGTACAAACAGGACGGTTTGCACCTGGGCAGGGCCGGGACTGATGTCCTAGGGAGAGTGTTTGCTAGTGCTCTGGGGGAGGGTTTAAACTAAAATGGCAGGGGGTTGGGAACCTGAGCAGGGAGACAGAGGACAGGGAAACAAGGATAAAAGCAAAAGATAGGAAGGAGAAAAACAAAAGTGGCAATCAGAGAAATCAACAGTTTAAATCAAACATGGCCACAGTAAATAATAATTCTAATAAGTCTAAGAGCATTAAAAAAACAAGCCTGAAGGCTTTGTGTCTTAATGTGAGGAGCATTCATAATAAGGTGGATGAATTAGCTGCGCAAATAGAGGTAAACAAATATGATTTGATTGGGATTACAGAAACATGGCTCCAGGTTGGCCAAGGCTGGGAACTCAACATCCAGGGGTATTCAATATTCAGGAAAGATAGGCAAAAAGGAAAGGGAGGTGGGGTAGCATTGCTGGTTAAAGAGGGGATTAACACAATAGGAAGGAAGGATATTAGCTCTGATGATGTAGAATCTGTATGGGTAGAACTGAGAAATACCAAGGGGCAGAAAATGTTAGTGTGAGTGGTATATAGACCTCCAAACAGTAATGCGGAGGTTGGGGATGGCATTAAAAGGGAAATTAGAGAAGCGTGCAATAAGGGCACAGCAGTCATCATGGGTGACTTTAATCTACATATAGATTGGGCTAACCAAATTAGTAACAATACTGTGGAGGAGGAATTCCTGGAGTGTTTACGGGATGGTTTCCTGGACCAATATGTCGAGGAACCAACTAGAGATCAGGCCATCTTAGACTGGGTATTATGTAATGAGAAAGGATTAATCAGCAATCTTGTTGTACAAGGCCCCTTGGGTTGGAGCGATCATAATATGATAGAATTCTTCATTAAGATGGAGAGTGAAGTAGTTGATTCACAGACTAGGGTCCTGAATTTAAATAAAGGAAACTACGATGGTATGAGACGAGAGTTGGGTAGGATTGATTGGGGAATGTCACTCAAAGGGTTGACGGTGGATAGGCAATGGCAAACATTCAAAGACCGCATTGATGAACTACAGAATTTGTTCATCCCAGTTTGGCATAAAAATAAAACAAAAAAGGTGACTCAACCGTGGCTAACAAGGGAAATTAGTGATAGCATAAGATCCAAGGGGAGGACATATAAATTGGCCAGAAAAAGCAGTGTGGTGATTATTCCTTGTTTAGTAAAAGTATTGTGATTGGTTGTTTGTTAACTGCCTTGGGATATATGTTGTAATCTCATTGGTAGTTGATGATCACATGATGTGTTGTGGCCACCTTAAATTCAGTTCTTTTCCAGCTTTGGTTGGGACTGGATGTGCTGCAGATTTTAAAGTTAATAAAGCCTAGCTTTGGAAGGCAAATCTATTCTTTATTTCAAGCAGTAAACCTGATGACTGGGAGCAGTTTAGGATTCAACAAAGGAGGACAAAGGGATTAATTAAGATGGGGAAAATAGAATATGAGAGTAAGCTTGCAGGGAACACAAAAACTGACTGTAAAAGCTTTTATAGATATGTGAAGAGAAAAAGATTGGTGAAGTCAAGCGTAGGTCCCTTGCAGTCAGAATCAGGGGAATTTATAATGGGGAACAAAGAAATGGCAGACCAATTAAATACATATTTTGGTTCTGTCTTCACAAAGGAGGACACAAGTAACCTCCCAGAGATGTCGGAGAACATAGAGTATGATGAAAGGGAGGAACTGAAAGAAATCAGTATTTGTAGGGAAACGGTGTTAGGGAAATTGACTGGATTGAAGGCCGATAAATCCCCAGAGCCTGATAATCTACATCCTAGGGTACTTGAGGAAGTGGCCAATAGTAGATGCATTGCTGATCATCTTCCAACATTCGATGGAATCTGGAACAGTACCCATGGATTGGAGGGTAGCTAATGTTACCCCACTATTCAAAAAAGGTGGTAGAGAGAAAACGGGGAATTACAGACCGGTAAGCCTGACATCGTTAGTGGGGAAAATGGTAGAGTCCATTATAAAAGATGTAATAGCAGAGCACTTGGAAAACAGTGACAGGATTGGACAAAGTCAACATGGATTTACAAAAGGTAAATTGTGCTTGACTACTGGAATTTTTTGAGGATGTAACTGGTAAAATAGATAAGGGAGAACCAGTGGATGTGGTGTATTTGGACTTTCAAAAGGCTTTCAATAAGGTCCCGCATAAGAGATTAGCGTGTAAAGTTAAGGCACATGGGATTGGGGGCAAGGTATTGACTTGGATAGAGAACTGGTTGGCAGATAGAAAGCAAAGAGTTGGAATAAATGGGTCTTTTTCTGAGTGGCAGGCAGTGACTTGGAGATCGGTCCTTGGACCCCAGCTATTCACAATATATATTAATGATCTAGACAAGGGAACTAGATGTAATACCTCCAAGTTTGCAGACGACACAAAACTGGGTGGGCGTGTGTGCTGTGAGGAGGATGCCGAGAAACTCCAGGATGATTTGGACAGGTTGGGTGATTGGGCAGAAGCATAGCAGATGCAATATAACGTGGATAAATGCAAGGTTATCCACTTTGGTGTCAAAAACAGGAAGGCAGATTATCTGAATGGCAATAGATTGGGAGAAGGGGAACTGCAACGAGACCTGGGTGTCCTTGTGCACCAGTCGCTGAAGGTAAGCATGCAGGTGCAGCAGGCGGTTAAGAAGGCAAATGGTATGTTGGCCTTCGTAGCAAGAGGGTTTGAGTACAGGAACAAGGATGTCTTGCTGCAGTTGTACAGGGCCTTGGTGAGACCACATCTTGAGTATTGTGTGCAGTTTTGGTCGCCTTATCTGAGGAAGGATGTTCTTGCCATGGAGGGAGTTCAACGAAGATTCACCAGGCTGATACCTGGAATGGCAGGAATGACGTATGAGGAGAGATTGGGTCGATTGGGCTTATACTGGCTGGAGTTTAGAAGAATGAGAGGGGATCTCATTGAAACTTATAAAATTCTGACAGGACTGGACAGACTAGATGCAGGAAGGATGTTCCCGATGGTCGGGGAGTCCAGAACTAGGGGTCACAGACTAAGGATAAGGGGTAAGCCATTTAGGACAGAAATGAGGAGGAATTTCTTCACCCAGAGAGTGGTGAACCTGTGGAATTCTCTACCACAGAAGGCAGTAGAGGCCAATTCATTAAATATATTCAAGAAGGAGTTGGATATATTTGTTAAGGCTAAAGGGATATGGGGAGAAAGCAGGGACAGGGTACTGAATTTGGATGATCAGCCATGATCGTATTGAATGGCGGAGCAGGCTCGAGGGGACGAATGGCCTACTCCTGCTCCTATCTTCTATGTTTCTAAGGGTAATATAACACTTGATTGCACCTGGTTAACTACTGCTCAGACACTGTAATGTATCAAGTTTTGCTTACACTAAATAAAATATAATCACCGTCACCAATACGGGTCAAGTCGAATCTTTCGGAACTTGAGTGAAAGGGTTAATTGGCCAGAACCAGAAACTCTACAGTGCCTATTTGTCTTTACAGTGCTATTGTGAACAATTAGGCCAATACCACAACTTCCCTCTAAATGGCAAGCTGCATTCCTTTAAAAGTTGCTGCCTTGCCAGATTTTGTGCTTTCCCCAGCAAGTGTGCTCACCTGCCAAGCTTTCTCGGCAAGTTTATCATGTGGCAGTAGCCCACTCAGAGCAGAGGATGGATTCTAAATGCAAAATTTGCCATGGCCTAGCCTCCGAGCTACAGGCTCAAGCCCATCTATACCATCCTCATGAAATCAGGGCTATAATATGTGAGCAAATACAAACTTTGGCAGGAACGTCCTTCAGGTAAGTGGACTTATGATATAATTAGATGTCAAATTGAATGCTCAGGCATATCCATCTAAATTTAATTAATTCAAGAAGCATTAGCAAATATGCAATTGAAAGAAATAATTTTCATACATGATAGTGAAGTTTTTTCTTGTGAATCCCCCTCAATAATCCTAGACACCTTCTGTTCATTCACCCTGGTTGTAGGGCTACTGGATTGATACGAAGGATTGCATTTGTTGTTTCTATAGTGCTCAAAATGACGTATGAGAAGAAACAGGATACTTTGGGAGAAGAGGTCTATTTGTATTGATCAACATGAATATTAATTTACTGCTTTCACTTAGTTTTGGTGTTTCATCTTTGTAACGGTAATCAATTAAGAGGATTAGTGAAGAATGTATCTTTACCAGCTAAGCAAAGGACCCTTCCTGTCTAATTACCCATGGCCTCAGCATTAATGAGACGTTTTGGATGATGATTCATTTTTCAGGAAACATTACCTACTGTCGGGGCCTTTCCTGGAGGTCAGTCTGTCTTGTCCTTTGGGGATAAGCAGAGCAGTGACCCCAGAAGCCTGAATTATAGCTGCTGTTAGTTTTCTAACCTCAAGGTCTTTTTCAGAGATAGGTGACATTACATTCTTAATCTAGAGGTTGGGAAGTCGGTGCTTTTGCAGTTTCATGCACTGGCCAGCCTAATTTATTAAATCTCCAACTCTCAAGGATACTCAGTGCAAGATAGACAAAATGTTTCATGGAGTTATTGGAAATATGCTGAAGAGAATTAACTATGTCCACAGAGCCATCTGTGTCCCTTCTGTCAGTGATACTGTATGTGTGAATTGAAGCAGTTCTCTTCTTAGGCAGTCCCTCGGAACCGAGGATGACTTGCTTCCACACTAAAAATGAGTTCTCATAATCATAATAAACTTTATTGTCATTGTTAGTGCACAAGTGCAGTACAACGAAATGTAGGCTTGCGGCTCCCGAGAGTGTACATTTAGATTAAGACATTTAAACATTCAACATTCATTTGGCTTGTAATACATTAACATAAACATAACCATAATAAAGTGCATTGGCAGATGTGCAGGCTTTAGAGTTTATTTGTGGAGTTCAGTAGGATGACAGCCCTGGGAAAGAAGCTGTTCCTAAATCTGGTCGTTCGGGTTCGACTGCATCTGTTGCGTCTCCCAGATGGCAGGAGGGCGAACAGACTGTGGCTGGGGTGGGTAGGGTCTTTGATGATGGTCCGTGACCTCCGTAAACAGCGTTTCTGGTATATGTGCTCTATGGTCGGTAGCCGGGTGACTGATGAGTCCAATGCGGGACCTACAGTCTCTGTCACAGGTGGGGCAGACGGTGGTTGAAGGGGCGGGTGGGTGGGGTGCTTGGGTTGACGTGCGCTCCTTGCGCTTGGCTTCCGCTTGCTCCCGGTGAAGAGACGCGAGGTGTTCAGCGCCTTCCCGGATGCTTCTCCTCCACTTTGTGTGGTCTTGGGCCAGGGATTCCCAGGTGTCGGTGGGGAGGTTACACTTTTTCAAGGAGGCTTTGAGGGTGTCCTTGAAGCGTTTCCTCTACCCACCTGGGGCTCTCTTGCCGTGCCGGAACTCCGAGTAGAGCGCTTGTTTTGGGAGTCTCGTATCGGGCATGCGGACAATGTGACCCGTCCATCGGAGCTGATCGAACGTGGTCAAAGCTTCGATGATGGGGATGTTGGCCTGAGCAAGAACATGGACGTTGGTGCGCCTATCCTGCCAATGGATTTGCAGGATCTTGTGGCGGCAGCGTTGTTGGTACCTCTTCAGTGCTTTGAGGTGCCTGCTGTACATGGTCCATGTCTCTGAGGCATACAGTAGGGCGGGTATCACTGCTGCTCTGTAGACCACGAGCTTAGTGCCAGGTTTGAGGTCCTGGTCTTCAAATACTCTCTTCCTCAGGCGACCAAAGGCTGCACTGGCACACTGAAGGCACTGTTGGACTTCGTTATCGACGTCTGCCCTTGTTGACAGTAGGCTCCCGAGGTATGGAAAGTGGTCCATGTTGTCCAAGGCCTTGTTGTGGATTTTGATAATCAGGGGGCAGTACTGTGTAGCGGGGGCAGGTTGGTAGAGGACCTTTGTCCTATGGATGTTTAGTGTAAGGCCTATGCTCTCGTACGCTTCGGTGAAGATGTTGACGATGGGTTGGAGTTCGACCTCCGAGTGAGCGGATTGAAGCAGTACTGCTGTATAAACTACCAAATGGTGTGTGCTGCTAGAGGCAAGTGACTTAGAGGGGAATTATACGCATCTAATATTGCCATATAATCAAAAAATGCTACAAGCAGAGAGACCTTCACCATTACTCTCAGTCTTCCTTGAGGTAATTTTTCATCTTCAGTGTTCCTGGCGTAGAGTGTCACACATCAGCAGTGCACATCGGAAATTTGACCACGCCAGTGATTTTCAGTTTATTAATTTAATCTGCAAGTGGTGACTCATGCTTGGGTTGGGTTCCTCTAATCACTTGCCTAAGTGACCTATCTTCATGTGTGAGCCCCGACAGTGTTAGCACCGTATTTGTCTGAGCCCTGTCCTTCCGTCACCCAATAAAATCCATGCACTTTCAGCAGAGGCCATTGGATAGTCATCAGAAGTATAACCTCTGGATGATTTTTTTTCCTCCCTAGCCTGGGGACATTGTGGTCAATTGTGCCCATTAGTGCTCAACTAACAGCACGTAGCAAGATGCTATGCCTCGACTTCTATCACAGCCTGGATTTCGCAAGTTTAACAAACTTGGTGCTGCACTTACCCATGGTGCAGGGACATGCACATCAGCAGCAACAGGGGTGAGGCAGAGGGGGGGGGAAACTGGCAAGCCTCTCCTTTTCCTTTCCAACTACCCCCCTATTCATGAAAACAAACGCATGGAGGCAGGCCTGTATGAGTCGACTAGGAAGCACGAAAGTGGGTCAGCCCACAGCTCTTAAAGGGCTGATATTCACCATTAAAGAGATTTCAGGAGTGGGTGTGTGCAACAATGGCGTTGAGGAAGATTCCAGTGTTTAGCCACAATTCCTTGGTGGCCCTCCAAATAAGCGTATTGGCTTTTGAGTTAAATGTCACCCACCTGTTAACGCAGAGGCCCAAGCTGCCTGAGTGAAAGTCACAGAGCGAGTCATTGCAATTTGAAGCAGCAGCTAGCTGGTATTAGGAAATGTGCCAAGGTATGTGTACCCACCATTGTATAAATGCCTACACTTATATTACATAAAAGGCATGACACCCTTGTAAATGCTTCTGCCTTGTACCCTCAGGGAGACAACATCCAGAGACCATTTACCTCTTCTTGCAACACTCTTTTGTACAACAGATGTGATTGCACATTTGCAGAGGGGCAAAGTAATACTTTGCACATAGCAGTTCAAAGTTCAACTCAGAGTACTTTCAGCAGAAACTGCTGTTCTAAGAATCAATCAATATTTCTTCTTTAAATAATGTGGGAAACCTTAAAATGTCAAACAATGAAAGCATCATGAATGCTTCCTATATGTGCCTAATGATGTTTCTGTGGTCAGATGCCACCCGAATGGTGATTGAATGCAACTCCTTTCTGCTCATGAAGACCAAGAGGTTGTTACAAAGAGTCCTGATGCCCTCACTGCACTGGAAGGATCCCTGTAACCTGGTGAGAGCTGTACATTGTCCATTTGATACTTTTCCAAAAAGTATAAGAAAATGATGCCTTTACAAAGGCAGGGCACTACTTAACATATTTAAATCGGGCTCCCACAGTGCAATTGGGAGCCTGATTTAAATTTCACTGCTGCTGCGCTGGTTTCCCAGGGGTCGGGAAACCCAACAGTGAAAGGGAGGCCTTTGTTGGCATTCCTTGTGGGCCAGGAGGAGGAGTGCTGCCCCCGGCCTTTCCTCTTTCCACCCCTGCCGACGGCTTCATTTTACTGGAATAGCCATTCCTAATCCAGATGTTTTCTGCAGGTCATTGTGCAATGGATGACACTAACTGTGGCAGTCTATCTTATGAACCGAAGATGAGGACACACAGGTCTCTTCTAACATGGCCAGGTAAATGTGGAGGGTTTATAAATGCAGGTAACAGGATAGTAACAGATGTGGCCAAAACACTTCAAATCTCATTGAACCTGTATTTGTTGGCCTCTTACAAACTCTCTCTCATCTCAGTCATACAGCACTTTCAGAACCCCCCAACGGAAAACCTCTCCTCACCTCTTCACACTGCAACATCAAAGTCAGCACCAATAAACAATAATTAAGCTATGATCTCAGCTGCATCACTGGTGAGGCACCAAGTAGAGACAAAGTGCTTCCTCATAGGGAGAAAGAAATCTGCAAGGCTGACATCACAATTCTAAATGGATAAAAGGTGAACTGGAGACATTAGTTTCAGTTGAATTTAAATATAACAGACTCTTTTATTACACACCTCCCATTATTGCAAATATTTCCTGGTCAAGATTGAAACTCCATTATAGTCAGTTGCAGAAATCACGCTTCAAAGGGATGAATGCCTGAAGATAATGTCTTTGCTTGTCCCACAAGTTTATAAATGAGGATTGATTCCAGTTTGATAAGGGAAAGCCATTGCTTCTGATATGAAATTGTTTTTTTTTTCCAAATGGAATTGAGTTTTATGGTGAGGGCAATCTGTTAAATAGCCTGCTGAATTACTGTAAATGAGTGCATAAACTGCACATTCATGCAGATTTTTATGACCTGTAAATCCAGTAGTATGACTTGTGCTATGCTGCAATGTTATGGCAGGTAACAAATTAGAAGCACTTTTGTGCCAGGCAATTGCATCTCCTAGGCTAAATCTAACAAAATTCAGTAGTTAACATCTATCACTTAATCTTTTTAGTGCAGACTCCCTGATAACAGTTCAATTTTGATGGAACATGGTCTGCACAGTCAACCTCACATAAGTTAATAGGAACATAAATGATAAATTTTATCTGTATCCATACCATTCACTGATAAACTAAATTCTGATGTTTCATTGTTGAAAGAACACAACAAAAACAAATTACATTATATAGCATCTTTAACAGTGAAATGTAGAATTAAATAAATGCATGTTTTACACCCATAGTTAAAACAATTTGAAAAGATGATCTATTTTTATAATCTAGTTGTAAATCAAAATGCCTATTCTCAGATTTAGTGCTAATTGCAAAATTGGGCTTCTGGAGGCAGGACACTTGCAGCAGTATTGCATTTTCCAATTTAAGTTCAACAGCACTAAGTATTTACTAAACACAAATTGAGTCAATTATTATAGGACAGATTCCATTAGGTTTAGTTAGTCTGCCATTTGAAATTTGTTTTGTGGCCAGTGCCATATGTTGCAATCCAACCAGAATTTACAGATCAATGTTTTTCCAACAATGAAAATTGGGATGAAAATAACAAAAATAGTTCTTGAAAATTTGTATGTAAATGTATGTATTGAGAAGCAAAACAAATGAAATTTTAAAGCATAAATTTTGAAAATAATTCTTGAAAAGGCAAGAAAGATGTAAAAAGGAAAAACTACATATTTAACTTTTTCCAAGGTTAAAACTATGAATGACTAAAATTTGGGAAGAAAAATCTAGCCTAAAGTTAGGACCGTTTCTTATGAAGACCATTTCTAAAATAAGAGCACAATTTGAAATAAGACAAGATTAAAACTAATATTTCAGGACAAGAAAAAACCTGATTCATGATGCAACAGTACAAGATAGTTTTCCTAACATAGCTGTCTGACACAATAGGATGGATTTTAACTGTCGGGCATCTGGCTGACAGAGGCAGGATACTCAATCCCTCAGGTGGGAGGCCCCATCCATTTCAAGGGTCTGCTCTCCTTAACGCGCTTCCAGCGAGCTGTATGTCCTGAATGGACCTCCTGATGTAGCTAGCCGACTCTGCAGTGGTGCAGTTTCAAGCAGCTGACCCAGGAAGGTAACTCTGGCGAGGGGGAGTAGCCCATATTATTCTTGTGGAAACCAGAGTACTCATGGATCTCCTGGCCCCCAGAAAATAATTTTAACACTTACGTTTTCGGGCCTCTGCTGCAATACCACTAGATTTTACTGAACAGAGCAGACATGGTGCAAGCTCTGGCCAGCAGGCTGTTAAAATTGTATCAATGTATGTCCTAGGACCCCAATTTGCATAGATTAATGAGGATCCTGCAGGCTCAAAGAAACAAAATGCAAATATATATTCAAGATGAAGGACAATGTGATAGAAAGGAACCATTCCATCAAATGACCATAGAAAAATTTCATAAATATATTTTGAATTTTCAAACATCATAATAGTAACTTAACTGCTTTTTGCATTAAAACAAATATAAAATATCAGCAATAAATCTATATAATTAATAGTCTTGCAGCTAATGTGCATCTGTCACATTGTGGCTTTCAAAGTGTGGTTTCAGTGTGCCCTAAATATCACACGACAGCATCACATACCCGAAAGACAAAAATAAGTGCAAGGTTCAATTGAGCATGATTGAAATGAACACTTATTTGTCGTTACCAAATAAATGTCTGATTGACTGAAAGTGGACAAATCAAAAGGAGTTTGATTCAGTGGGTGGGTATCAATGACAAACAAGTAAGCATCAGAGAGGTGAGCAATCAAACAATTTGTTTTCCAGTGTAAAAATCCTCGACTGACAAGTGACAGAAAATCACAAATACATTTTTGAATTTGATTTTAAGATGCCGATCATTTTGGAAATCAAAAATAACCCTCAGCTTCTTTTATCCACTATAAATTGTCTCCTTGATCATCTCTCCCCTTCCCACTCCACTCTCACTTCCAAGAAAAACTGCTAGGAGCTCATGGATTTTTTTGTCTTTAAGATTGAGACCATCCATTAATTACATCGGCTACACTTTAGTTGGCCCGCCAAGTTAACAGAACCCCCTCTCTCTTTCTTCCCCCCCCCCCGCCCCAAACCAGGCTGCTGTGCCCTCGCCCTGAACACACACATTTCTCTAGATTCCCTCCCGTCTCTCCTCATATCCTCTCTAAGCTCACCTTGTTCAGGACAGTGGACAGGAGCCTGGTAATCAATTTGAAATATTTGCCTGGAGCTTCAATTATTGAGTTTGACTTTGTTTCCTGTGTTTTCCTGCTGATTCCTTGGTTCCCCGATTGTGTGCAGTCCACATCAATCATGGCAGGCTCATTTTTGGCTCCAGAACACTACGTTTTGGAGTTTGTTTGGGGCTGGGGGGGGGGTGGAGGGGGTTGTGGCGGTACCACTGGTTGTCCCTTACATTGAGACACATAATTCCCTTTAATTTACCTTACAGTATGTTTAACTTACCTTTTGGGGCCGTTGCCCTTTTAACTTACCTGTTGGGGCCATTGCCCCTTTAAGACACGCCCTAGCGCGCTGACGTCACGTCACGTACGACGTGATGTGCGTGCGCCAGCACAGCCCGGCCTAGCGTCTTCGGCCTCAACGGCCAGCCGATGGGAGCGACGCGATCTTCCACTCCCGCGGCAAGCACCGGCACAGCCCGGCCTCCCGACTTCGGCCTCAACGGCCAGCGACACAACGGCGCGCATCACGTGATGCCCTAAGCGTGGGAAACGCAAACAACGTGATGACGTCATCACGCTCCCCACAGGACTGCGAACTCAGTCCTCGTGGAGTCCCCGCTGGGACAAGACCTACACCGCGGTGCTCCTACAGTCAGCCATCTTACCTGCTGTAATTAGCCTGTTCCTGTAAATAAACAACTTGTTAATAGTTCGTCAAAGTCAAACTCTCTTATTTAGTGGCGATCTACACGAACCACTACAGGGTGTACATAACACACCAGGATGTCCTATTATGATTGATAGCAAAACAGAACATGCTAGGACCTGCTGCAAATTAAGTCATCCTCCTGCCCCCGTACAGGAATTGGAAAAATTAACAGCCAACGAAACCATTATCGGGGGCAGTGCAGGTAACTGAATTTCTTATTTTCTTCAAAAACATCAAAACAATGTAAATCACCAACTTAGGAACTTTCACAAGAGAACCATGCACTTAATTATATTCAAGGGTTGTTTATATTCAAAGAGTGCCCATGTGCAGTTTATATTACTTTTCTACAACATCAAAACAATGCAAAGCATAAACTTTTGAACTTTATTTAAGATAACACTGGCAAAAAAACGAACAATTTTCAAGGTGTTGGAGGGATTATTTTTTAATATTCAATATATTTCCATGTGCACTCTTCCCCAACCTCAACCCCTCCCTTTGCAACAGTAGAACCTCCAACTTATTGTAGTAACCCCATGAGATGTTTTAGCATGTATTTAAATTCTGTGAAATAAACAGTAGTTATGTTCACTGCTATATACTGTATGTAGTAAATTAAGGTATTTTTGAAGAATGAATGAGGTTTTAGAATATACTTTTAGAAAATATTTAGATATTGGGGTTATTATCTGAGCAGTGCTGTTCCTTTGGTACTGTATGCAATTGTGTCCCATAAAGCTAATCTCACATGATAATGCACAGCCAGCGTATTTAAATTTTAGTGTGGTACTCCCGGCCCATAGTAGATGATAGGCTGGGAGCATACAAGGATCAAGGGGGTAGGATATGCTGCAACTCAAATGACTGCAGCCCGGTAGGCACCAAAGAACTCGTTATTGACCCCATGTCTATAGAATTTACAAAGGAGTATTTACTGAGCTTTGTGTGGACTTACCATAGAAAGGATCTGGCGCAGAGTCAGACTCTGGAAGAAGCGACATGTCACTGGATACTGGTCCAGTATCTGTGGTATTCCAGGGAACTTTGAGTGACTACATCTCGGAGCTGTAAGGGGAGGCTTTTGTGTGAGCCCATTAACTACAGAGCAGAATGGTGAGATCAAATCAATTATAGAGCAGCTTTTTCCAGCACCTGTACCAGCCCAACCTTATAATGTTATTCAATATAATCATGTCACTGTCCATCTTAGTGAAACTAGACTGCAGAGCATCATGGACATTTCAATGGCCTGGGCTATTGCCCACTGGCTGTCTCTTGTGTACCAAGGGTGGAAAAGGCCAGCACCTGTCTACTATATATTGTCTCTTAATGCTGGTTTTGGCAGACTGACTTGTAAGGCGCAATCTGGAGGTGGTGCTTTGAAAGATTTGACCAATGTTGAGGCTCTAAACAGCAGAATTTTTAGGTGTTACAGTTGGCTGCACTTGGCCAGATGTGGCATCATTGTTATAGCCAACTTTTCCCTCCTTCCTCCAAAAGTATGACCGTTTTCTAAAGATTCTGAACATCTAGTTACATACAACATTGACGGGCAGGAAAAGACCAGCTGGTCCATCAAGCCTGCCCCACACCATGATAGCTGGAGCATCATAACTAAATCCTTCCATTCCACCCCCACGTTGCCATGTGATCTCCTGGGAGAGGTGCAAAAAGAGAGAAAAAAATATAGCAGTACAATAATTACAATTAAGCACTGTTCCATTAGTTTAACACATTATGTTTATAATTACTATTATAAACAACAAATCATATCTTTTAAAATCTCCTGCATCAATTTTGAATTAGTAAATTTGGTGATTGAGGGAAAATCACAGATGTAATACAAGACTACAACCTAATGCAGTTTAGTGTCTATTTTTATAGGGTTACATTTTAGTGTATGGGAAGGAAATAATATCAAAAATGCCCTATAGAATTTTGAATAAGGAAATAATAATCAGAAACTCCTAAGAATTCAATTGCGTATTACAAGGTATAACAGCTAGAGCGCCATTACATGTAGCCACAGGGAACTCTCCACTATAAAGCTTCTAATGCTCACTGACATTAAATATGTTCTATTAAATGGAATTCTGTATGATTTATTAATCATAATACACCTTGTTATTCTGAGCCAATCACAGAACAGAGATAGGTTCAGGTAATTGACCTGAAAACCTCTGGTATCCCTAAGGGATTTTGTATCTTACACACATGTTTTAACCAACCAGAGGGAAAGAAATGTCATATGTCTGTACTTTATTATGACTCTCCTCTACGATGCACTGTATTCTGACCAGTCAAAAGGTAGAGCTATGAAACTCTGCATTTGTTAACCTCACAGAAATATGAAATCTCAGACACTTTTTCAGGAGAGTTTTATACATCTGGTGGGAATTCTCCTGATAAAGATGTACAAAATAACACTGTAATGTACTTGTCAAAATCAGGGCCTCTTGCTGAGGAAAACAAATCACAATGAAATCTCAGACACAAGGGATTTTTATAAATTTAGTCTTGCACATGAAAGATTTCCTCAGAAAATCTGCATATCTCTTTTGCTTCAAGTCTTTATCGCATATTTTTAAACTTTATAATGCAGTATTCTTTTTTGTCCATTTTTCAAACAGTTTGCTGAATATGCTTTTTGTGCCACTCTGAAATAATGCCCAAAAAGACATCCTTCGGAACTGTAAATCACATTGCTTTTCTGATCATATTCTATTACCATCAATGTTTGAATTCATTAAGTTATCTAAAACATGAAACTTATATTCATCAGTGTTTTCTTGAGTTAATCTTACACAGAGAAATATATTTCTCATAACTGTCAGTTCAACATAATCGCAGTAAGGGTCATTGGCCGCCAAGTGTACTGGAGAAATATGACTACCTGTCGAGTGAATTGTTCAACATAAATGCATCTTTTATTGTCTTGTACACTCAGGAACCCCGAGATATAAGGATGTATTTTACAAAGTTGCACTCCCGTGTTGTAACTTCATGTACAAGGAGAACGTCAGGAATTCAGGCAGAGGTTAGCGTCCTCCTCGGAATTTTCTATCAGTTATGAATAATCTGCACTGCCTTTCATGCCCAAATTCCCTGTACGTGCTCTCACTGCACAATGTTCTGCCCCAGAGCACAGATTTGTAAAATTTAGCCTTTATTGCCAATGGAATCTTCCTGATTAGTAAGTGATACTTGGAGAGCAAGCAGGTCTATGCTTTTGCATCACCAAAATAGTAGCTGGATGTAACGTGGGCTGTAGCTAATTCATCAAGCCTCTTGGAGGTTTGCTCAGGACATAGCAACCATAGAGCAGCCACTAAAGATGTGGAAGATTAATTCTAGAATCATACAGCACAAAAGCCTGTGCCAGCTCTTTGAAAGAGCTATCCAATTAGTCCCACTGTCCTTCTCTTTCCCCATAGCCCTGACATTTTTTCTTTTTTATGTATATATCCAATTCCCATTTGAAAGTTATTACTGAATCTGCTTCCACCACCCTTTCAGGTAGTGCATTTCAGATCATAACTCGCTGCATAAAAAGACAAGCAGCTCAAGAATCAGTCACAAAGGAATAATCTGTTTTGATTGGCTCACCAGAGGGAAAAAGCAAGCTACTACAAGTATTTGTCTTCAAAGTGCATTCCCCTTGGCTACAAGCTGCTAATGAGAATGTTGATTTTAATGCAATGCTTGTTGCAGTTGATATAAAATGTCATTTTATAAATTTTCTTTATAAACTCTAGGAAGGAACTTTTAATGTTCCTTCCTAGAGTTTATAAAGAAAGCTTTGATCATACTTTATGGTTTTCTACTGAGTATAGAAACAATATTAAAATAATCACTCATGTTTTTAGATCATAATAATAAACAATGTCCAGTGTCCATAACATGATAAAGAGGTTTAAGATACTCCAATATTTATAAGCAAGATTGGTTACATTTAGAAGACACCCTGGAGGTTGGGGGGGGGGTGGGTGGGGGGGAAGACATTGGCCGTGACCTTACTCCTTCAACAAAAGATTGAGGGGACTGGCAGAGCTTAAACATAAATGGCTTTCTTTTGTGTTAGAGATAGAAACATAGAAGATAGGAGCAGGAGTAGACCATTCGGCCCTTCGAGCCTGCTCCGCCATTCAACGAGATCATGGCTGATCATCCAAACCCCAGCACCCGGTCCCTACACCGACAACCATCCCACCCAAGCCCTATCCCCGTGTATTTAATCCCCCCTAACACTAAGGGCCAAATTTTATCATGGCCAATCAACCTAACCCGCACATCTTTGGACTGTGGGAGGAAACCGGAGCAAACCCACGCAAACACGGGGAGAATGTGCAAACTCCACACAGTCACCCGAGGCCGGATTTGAACCCGGGTCCCTGGCGCTGTGAGGCAACAGTGCTAACCACTATGCCACCGTGCTGCCCACAGATCTAAATAACAGACCCCAGAAATCAGATTTAAAATTTTAATAGACTCATCTTATGCAGAATAGGATTGCCTTAATTAATGGTCATGTACCCAATCAATATCAGAAGTCTTGGAACAGATATTATAGAATCATAAAATTTATAGCACAGGAAATGACATTCTTCACATTGCACCTGATTTCTTCAATTGACACTATCTACTTTAATCTCATTTCCATGTATCCTCTTATTTTAACACATATAGGCCTAGATTTTCCACTATTGACTGCCTGTTGTAGCAGTATAAAACTGGTGGCTGGAAACAAAAAATAGGTGGAAATTACACATCGGTGGAAACTGCCCACCTTGCGACCTGATGCAACTTCTAGTGCACAGGACTGGTGGCTGCGGAAGCATCCATCTGTATTAGGGGCTTTTTCATTTAAGGAATAATTTAGGGAGGGTGTTGTTGATTCAGCAGGCATCCAGGGTGATCGTATGTATGTTGGAGGTACTGAAAAGAACATAGAAACATGAAGGCAAGTGTATTTCAGCCATTCCTCAACAGTTGTTCATGTGTTTCTGCTGTCACTCAGATTTTCAGGAGGATTGGAGCAACTGTTTCGATGTTTTTATTCTCAAACAGCTCTCAGTTGCACCAATGAGCTTCCCAATTGGAATCCTCCTATCTGATCAGATTGGAAGAAAGAAAGAGACCTACAGAGATCTGCCAGACAGGTCAGCTGCACAAGAAACGCTCTGTACCTACCTGCCAGAAACTATACAACCACATCTACTGACAGAAGTGAACATATTTCACTTTGGCAGATGTTGCATGCAGATGCCCCTCTTCCCAACGCACACTAGGACAGCAGACACAATAGCACTATTAAAATATGTGACTGCTTGACTAACTGTGATGTTGAATGCTTCTTTGGAACTCATCCCCTGCCCACCCAACAACCCCATCACAGAATGATGTGCTTTCATGAACACTGCATGAAAGAAGGCATGCCGGGCCAATCAGCAGCCAGCGTATCCTGATTGGCTGAACCTGCAAAGATGCCACCAACCTTTTCCATAGGCCTGCCACACAAAATTGCATTGTTGGCAACCACTCGCCCTTCGAGCAAGCAGTCAGCTTTGTTCCCCCAGGCTCCCAGTGTAAACAGGGTTTAGAAATGTTCTCACTGCAACAGAAACCAGTGCGCATCAAGGATCTCACTGCTACAAGTCAGTGCTATATGCAGCTTTGAAACAGATTTATGCTGCCCTGTCACGGGGTTTGCTTTTGGGTCAACACTTTGTGGGGGTAACTTTGACTTTGGGCGATGGTGTAAAACCAGTAATATTGATTCAGCTGCCCGTTATGCATCTCTCGCAATTTTCGTTTCCATTGACTTCTGGCACAATCTGCATTGGCAGTCACGAGAAAAACAAGCTCCCAATTTCTGTATCCTGTTCAATACTGATAAAGCTTTGCAAGAACATTAATCAAGAAAAGATTTAAACTCAACAAAGGTTTACATTACTGAGTTGGGGGAAGCTGCAGTTGGTAAAAGGTGAGTACAACGGCTACAGTTCTATCCATTGTAGTAAAACTTATGATTGGAATTTAGTCACCCTGGTTGCTTTTATGCACCACTCAGCAGCCAGTTACCGAGAATGGAAGGTCTCCAGCCAGTCCTCTCAATTAGAAAGCAAGATGTGTGGTGTAGCAGGCTCCAAAAGGAAAGGCGGGAGCATGAAAATAACGAGAAAATGTTCATAAGCATCAACACTTCCGATCACATGATGCCTTTATTTGATCACTTGTTCTGCTATACTCAAAGTCATCTTGATTTTTTTTTTACAACATTTAAATGACTCAGAAAATACATCACAAATGACTTAATTCATTACACCTTTCATCCTAAACAGGATTGTTCTTGTATTGATTGCCCTGCTGGATTACCTTTAGATAAACTCAGAACACATTTTTACCTTAAGATAGACATCTCTCGTAGTAAGTTACCTCTAATACTGCTTCAACTATTAGCAGTCATGATTCATCACTGTAGGCTTTTAAACTAGGTACAGTTGACAATACGTCACACTTTGCTTTATTCAAACTAGTTTACTAACACGTGTGGAAAAAAAACTTTAGAATGTCCCACATAGGAGGGGGAAAAAACCTGCCTTTGGTCCCAATTTATAAGCCTCCCAAATATATCATTGATCTTTTATTGAATGGGTGCAATTAACTAATTTACACAATGTAAACATTTCTAAGCATTAATTAAAAAATAGTCAGTGACCTACACTGACTGCTACATACAAAAGTAAACTACATAAAAACATGTGAACTTAAAAGCTCTGGCAAAAAAAACTATTCTGAAAAAAAGTGATTGTTCTGCTTTCAAACAGGATTACAAGCAAACAATAAATACAATGTGCTTTCTTCATATAGACATATTTACACGCATCTTTGGCTTATAATATAAGTTGTACTACGATTTACCTGGTGTGATCCAGCAGATTCCACATTAAACTTTAATAAGCCAGTCCAAATATTAGCACATTTACTGTGGCAGCAGTATTTTACATTGCTGCACACATTTCTGCTTTCAAATAAGCTTGGTTCAAAACAAGATGTAGCATCACGGTGTACAAATTTTTGCATGCAGACCAACAGGTTGGTTGTATTTAAAAAAAAAAATCCAAAACTTTATTTGACTAACACTGAAAATGTTTTTAACCCATTATTGAGCAATGAAATCCATAGCCTGATCATATCATTATGATGGCACTGAATGCTGTCTGGTAATAGTTTGGACATATACAAATACATTGTCATCATATTTAAGACCGTTTTATAACAGAGGCAGAATACTTAAGACAGTTAAAACCAATTCCCTTATTTAAATGTTTACTCTTCATGCACAGGCTTAGTGACAATTTCCCTTCAAAGATTAGCACAACTTTGCAACGATGTAAATGTAATCACTATGAAGCTTCAAGAAATTCCAAAGCAACATCATAACAGAATCGATATTGTTCCTGGAAAAAAAAAGGGGAAAAATCAGTTTGCTCAGTTTTTTTACTTGAATATAATAATCAAAATTAGTGGAAAATAATGCCATTGTTTAGATTACTTGAAAGTATTAAGCAGCCTAACCAGAAAGATTATAGCTGTCTTACTGCAAGTAGCTTGATAATCTTCAATCACTGTGGCTGGCTCGAGATACATAATTTTGTCACACATTACAAAAAGCATAACGTATCAAATTTACTAACATTTCTGATAGCTATGCATAGTGACATTGTAAATTAGTCTGTGAAGACTTCCCTGTGCTTTAATTCAAGCAAAATTGTAAATATGTCCTTTTAGAAACTGCGAGCAGAAAAAACCTACAAACACATTTACGAATTCACTAAACGTAACGACCGAGGAATCATGTCAATTAAAATGTTTTAATTCATTTCTAATCAAACTGTTTCTAAGCAATGCACTTCAGCTGCAAAAATGTTAATGCAATTGTATAATCATACAATAATCTTTAATTGTTGGATCAGCCACTGAGAACACATTTCAGTGTGCCAGTTTTCTTGGGCTGTGGAGTTATCGTGGGTATTTTGGGATTATAAATATTTACCCCCCCACTCAAAAAGAATCACAGCTTTGCCTGGTCACTCCAATGATGCAACCAGATCGAACTTCAATATTCAGTCTCCTAACTGGTTAGTAAACTGGCTTATGGAAGCAGTTTTCAACCAATCAGGGACCAGATTCTACCTACATGGGTTCCAGCTCCAGAATGGGCAGCAAGGTGGTAGGTGACAGAAAAATGGGTAAGATTTCATTTCAAAATAATAAAACAAAGAAAAAAGGTAAAATAAAAGTTAAAACAGTAAATGCTCCTGAAAGAGTGAATAGCAAGGATGGGAGAAAAAGGCAAGAGGGCAAGTAGAATTAGTATATAAAATATATTTTTATTTAGAATCCTTTTCAAAAGCCTACATTATCAATATTATGGTAACAAGGGACCCCTACTATCTCAGTAAAATCAATAAAATATATGGGGATTTTTCAGCCTCACTGTGAGTTGAGATCTTTTTAACTGCATCCAAATATATGCCTTTTTCTATCTCTTAATATATATTGGTTTTAAAATAGCTATGGAGCTATTCATAATTTTTGGAAGTGAAAACTCTTGTTTACCTTATAACAAAAATATATATATATACACAAATGTGTACAGAGCATAAATATCATCTTCCAGGTACCATTTTACTCTTGTGTTACTGATGAAAACCATGGATTGTGAATTATGAATGAATATTTACGCTCATTACTTTAAAAAAAAAATCTGCCCCAACAATTCTTCTTCAACTTAAAATGCAAGTTAAAAGTGCCATCAGAATGAATGTCAGGTCACAGACAAGGCAGAACTATAAATTAGGTCATATATTTTAAATACCTGTAAACAAAATATGAGCTGACTTCTTGAACAGTATTACACACTGGCTTCAAAAAAATGATAACAAGTAGCAAATAATATTCAGTCTATCATTAGACTAAAATTAGTCAAAATTCCAACTAAGTTGAATATGAACTTGCATCATATAGCAGCTTTTTTAGGTGATGCAAAACATTTCTGGAAAGGATGTGGTTGGGGAGAACCTCTAGGGCTAATTGTGCATGTTGATGCTATCTGATTATCTGTAGATACAGAACAGCAGCAGAAATACCACAGTGGTTTTAATCCCTTAGCAACTAGGGTTGTTCTCATTTTACAGAATTCAGATGCGAGGTTGTGGTGCATGAGGTAGAATCAAACTTACAGCAGGTTTATGAGCTAAACAGAACGTGTTGGCTGACAGGTCCTGGACAAATGTTATATGCACCCATAATGCAACATTTTCACTCATTAACATGATTACAAAAGAAAGTTCAATACACTTCCCACCAGCATTTTCAATACACAGAAAACAATGATGAACAAGTTCCTGTGCCTTTTCAAACACCAGTAAAGCAACATATCCTTCCACCTGACCCCAACCCTCATTCAGACTGCAAACCAAATGCGAAATGTTGTGGTTCAATCCATTAAATACTGAGCAGCGTTAGCAGTTGTACCTCAAAGTATCTGCAAAACCATTCTTTGCAAATTTTCAAATGTAATTAAGTGGAATCAGGGAAACATATGAAACATATGGAACCAGTGGTATTCTTTGAATGAGTTGTAGTTTGTACCCTTGTAGTTTGGTTTGTACACTTTTGTGCAGAGATGCTACTCCAGATATCAAGGGGTTAATGTTTAACCTAGTTCAAATTGCAGTAACCAAAAAAACCACAGTGGATACCTGCTTAACTAAGAAATGAAGTTCCCAGATACAGTGTGAATTTGATGACAATAAATCACTAACACTATTTTTGGTGAGTAACCTTCAATTTGCATCAAATTTTAAATAGTATTTATAATTTGTGATAACGTGTACATGCCAACACTCTTTTAAATGTGTTAACTTGTATGCAATTTTTAAAAAAATGCAACTTTTCCCAACACTTTTTCAGTCTACCTTGGCTTACAACTCTGTTGCAGAGGCCGAGTATCTTGTTCCCAGATTCCTTCAATGCCCATTTAGATGATCGTGAGGAGACATGGTACCACTCAGTCATGGTATCTCTTCCTTACTACCCAGAACGACACTGCAATCTTCACCCTTAACAGTGAAGAGGGGTCAAGCCTGTACTCTCACACCCAATGGTACTGAGAGAACAAGCACTCCAATACTGACAGCAATAATTTGAGTGTCCACAGAATGGGTGAAAGCTTAACATTTGTCCAATATATGCAGTTTAGTCTGTTTTGTACATTGTGAGGAGAAAAGAAGGGAAAACTTATTCAATTCAAACAATTTCTCACCAGGGTTTCGACCATATTTGGTT
This sequence comes from Somniosus microcephalus, assembly GCF_052327205.1. Lineage (NCBI taxonomy): Eukaryota > Metazoa > Chordata > Chondrichthyes > Squaliformes > Somniosidae > Somniosus > Somniosus microcephalus. The sequence continues at coordinate 128,892,617 of NC_140995.1, read as the reverse complement.
TGTTGTTCCGCAGTGTCTTTACTCCATGGAAAACATCAACCACGTTTTGTCTTTTGATCATTTCACATATGATGTTAATGGCACAGAACATTCCACTGCGTCCTCCTCCATTTCTGAAATGTGACAAAGAACCAATTTTAAAAATGTACAATCTTCAAATTATCAATTTTCTACCTTACTTTATAGGTGTATCATACTTGCTTTATCAAAAGTGCTGTTTTAAATCTTTCTAAAGATACAAGAAAAGTACTTGTTTTCTTAGTGAAACGTAAATGATGCATCAAATCTGAAGAATGTTTACCGAATTAATACATTGTTGCATTTTTAATGATTTCTTTTACAATTTACTTAGTTACAAACAGTATTTTCACTCTGAAGAGGGCTATTTTTCTTTTTAAAAATCTCATACTAGTGCGGACAGCTCCATTTCCAGATTCCCCTCCCAAATTTGCTGAAATCCTTCTTAGCAATTGTTCCTTTAACAGAAGACAGACTGACATTGAATTGCTCTCTCTGCTGCTTTTTTTTTTGCCCATTGTTGACTGAAATTATCCCAGTCCCCCACACTGAATCTACAAGCAGAGCTATACATAAAAATGGAAATCATTACATCTACCTTGAGCTAAAAGGCACCTTGTAAATATAAACAGACAGTGCAGAGCAAACATGTGCATTGTTGACAGTAGCTGTAAATATTGAAAACTTATGAGATCCAATATGCAAGAAGTACCCTTATGATATTACTCACAGACAGTGAATAATAGTGCGTCCTTCTCCTTCATCACATTCGTCTTGCCATTTATCAACCTGAAGAATTAACTTCAGAAATGATCGCTTTGAGGCAGGTACTTCCCTGTGAGCAGCCCATCCTAAGTACTGGAACTGCTGCACCATGAGATAACCTTCTTGTGGCTGAAGGATTAAATAAAGGATAGACATTGACGTACCAGCTTCAATATAAAAATATAATAACTGGCTGTTATCATCAAGGCTAGTTTAGCTTGCTAAAATAATTGCAACTGCTTTCAATGCACAGAATACAGATCTTACTGCATTTCTGTACACACATTTCCAACAAATCATTCTCTTGCTGCAGTTTTTGTTAGTGGAATAATGGTTCACACAAGCTATTGTATTACAGTGTACCCAGGGAGAACAAAACATGTTTAGGAGCGTAATCCTGACTTAGAGAACTTATATAATTTACAAATGTCATCAGCTATCCTCAAAAATGTTACCAAAACTATACATTTTAAGTAACGGTGATAATAATTTCTTACAATTGCTTTTGTGAGGCTGAGCAGCCACAACTTCTATTTATTTTTACGCCATACTCTGGAAATTGCAGGGTTAATTTTTAGTCAAAGCATCATGAAGATCAGAACAGAATGTCATTCAAGTATGCATTTGGATGCAATTAGGTCACAGGTTTGCTGAAATCTAAAGACAATTTAATCCATTGTACTACAAATACATCTTGCATAAAAGATGAGCGAGATAAAAAAAAATAGATGAGGAGAGTGGTCAGAAGGGGAATCAGAAATTAGTGACCACGGGCTAGAAACTGGATTGCCCATCAATGGGTCCAATATGGAGTGCAGCGTGCGTGCACTCATTCTGCACCGGCAATGGTTGTGCATGCTGCAATCAGTTTTCACAGGAGAAAAGCAACCAAACCAGCGGTCTTTAAAGGGACCACTGGTGGCTACCAGCAGAACGGTAAGCAAACCATTAAAAAAAAAACTTACCTGAATAATTTGTTCTTCCTGGCTCCACATTATAACTGCTCACCCCTCTCTCGATCTCCTTCCCTCCATCGCAGCCCCCCCCCCCCCCACTTTCCAGACTTGCAGTAGGTCACCCCACTGGACGCTTTGTTGTCTTTTTCATAACTAGTGCACTGCCATAACTCTTTGGGTATGACTGGCGCCCCCAGCCTACGGGTCACGGCACCATGGCGCAAGACGACCAATTATGTGTGGTCTTCTTGCGCATCACTTTTGACGTGACAGTAAGCAGTGACAGGATCGGACAAAGTCAACATGGATTTACAAAAGGTAAATCATGCTTGACTAATCGACTGGAATTTTTTGAGGATGTAACTGGTAAAATAGATAAGGGAGAACCAGTGGATGTGGTGTATTTGGACTTTCAGAAGGCTTTCGATAAGGTCCCACATAAGAGATTAGCATGCAAAATTAAGGCACATGGGATTGGGGGCAAGGTATTGACTTGGATAGAGAACTGGTTGGCGGACAGAAAGCAAAGAGTTGGAATAAACGGGTCATTTTCCGAGTGGCAGGCAGTGACTAGTGGGGTACCGCAAGGATCGGTCCTAGGACCCCAGCTGTTCACAATATATATTAATGATCTGGACGAGGGAATTGGATGTAATATCTCCAAATGTGCAGACGACACAAAGCTGGGTGGGAGGGTAAGCTGTGAGGAGGATGTCGTGAAACTCCAGTACGATTTGGACAGATTGGGTGATTGGGCAGAAACATGGCAAATGCACTATAATGTGGATAAATGTGAGGTTATCCACTTTGGTGGCAAAAACAGGAAGGCAGATTATTTGAATGGCAATAGATTGGGAGAAGGGGAAGTGCAGAGAGACCTGGGTGTTCTTGTGCACCAGTCGTTGAAGGTAAGCATGCAGGTGCAGCAGGCGGTTAAGAAGGCAAATGGTATGTTGGCCTTCGTAGCAAGAGGGTTCAAGTACAGGAACAAGGATGTCTTGCTACAGTTGTACAGGGCCTTGGTGAGACCGCACCTTGAGTATTGTGTGCAGTTTTGGTCGCCTTACCTGAGGAAGGACGTTCTTGCCATGGAAGGAGTGCAGCGAAGATTCACCAGGCTGATACCTGGGATGGCAGGAATGACATATGAGGAGAGATTGTGTCGATTGGGATTATACTCACTGGAGTTTAGAAGAGAGGGGATCTCATCGAAACCTATAAAATTCTGTCAGGCCTGGACAGACTAGATGCAGGAAGGATGTTTATGATGGCCGGGGAGTCCAGAACCAGGGGTCATAGTCTAAGGATAAGGGGTAAGCCATTTAGGACAGAAATGAGGAGGAATTTCTTCACCCAGAGAGTGGTGAACCTGTGGAATTCTCTGCCACAGAGGGCGGTGGAGGCCAGTTCATTAAATATATTCAAAAAAGAGTTGGATATATTTCTTAAGGCTAAAGGGATCAAGGGATATGGGGAGAAGGCAGGGACAGGGTACTGAATTTGGATGATCAGCCATGATCTCATTGAATGGCGGAGCAGGCTCGAAGGGCCGAATGGCCTACTCCTGCTCCTATCTTCTATGTTTCTATGTGGTTGCTATTGGGTTTGCGGCCAAAGTTGGGTGTGAACTACTTTCTAGGACCATCTGACAAATGCATCAAGAAAAATATTCAAACCAGATATTATCACATTGTTAACTGACTCACATGCGTTTGCAAGTTTAACAAAATAATAGGTTATGGGCGTAATAAAAATATAATCTAATCAAGAGATTCTGATCATGACATAGCCTACAACAGCAAAGCCTGGGTGCTGTCTTAACATCAATTTGAACCCATCAGTTAGATTATTCCAGTGTTATATGGGGATTTTATTCTATATTTGAGCTGGCAGTAGCTGTGCATGCAATCATGTAACTGATGCTTTATAATACTGTATTCCTTTCAAAAGATGTAACAAGCACAACCTGTCCAAAATTTTATTAAACCTATATTTCTAATTACTGATATATTCTGTGCATGGCTATATTGCTTTATATATTTCTTTAAAAAGTATAGACACCTGCTGTATACATTTTTAAGAGAAGGATGGGGGCATTGTAGGAAGTAATATAACTGTAAAGGAAATGAGAGGATCTCCCCCTGGCCACCCTGTCATGTTTATTTTATTCCTTTTTTTTTTAACACTTATTACCCCAATGGTGGTAACAGTACTTGGAAAATAAGGCAAGTTCCAGGTCAGGTACAGTTTCACATGTCTCTGATGCTAATAAGGTAATATGGTGGTGGTGGAATCTTAGGCTGAATTCAGCATTTAGCATGTAAATGCAACAAAAGAGCGTGCTAAATTTCAAACAATATTCTTCTGAAATTCTAGAGACAGGGTTTCAAGAAAATGCAGAACATTATTATAGAGTCATAATGGCACAGAAGGAGGCCATTCAGCCCATCGAGTCGATGCCGGCTCTCTGCAGAGCAATCCAGTCAGTCCCGTTCCCCCGCTCTATCCCCGTAGCCCTGCAAGTTTATTTCCCTCAAGTGCCTATCCAGTCTCCCCTTGAAAACATTTGAGTGTCTCCGCTTCCACCACTTCCGTCGGCAGCGAGTTCCAGGTTATCACCACTCGCTGCGTAAAAAAGTTTTCCCTCACGTCCCCCCCGTATCTCTTGCCCAAATCCTTAAATCTGTGTCCCCTAGTCCTTGTACCATCAACTAGTGAAAATAGCCTTTCCTCATCTAGCCTATCCAAACCCTTCATAATCTTGTACACCTCTATCAAATCACCCCTCAACCTCCTTTGTTCGAATGAAAACAAATCCAGCTTCTCCAACCTGTCCCTGTAACTAAGATCCCCCAATCCCGGAACCATTCTGGTAAATCTCCTCTGCACCCTCTCAAGGGCCTTCACATCCTTCCTAAAATGTGGTGACCAGAACTGGACGCAATACTCCAGTTGTGGCCTAACCAGCGCTTTATAAAGGTTCAGCATAACTTCTCTACTTTTGTACTCAATACCTCTATTTATGAAGCCTAAGATCCCATATGCTTTGCGAACCACTCTCTCAATATGTCCTGCCACCTTCAGGGACCTATGCACAGTAACTCCCAGGTCCAACTGTCCCTTCACACTCTTTAAAACTGTGCCAAAGTGTATATTGCCTTTCCCTGTTCCTTCTGCCAAATTGCATCACCTCACACTTCTCTGTATTAAATTCCATCTGCCACTTGTCTGCCCATTCTGCTAGCCTTTCTATGTGCTGTTGCAGTCGATTGGTATCATCCTCACTGTTTGTCACACCCCCAAGTTTGGGGTCATCGGCAAATTTAGGAATTCTACTGTATTCCAATATCCAGGTCATTTATATATATATCAAAAAAAGCAGTGGCACCAGCACTGATCCTTGGGGAACACCACTGTCTACCATCCTCCAGTCTGAAAAACAGCCATTTACCACAACTCGCTGTTTTCTATCCTTGTAGATGATCTGGAATAATTGGAGTCAACACATTAAAGGGGTAAACAACTTCAAACTTTAAAAAAAAGTAATAAAACAACAGTAGTTTCTTGCTACAACACGAACAATGTGCAGGCTTTAACTTCTCAAAAGAGAAACAAATCAGAATACCCTCTGTAAAACACTACGTTTAGAAAACAGGATTTTTCAATGGCACCCATATATTAAATTTATACCATTGTTAGCTTGTGACCTATGATCAACCATCTCAATTAGAAACAAGTTATCTTAACTTTTGAAGCTGACTAACCTATCTTTCTGCATACCATTGTATTCCATTTATAACCTGTAGATATAGATTTCCAAGGAGGGGAAGGGATGATTAGCATTTTCCTAAGCTTAATATCTAAACGATGCCAGGAGATAGTTTTTTTTTAAATTTTCACTGGTAGTTACAGTAACTTCACTTCATACTGTTATATCTACAACATCTGGGAACAGAAAAATAGACCTTGCTTTGGCTAATGGATGCTTTGATTTAAAAAAAAGAGACCCTGTTTTCTTGCAAGGAAAAGAAAAAGTGCTGATCCAAGCTAAATTTAGCTTTATTTTTTTTTAGTCCAAAAATTGTACTTCATGTAATAAACTATTGACAAGTTACAAGAATATTACTATACAATCTTAATAGTTTTCCTTCAACTTTCTTCCAGGGTTTTATTCATTGGCAAGATTAAGCTTTGGAACATATCTCTGAAATGTTGCAGAGGAATGTGCTGGGTTCTAGTGATCCTCACAACAACTGCACCTCGCAAGAGATCATTTTCACCACTACTTACAAATACATTTGAAGAAATTTTAACAGAGCAGAATTCGGGCGGGACGGGCGAACGCTCAACACGCCTGACCTCGGCAACATGAGGCCTGGGTGATTTTAACTTCCAGGCTTAATCTGCAAGGTCAGCTGCCCATCCGAAATGGGTGGTGGGTGTGAGTAAAAGCTCAAGTGGTAGACCACCACCGGCCAGCACCAAAGAGAAGCTTGTTGGCAAGAATGTAAGACATGGGGAGCCCAGAACAGGGGAGGCTTAAACTTTCCTTGGGCCTGTTAAATTTTCCTGTTTGGGCGTCTTCTGGTCCCGCTCTTCACCTCTGGCAGGAAAGCCACTGCGGCTTTCCCACAGAGGCAAGAGTTAAAATTGCAATTGGGGCCCAATTACATCATCAGACCCCAATTTGCATATTTAAAGAAGCACACCCCACCCCGTCGGCTTCAGGCGGGTGTCTTTCCTGCCTACTCATAAGAGCAGGTTAAAATTGAAGATGGCGGGATAATGGCGGGTCTGTCGCCCAGGCGATTTTAATTGCCAACCCACCCAGTTTCTGCTTGGCAAGTAGGGTTAAAATCACCCCCATTGATTTTTTAAATCAGACATAACAATGTACTGATGAATGCTCCCGAGCCATCATCAACCCTGGAGAATTTTACAAACTTGATCGCTCAGATAGCAAGTTCATATTCCTTTGCACTTAATTAACATTTTCTAGCTCATTTACAAGTGATTTTCAGTCAGGTGGGACTGGGCAGAACTGCCAATGTGATGCCTTTTGGTCATTTCCAATGTATCTAGACACAATCTTAAAATCACATACTCAATGTCAAAGAGATGCTTTTCTAAAGAACTGAAAAATTGTAAGTGCAAACACAGATTAAGGATTTATTTAGTATGAATATGAGGCTCTCTCCAATTTCACCTATGCCTTTCAAATCACCTTTTTAGACATTTTTGTGGTTTTACGACAGCAATTTAACCAAACACAATCTTCAGTTTAATCTTCCTTTATTCTAACAACTGATAGGCTTTTGGATAGTTTAGGGAAGAGTCTACTCATACTCTACTTTCTAACGACAAGTGCTCAATTCCCTTGTTGTATATGACCTATTAAGTGACTTGAGTAATTCTTTAGGTGATTGAGGGCTTCCAGTATAGTAATGAGTTGTGTGGGTATAACTGTCAATTGGATTCCAATGATGCTCATGATAGTAACAGTGTTTGAACAGTAGAAATTCTCTCCACAGGGCAATTGAAGGCCCAGTATAATGAGTTCACAGGAGTCAACTTAAGCGGTTTAATCATATTTAGAGGCTGTAATCACCAGGTCTATAATAAAGTACATTTCTTTTGAAATTTATGATCCATGAAGAACTTAGTAGTCCTCTTGAATATAACTCAATACATTACATTATATAATACATTACCTATATCAAACACCATCCAAAAGATGACCCTGCTCATTAAATGTGAATGGATTGTAATGATTGTAGCAGCGTTTCTCATCTGCAACACCTCACCCCTTAGTCCCAGTTCAAACTGCTACTTGATATGGACCATCTACTCAGAAGCTATAGTTTGCGATCCAGAAGGAAGACATGATCGTAGGACTGTAGTTGCAGCTGGGTGTTCTTCATTAGACAAGCACAAACTTCCACCACTGCCAATTTTACTTGATTCTTCATCCGAGATCTTTATATTGTATCAAGATTGTACAGCTAATAGAAATAATAAGTGGAAACCCAGATTAAAATTGGCGCGATGTGTTAAAGGAAATGGTGACGTCTCCAATTGAAATATGTTTATATTACAATTGCTACAATTCAAAATAGATTGGTTGATCAAGCACAAACTGAAGGCGGCCTGCCTGTTTTATTGTGACTACTTGCATGGGGATAATTTTAACCTAATCCACCCAGCGGGAACATTGAATGGAAAGTGAAATCTGGCAGGGTGTAAAACCATCTTTTTCCTGCTGGGTGGGTTAGCTTAAAATTAGTCCCCATCTTCTATCTTATTCTGGAATTGAGTGCATTAACAGGTAGCAAGTAAAGTAAGAACTACATTTCAGCCACAGAAGAGCCACATGTGGCTCGAGAGATATCAGTTGCCCACATTTGATTTACAGTCATAAAAATTTACTCCCCACCTAAATACAGTGGCGTATACGAGTAAAAATTCATGAAAATGATAGCCCTCTGACAGCTTGCCCAAGTGGCCAAACTTCATGCATGGAGTGGACATCGTGTGTTGGCTATAGGACATCACAGCTGATCTGGATCCTGCCTTCATCTGACATCTAAATGTGCAGTGTTCTGGGAGTCTTCACTGGTCATAGATCATGTTTACACATCTCTGCCCCAGGCCACTATTTATGCCCCAAATCCCCCTTCCCCCGCTGAGATCAGCCAACTCTGCGTGAATCAAACTTTGGCTTTCTCTCATTTGAACGGTTAAGTACCACACCATGCAATGCATATGCTTGAATTGTACAATTGTGGTTTAAACTGCAATCAAGTAATCAGTGACAGCATACCAAAAAGGAATGTAGTATTACTCAAATGACTTAAAGGCCTCCGTCACTGCATGGATCTTATGATACATATTTATTAAATCCATCTTCACCTCTTTACTTTGTGGTGTTGTCATTTGGGCATTAGGTCACCTAACAAAATAATGACAACAATCTGAAATGCAGCCTCCTTGTTCCAAGTACTGCATCCTAGTTTTTTTTCCCCTTTTTAAATTGACTGCATTGTTTCCAAGCCAGTTTTTAAAAAATGTTAAATCATCCTTGAGTGAAACCTCAAGCTTTGGCAACTGCAATTCCACCTGGAAAAATGCAATCACATAGTGGTCTGTGCACTGTGATATCCATCTTGACAAAGGGTGAAACATAAATCCCATGGTGAGTATTTCCAGCATTTTTTGTTTTTATTTCAGATTTCAGCATCCGCAGTATTTTGCTTTTGTATAAATTCCATGGTGGAAGAATTGTGGTCCAGGACTTCCATAATCAATGAAGAGCAATTCTATCTGTCAAGAATCATACATCCCCATGGCTCACATAAATCAATGACTTGTTTCCCTTCTCATGTCTTTCCGTTCCGTTCCGTTGAGACGGTCACCTTCGACACTGTCACTTTTCATACAAAAATAATTTATTCACCCTCTTTTTCAATGGAGTAAAAGTAATATTTCGGGTCGGACTCTTCTGCTTTCTACGCATTCTACTTTAAAACATTTTTAGCATCATAAAATTATTCCGGCTATACCAATTTTTCAAATCCGTGATGTTACTTTTTTTTTAAATTAAAAACAAATCTTCTGTGTTGTGTGTATTTTTTTTCTCACTTTTACCTTTTTTGTTATTCCTGTACAACTTCTCATGTTTGTTTTTATTCACTTTCTTCCCCCTAACTATTCTTTTCAATGGAACACTTTGTAAAATGGATGAGGGGCAGCATAGTGGAGACTTGCATTTCGATAATAACCAAATTGTTAATTATGTTTATACTTTCTTAAATTTGATTAAAAGCTTTATAGCCCAATTTTACATCCATCATAGCAAATTAAAATATCAGGTTATATAACAAAAATATTGCTGATGACACTTTCTACATAAATAAAAAACAACTATGTTTGAAAGACAATTACAGGACCTCCAAAAAGCCTTCAAATCCCCCTGCCTTGCAATAGCATTTGCCTGCATTGCCATCTTGTATAGGCTAATTCTTATTTTAATTTTTAGTTTATCCCAGATTGGTGTAGGCTCTTTTATGCTATTGTGACAATCAATTTGAATACATTCATTCACAAAAATTAGAGAGAACACAGCCTAAATCCATGGCTAAAATCAAAACTGAAATTGCGGGTAATACACATTATGGTTTTATGGATTCCTTTGGTTCAACAACATATGCTTACATTAATTTGCTGGAGAATTCACTGAAACACAAGTGAAATTGCTTGATTTCTTGGAGCTAGCTACACAATGAAATTAATTCACTGGATTCCACTCAGCCGATCACAAATAATAAAATGAATTAACTAGATTACATTAACTGATGAATTCACTGGATTCCACACTCACAAATGATAAAATTAATTAACTGAATCACATTCACTGGGAAACAAATTATGAAATTAATCTGATGGATTCCAGTGAGTTAAATGAATTCAGTGGATTTGATTCATCTAAACAAAAGTTATGAAATAAATGCAGCCCAGTCACGTAGAAATTATGAAATTAATTGGCTATATTGCACTTACTGAGGGGCAGGTAATTTAATTAATTAATTGTGTGGATTGAATTTCATGGAAAGTGAGACCACTTGAAAACAGTGCACCTTCACTAAGGGCTGGCAGCAGAAACAAACAGGGCCTGTGAATGGAGGCTGAATGGAAGGGCTCAAAAAATTGTTTCCTGGGGGCCCCAGAGCAGGAATGGATAGCAACAGTAAGTCATTTCATAGAATGGTGCAGTAAGGCTGAAATTGCGACAGAATGGGGAGTGGGGAGGGGAGTTGGGAGGAAGAGTAATCAGAAACAATCAATTACTGCAAAAATGTTCAAATGCGTAAAATGTGATGTGCTGCAGTTTATGTTTCTGTAACATATTTGATATCCACTTCATGGCACACTCCATGTAATCAGGCATTTTCATGGCATATGGACTGGGTACAACTGCAAAAATAACTGGTTGTACAGCAGTATTATGTGATAGAATTGAATTAATGTGCCTACCCTATAATACTGCTTTAAAATAGTTTCTAACACCATATGTTTCTGTTCTCCCCCACCTAACACTCTTAAAAAATGAAAAAATGTTAGAAAGTACATTTGAATCAGATTGTAACATTTTATTGTTCTATATCTTTTCACAAGAGAATACAAAAAGAGTCATAGCGAGAGAAATTCGATTATCGCCCCGTTTGGGGCGCAATTATTGGCCGGGCGCAAAGTTTAGTGCCTGGCACTAATTATCGCCTCTGACTGCAAACTTGGCTTCTGTCGCCCCTGGAGGTGATTGGAGCGTTAAATCAGGCACTACACACCTCTCTTAAGGCGCTAATGCTGAGGAGCGAGGCGCTACCTCAGAGCGCTGGCGAAGCTCATGTGACGTCAGTCAGCAATGGAACACAGACACACTGACGCCAGCCAGTTCTTAAAGGGGTGGTTCGATCTTGCTCTCCATCCACACCCTGCTCATTGCAGCCTTGAATCTTGGCCTGGAGAGACCTGTACATCAAATCTGCTGGAAAGAATAATGCAGAGGCCCAGGGAAAGAGCTCAGAGTGCAGCTCCCATAGTCTCTTCTAAATTGATGCAAGGAGGGTCAAATCAAAATGAACCTGCAAAGTGCTGCTCAGTACCCAAAACTCCTTCACACAGCGTTGAATCTCTCCAGAAGTGGCTCTCTCTCAGAATGCAGGAGATCGTGGCAGTAGTGTTTAGCGCCGCCGCAAAATGTCTGGTCAATTTTGCGAGCGGTGCAAACATCGCCACACCCGGGCGCTAGTTGCTTTGCACCCAATTAGCGCCCTTTCAACAGGAGGCGCAAAGCAACCGAATTTTTCCCCCAGAGTCATAACGGCACAGAAGGAGGCAATTCAGCCCATCGAGTCCTTGCCGGCTCTCTGTAGAGCAATCCAGTCAGTCCCATTCCCCCGCTCTATCCCCGTAGCCCTGCAAGTTTATTTCCCTCACGTGCCTATCCAGTCTCCCCTTGAAAACATTGAGGCCGTGATTTTGTAAATAGATGCGGGCTGGGAACAGGTCAGGTGGTTTACGGCTTCCAGTCCCGCTCCCAACTACATCCAAACTACATCCAGCTTACGGACGTGATTTTACATTGATTGACTTGGTTTTCTTAAAGGGACCACGCACAATTTTTCTTTGACAGCTCATTTTCAGTGTTTGACAGCATTGAGGTGCTGCAAACACTGACAATCACTGTACAAAGGTGAGCTCTTGCACCCAGGCTCTCCAGTGACTCCCTTCATCAGCTGGAACAGACGGCACCTGCAGGTGAGGTTACAGAAGCGATCTGTCACTAGTGAGAGAGGTTCTCCCAATGAGGTGGGACTAGATATTGATTTCAAAACTTTTTACCTACAGCAAAGTGCAAAAGCATTAAAAATTATTTTCCCAACATTTCCTTACCTCTGAAACTCACCAGTGCACCATTGGATCCTTCACCCCACTTCTGCAGCTGTCATCAATGCAGAAACACGACAGCAGACTCACAACATGCCACACTTACCTGGCGTGGTGTCCAGACGTCAGTAACCCCGAGGCAGAAGTGGCAAAATTGAAAAAGAGCCTGTTAACTGCCAGCAAGTACCTGTTAACAGGAAGGTAAGTGGCTTTAATCCACTTCCCGCTGCTAGGTGTTGGGTCCATGCGCAAATCGGGGACCCGACACTTGATAAATTGTTTGGAGGCGGGTTGACGGCGTGATCGAAACCTGCTGTCGATCAAAACGATTTTGACCCTTGGTGGATGGGGTGCCAATCAAGTGGGCTGCTTTGTCCTGGATGGAGTGGAGTTGAGGTCGTAGCACAGCAGGCTTGAAGGGCCATATGGCCTACTCCTGCTCCTAGTTCTTTTGTTCTTCTAAAATGACACTTAGGTGGGTGGGTGGTTGAAAATGTGCATTCTACTACTGTAATTTATTCTAAATGCACAAACGTAATTTTTTTTTTTTTAAATGGGTACAATTCTCCTTCGATATAATGCTACTCTTGGTTGCCAAGGCAAAATAGCTTTGCATCGAGAGTAATGTGAAGTTCATTTTAAAATCATACCCGTAGTACCTGTACAAATTCTGCTGCAATACATTGTTGTTTGGAAGTTGTCAGACACTTTACAGAATAGCAAATCTAAAAACATGGACTGCTTTGTTCAATTTAATGAGGCTAAACTGTATCATTTGTAACTTGTCCATTTACCAATAGCAGACATTCCATAGATTAGCAAAAATAAGGTGGTGTGAAATGCAAACATTGATTAAGGATTTATTTAACCCTAGGCATAAGCATGAAATTGAGGCTCCCTGCATTCCACCCACTTATCTTCAAGTAAACTTCTTGGGCATCTTGGTAGGTTTGTTATGGTAATCTTCAAAACCAAGAGAACATTTTCAAATTATTGAGGTAACAAGTTTATCTGTGCAAGTAAACATACTGCCCCACTTCACTCAAATGGGTTGAAATGAAGGAAGGGAAGGGGAGAACATGAGAAGCTCAAATAAATGGAGCTATTTGTACAATAAAAAGCAGTACAAGGACAATTTCATTTTAGCTAAGGTTCCTAGAATAAAATCTGCTCCAAGAACACTTACCCGTGTAAGGTTGCATATCCTGAAGATCCGACTTACTAAATCACAATCCATGGAACACGAAATGCATTCAACTTGGATTGGCCCATAGCGAAGTGTCCCCTCTTCTGGCCAATATTGTGGACATCCCTAGTTTGCAAAAACAAATTTGTACTTCAGATCATATGTGGGCAGCAAAGCAGCATATCAAAATAGTGATAAAAGCAACTATGGATCTTGGGGACTGTACAACTACTGGTCAACTTAAATATCTATTGAGGAAGGATTCTCCAATAACATTTCAAGTCATGTTGGTTTTATGAGGCCCTCTTTATTCTTTACTCAATTTTAAAATAAAAACTGCAAAATCACTTTTTATACAATTGGTGCATAAAACATAATGCAACTTCAGCATGGGTTTGTGTGTGCGATTACTCAACAAACTCTCAGCTGTGCAGAATTACCAAGAGGAGGCCACGTACTTTCTCACAGGGAGGGAGAGACAAGCCATTCACAGCTCATCCGATGATGAAGCAACCAACACCATCAGACAGCAGGAGCTGGATAACGCGCTATATAAATGACACCTAATAAACATCACACACAAGAAAAAGCCCAAACAACTTTCCCTGATCTGCCGTGGCATTACCATCACCATCTGACGGGTCACTACCGACCAGATGCTTAACTGGACAAGTCACATAAACTCCATGGATACAAGAGCATGGCAGTGGCTGAGTACTCTGTGATGGGTGGCTCACCACCTGATCCTTCAAGATCATCTTCACCTTCTACTAAGCTCAAGCCAGGAGTATAATGGAATACTCACCACTTGCCTGGATGGGTGAAACTGGACACCATCCAGGACAAAGCAGTCTGGTTGCTTGGTGGCACTGTCAGTGGACTTTATGCACCCCCTCCACAACAGGTGCACTGTGACTGTAGTACATACTACCTGCAGGATGCATTGCAACAACTCACCAACAGTACCTCAACATCTACCTCCAAAAACGACAAGAGCAGTAATATCACAGGGAAACCATTCACCTCCAATTCATCAAAATTCTGGAATTTCATACTTGGCACCATTGTGGGAGCACCATCGCCAAAAAGGCTGCAATGGTTCAAGGCGGCTGCCTATTATCACCTTCTCAAGGCAACTAAAGCTGAGCAATAAATGTGGCCTTGCCAGCGTCACTCACATCCCAAAAATGAATTTTAAAAAAGCATTACAACATTATATTGTAATATATTAAAGCATCATATAGTGGTTGTAGTAAAAAGTGTCAAAATCAGGTTTGGGGATTATTCGACAAATACAAAAATATTCAATGATTCTATAGATTACTCTAGTCCTACATTATGTTATTCCATATTAGAAACTTTCAGTACACAAAGGATTAAAAGGAATAAATTAGTGGTGGTCATTTTCAACCTTGAAGGTAGAAAGCTGGCAGTATTGGATCGGCTACTTGTTATATGTGCCGTCTGATTTCAATGGAAAGGAACATCAGGCAGGGGGTATAATGGCGGCCAATCTGATAGTCAGTTTTCTGCCCCCACTGAAATTTAAAATGACCTCAGTGTTCAGAGCTGGATATTCACCGTTGCCAGAGATTCAAACAGAGCATATCAATCAGAATGGAGTTCTCAATTTATTCCATTTTTGACAAAGATCTATCTGATAACTCGCAACGAACAGAGCCCAGTGTATGTGTGAAAGGAAACATCCTGGCCACTTCCTCGCTGCCAGTTTACCTAAATTATCACCAGCATGGGGACTACTCCTGAGGGGTGTATGGTTTATGCCAATGCTGATCGATTAAAACTAAATGTAGGATAAGATGGTCTGATTTTAGAACAAATCAAAGCTCTACTATAAACTGGGTTATCAGTCTTACTACGTGACTAAAGCCTATTGCTGCAAAAGCAATTATATAAAGTCACCAAAATAAGTAAAATTAGTCCTCGAGGATAAACTGATTCATGCTAAGTTAGCATTTTTGCATGCATGCTTTGAAGTTGAAAGTTTCATTATGAGCACAAACTCCACGAGTCCACCTACTCTGGAAACAGATATACAAATAAGGTGCAGTTGATAAAATAATGGTGTTTTAAAATTAATATTTCCCCAAAAATCAAAGTTAAAAACACATTTTGGATATTAACATGCAAATAAATGATGCATTTTGAACATCCACTTAATGCTGGGATGGTTCAGTGAAGATTGATTTTTGATGGTGTATTCAAAAGAACATTTTATTGAAAATTAAGCAAGAATTCTTCTCCCCCATCAAAATGGTAGATGATAATTAAATTTAAAAGGTCCATAACTCTACAAAGAAACCACTTTTGAGTGATTGACCAAGTACAAGAAAATGCTAGAAACATGAACAGAAACTGAACTTAAAATCACACCTATTTCACACTAATTAGTTTGAGGGTGGTATTGTGAAGTATTGACCAATAGGGCATTTCGTTTATATAAAAAAGTTAACTTTTCTTAAAATAGGACGTGTTTTATTCAGCAGGAAAGTGAATTAATCAATCAACAACCATCCCCAGTCTGCTCATTTGTGCCACTAAGGTTTCTAAATTACACTATAGAACTGTTTTAATGAACAAGAGCTTTAAAATTCTTGGTTAAACATCTCAACAACCCCATATTTTTCAGAATTTCAAGATCACTGTAGCTACCTGCACAAGGTCCAGTTCGTTCAGCATTACTATAGAAGTGCAGCCATAGTCATATACCAATCTCCAGAAATCTTTGACTGTATTTGGCAAAGGATGCTGGGTAACTATAAAGGCAGCTGGTTGTCTGTAGCTCTGTAAAGAAATGAAGAACAAAAGATTAAATTTAAAAAAGCTGTGCAGAACCATTTTGTTAAAGTTATAGCTGGAAAGTAAAAAAAAAAGTCTATTTTAATTTGAGAGCAAGCTCAATCCATTTTTAGCCCAGGTTCCCTGAACTACACACGAATGGATAGCAGCTGAGGAAATTACTCAAAGGTTTCGTTCCATGTTCTGGCTGCTAGGAGGTGCGCAAGCATGGCTTGCTACAACTCACCCGTCAATTTTCAATTGCCTCGCTTCCCTGGTCTCCATTCTCTGCCACCCTATATTGTTGCAGCTGAAATTGCAATCTCATTGGTTGGTGGGAATGAGGGAAATTAAACTTGCTTCGCACCTTTTCTGTAGTGTTGCATAACACATGTTGCAACATTGAATCAAACTGAAAATAAAATGACCATAAAATACACAGCTATTTTTTAAAAAGCCTAGAGTTAAAATGAAACACGTACATCCATTAGAGCAGCATTGATGTAGTTGCTGCTTTCGCCGTCTATGGTAATTAAGAATGGCAGACATCTGTCTGGTGGCAGTGCGTCCATGTAGCGATTCTTCTCGTGATTCCTGGGAAGAAGAGCTATGCTGCAGTCTTCAGGTTGTAGTTGAGAAGATACAGAATTTAGTGTCTGTGTGGTGAAAGAAAGCAACATAGCTCATTAAGAGCCACTGTACAAGGTGACGTTTTTCAATATAATGCTTAACTAATATATTCAGATGGAAGATTCACCTAGAGCACACGCCTGTAAAAAAAATATGAATTAGGCAAACTAGATGCTTTGGAGGCCAGGCAGCACCAACTGAGCCAGCGGTTTAATTAAAATTGAAACTGTTAAATCAAAGCTGCAGTTTCAGCATTTCACTATCTGGTTCAGTACTGAAGACTAAACGACAGTGACCCTGATTACACAGTCCTGGTAAAATCCATGCTGGGAATGGCTAGCTGCTAACGCAAAGCTTGCAGAACGTGTGTTGAGCTGGTGGAACATTATTTTACATAGTAAGGGTATTTGAATAATTATTCTAAATTCCCAGCACCGTTTTGGCCTTGCACTGGTAGATAGTTTAATGGGGGAATACAAAAAATCTGTAGCCAATTGACTGAGCAACGCAGCACTCAACCTCGTTTGGTGGCCATAAAAGTGGACATGCTACTGCATAAGGAAAATTGCCCTGTTTTATTCTCCAGAGCCCCCTCCCCAGAGGACAACAGTGACCTTTACCTTCACCTTCAGGAGGTACAGTGGTCTGTGTCTTGTTTTGCACACTTTGTACAAAAATAATAAATTGCAGGACAATGGAGTATTAGTTTAAACTATTTTAATGAAGCATCAGGTCTGTAAGCTTTCTCAATCAGTACAGCACCGTGTGGACAAGATGGAGTCAGGACCCCTGGGTCTTCTAAACAATAGCAGTCCTTACATATGCCTGCAGGCCAGTGACAACTCAGCATGTGATCATGTGAATACAATAGGTATTCCTTACAGATGCCTGCGGGCCAATGATAAATCAATATGCAAATGTTACAGTCTGTGCAGTACATGGCCGCCATCTACAATGCTCTGCACTTTTGACAGTCCTGCCAGCTGGAAAAAATGCTGTGCCCCATCAAACTTTGGCCTCCTTTCCACAGGAATGTGATGAACATGCTTTTCCTTTTAAACAATGCTGCTGACCATTTTGGCTTTTGCAAGTGAAAGAGCAGCTTGCAACACTGTTGCAACAAACAGTTGAAAATATAAAATAACAACAGAAAATGCTGGAAGCACTCAGCATGCCAGGCAGCATCCGGGGAGAGAGAAACAGAGTTAACGTTTCAGGTCTGTGACCCTTCATCAGAACTGGAAAAGGTTAGAGATGTAACTGGTTTTAAGCTGGTGCAGAGGCAGGGAAAGGGGGAGGGGAGGGGAGCAAGGAACTGAAGGAACAGTCTGTGCTCGGGTTGGAGGCAGGAGAGATTAAATGTTGCAAATGGGGATGGCAGAATCATCAACAGCTGCCTGAAAAATGGGGGCAGGGGTTACAGTCTGAAATTGTTGAACTCTATGTTGAGCCCAGAAGGTTGTAAAGTGCCTAATCGAAAGATGAGGTGCTGTTCCTCGAGCTTACGTTGAGCTTCATTGGAACAGTGTAAGAGACCGAGGACGGAGGGGTCAGAGTGGGAGTGGAGCGGAGAATTAAAGTGACAGGCGACCGGAAGCTCGAGATCACCCTTACGGACTGAACGGAGACGTTCCGCAAAGCGGTCGCGCAATCTGCATTTGATTAGGCACTTTACAGCCTTCTGGACGCAACATTGAGTTCAACAATTTCAGACTGTAACCCCTGCCCCCATTTTTCAGGCGGCTGTTGATGATTCTGCCATCCCCATTTGCAACATTTAATCTCTCCTGCCTCCAACCCGAGCACAGACTGTTCCTTCAGTTCCTTCCTCCCCTCCCCTCCCCCTTTCCCTGCCTCTGCACCTGCTACATCTCTAACCTTTTCCAGTTCTGACAAAGGTTCACAGACCTGAAACGTTAACTCTGTTTCTCTCTTCATGGATGCTGCCTGGCCTGCTGAGTGCTTCCAACATTTTCTGTTGTTATTTCAGATTTCCAGCATCCGCAGTATTTTGCTATTGTATTAGTTGAAAATATAAGTCTTGCAATGCAAAAATCAGGTCTACCTAGCAACAAAAATTTACACACCTATCAATATGCAAATCAAGCAATATAATAAGGTAAAAAAAATCTAACATTGCAACCAACAATAAATATGTTGCACACCTTTAAGAAACCAACTCCTACGGGCCAGGCCATCCACACATAGTTGCATCCATTTAATATGAGGTTTTTCCAAAGTCCAATTTGACTGAACTAAATTTGTTACCATAGATTTACTGAAGATTACCATCCTGCCTTAAGAATGTGAATGCACAATTGCTTTGAAATAATGGCAATTGCTGAACTGGAATGTGTAGAATTCTAGATCTTGTAGCTGAAGCCTACTTACTTGAAATTCATCTTTAAGTTGTGAGGAGTTACTCTGTGAATCAACTCTTATCATTTCATAATACGTTGGCTTGACCTCACATGTTGGTATTGACGTGTCCCCACATAGACAAGCCTCTAGAATGGCATCATGAATGAAAATGTATTGTTCCTTAAAAAAAAACACATCTAGTCAGTACCAACTTCTCACTTCGCAGTTATTAAACCAGTTAATTGTATTCAAAACAGTAACATCCACCTTGGGATGTAGTTTACTGGAAAGAGAAACTTAAACAATTTGTCTCCAGTATACAGAAGACTCCTCAGATACTAAGTTGCTTACACCAAGTAGGTTTTAGCCATTCAACTACAGGAAACGCAAGTTTTAAAATAAGAGTAAATTAGTCATCTACGTTTTGGAAAGATCCAACTAAATTTGCTAGTTAAGATACATAGGGAAACCAGAAATGTCAATGAATTAAGGCTAAAACAAATAACATTTTCTAGCATTAAACCTCAACCCACTACTGTACTATTGTTCTTCATGATTCTGGCTTTCAGCTGACATAAAAAAAAAGCTTTGCAGGCAGCTTTTAGCCAATACGCTTACCTCCACATTGGATGTCATAAGCCGAGGTGGAAGGGATGTGATTACAAAAGAATTTGAAGTTAAGTTTCCCTCACTCCCCTCCCGAGAAATAAGGTATGGAAAGGATCAATTAAGTAATAATGGAAAAATTAAGTTAAAATAAGTATAAAATTGGAGAGAAAAGGAAGAGACAAAGGTTGATAACAAGCAGAATCAAAGTGTTCATTTAAAAAAAATTGAAGCTATTTATTTCTGTAGTTTAGGTTTAATATTATTAGTAAAGCTGTGCATGAGATTTTATTGTTGTAATAGAAGTTGTTTCAGCGTAACAGTGCGAGAGCTAAGAGACCATCATCTCCCTGAGCCTGCCAGAGGTCTAAGGACTGCAATCTGATGAAACAGCAAAACACACACACACACTCACTATATTTACCATTGGCCTAGTATTCTAAATATAATTTTGTAACAAGAGCAAAGATGGAAGTTAACTTCCCTTGACAAAGGGTCAAAGTGGAGCCCACAGCCCAAATGCTAATTATACAGTTGGTCCTTTGAGGGACCATACATATTTGATATGCTAATTACACCTACTGCTCATCAGTTAAAGGTGTGGTTTCAATTGCTTGCTAGTGTTAATCTGTGAGTTTATAGACAAATTCATTGGCCTATAAATTTAGCCACAGAGTGCCCATTTGTCAGGCACTAACTGGCCTATTAAACCACCAATATGGCGGGCAGGAAGTGCGTGTACATTTCCGGACAAAAGGGAACGGAAAAAAATATGCATCCTTTACCCACACCTGAAGCAGGCATTAGAATCTTTGCATATGCAAATAAGGGACTTAACGCCTGTTTGAGGCCTCCACTTCAAGACTGGTTTGCCCTGAGGCAGCTTCACTCAGGGAAACCAGAACTTGGAATCACCTGCAACATACAAGTAAAGTTTTTCCACATTTACCTGAATGTGGAGCTCGGAGGAGTAATAGTGCTCCTTCCAACCCTCGAAAGCTTGCCGCTGCTCCTGACCCCCTTGGCCCTCACAATCCCAGGCCCCCTCGATTCTCGACCCTATGTGCCCCCAGCCTCACTTACCTGATTGTGTACACTTCTTTGCTGATGGGCTGTTGTGCCTCGTTGGCACTATTATAATGAGGCCTGAGGCCCAAAATCGGGGGCGTCAATGGCCTCACCATTCAGGCACAGGGCATGTACCTGGCCATGCTTGAATTTCTGGGCCATTATATCTTAAATAGCTGAACCACCAAGGGTGTTTTGCTCAGAGGGGAGTTAGGTTTAAATGTCGTTTAAAAGCATTAAATTTATGCGAGGGCCAGACAAGATGTAATTTCAATGGCCAATAGCTACCAACAGCAAATAGTGGCTTGCCTTTACATCAAAGGAAGGAAACTGTTCCATGGTCTTTAGTACCCTTCGTTGCACTGCCTCAATCATGTAAGGAGGGTAATGGGAGCTCCAGGAGCAATCATTTCCCACATAACATCAATTTGAGACTCAGTCAGAGGCTACTGAAAAGATCAAGGACTTTGGACTGTTCATTTTCTTGTTTTGAGCAAGTTCACATATTGTGCGAGTCTACTATTGCATTTTTAATATCTCACTGTGTCTTTCTGCTTCTGTGTATAGTCAAACAGTGCAGTACTTACTGCCTTTCATAGTAATCAGAATGTCATGGGCGTTCCAAATGGTCTTGAGTACAATAGATCATAGCCATGTAGTACAGATCCGTCCCCTAGCACACAATCCTTCCAACAGTATACATTAGGATGCAGATTTCAATTCATTAAAGATTGGTCTGGTTATGGAAACTGCCTTTCAGTTGGGATTGAATAAAAGTTTGGGAAAAAATCCAAGCCATAACCTGGTATTTTAAGGGTAAATCCCAAACCAAACAGTATTAACAGGGGGGGGGGTGGGGGGAGAAACAGACTATTGCTCCAGCTGACTCAACTTTCCAACTGTTTTTCTCTTTCCGAAGCAAGATGTTTCTAATGCCTGAAAGAATAATGATACTGTCATCATTGGCATACAGTTCTGCACCTAATGCATAAGAATAGAAGTTGTGTGTATATTTGATCGTACTGATTTGAATCTTACCTCTGTCTGGACCATATTGATACGCCTTGATCGTAATGCTTTAACGCAGTTATAGATATCAACAACTCCTTCTCGCTCTGCCATGTCTAACATAATATCTATAACTATGTAGCAGCCAGTCCTTCCTGCCCCAGCACTGAAAACATAGAAAAAGAAATGAAAATTTCTCCTTAGTCAAATACACACACAGTTATTGGTAGACTGACATTTAACATAACCTAACTGTTGCCTATCATAGAAATTTACAGCACAGGAGGCGGCCATTTGGCCCACCATGTCTGCGCCGGTCGAAAAAGAGCTCCCCAGCCTAATCCCACTTTCCAGCTCTTGGTCCGTAGCCTTGCAGGTTACGGCACTTCAAGTGCATATCCAAGTACTTTTTAAATGTGATGAGGGTCTCTGCCTCTACCACCCTTTCAGGCAGAGAGTTCCAGACCCCCACTACCCTCTGGGTGAAAAAAGATCTCCTGAACTCCCCTCTAATCCTTCTACCAATTACTTTAAATCTATGCCCCCGGTTACTGACGTCTCTGCTAAGGGAAATAGGTGCTTCCTACCCACTCCTATCTAGGCCCCTGATAATTTTATACACCCCAATTAAGTCTGCCCTCAGCCTCCTGTTGCAAAGAAAACAACCCCAGCCTATCCAATCTTTCCTCATAGCTAAAATTCTCCAGTCCTGGCAAGATCCTCATAGATCTCCTTTGTACCCTCTCTAGTGCAATCACATCTTTCTTGTAATGTGATGACCAGAACTGTACGCAGTACTCTAGCTGTGGCCTAACTAGTTTTTTATACAGTTCTAGCAAAAACTCTCTGCTCTTATATTCTATGCCTCGGCTAATAAAGGAAAGTATCCAATATGCCTTCTTTATCACCTCAGCTATCTATCCTGCTATCTTCAGGGATCTGTGGACATGCACTCCAAGGTCCCTCTTTTCCTCTACATTTCTCAGCATCAGTTATGCTAAAGTTCAGTTTACAAATAAATATTATTGGCAGCATTAACAGATTGAAAAAAAAATCAGGTTAACATCAAAATTTAGATAAAAGACACAATTCAGTTTTTAAAAAAAGTCAATATAATGCAGATTATAATCTCCAACATGCTGCATCAATAGAAAAGAGCTGTTTTCAAGACTCCATGTATACTCCACAAAGTTCAAGTTTGTAAAAGGGATTGACAAAGTTGATCCAGGCAAATTGTTCCCTATGTTGAAGAATTCAAATATGTGCGGATAGATGTTAAACATTAGGATGTTAGGAATAAGGGGGGAATTCATATGGAACTTTTTTATGCAAAGTGTAATAGAATTGCAGAATAATTTACCAGAGAAGGTAATTGAAGCAACAGTATAAATGGGCTTGAGGGGCAATCAGCACCCATATTGGAACGAGACAGGATTGAGCGATGTGGAGAGAAGGTGGGGTTGAGATGCATCTTAAAAGGACATGACAGCTGGGCCAAACTGCCTATTCCTAAAAATTCTAAGTTATGAGGTTCACTAAAGAAGTAATATGGTTACTTGGAATGTAGCTTTACTTGTAACCCAATGAGGTCGATGTCACTGTTACAGTCTGTCACAATCAGTCACAGACACACACAAATTCAATTTTGTATTACTTAGAAGTTTAACTATATCATAGTAATATATACACTAAGTACAGCTAACCTGCAATGTACAACTACTGGTCCTGCTCCTGGGGGATTTGAGATTTTCACACGACGGATAAACGCCAGCAAACCAGTTGCATGATAAGGAACACCATGGTCAGGCCAGCCAGTGAAATGAAACTGTTTAACTTCACGAATTTCATCAAAACCTCTCTGAGAAGGAAAAAAACAAATATTTTCAAAATAGTTCAGGTGCTGAATTAACTTGCAAGGGGCTATGCAATGTATTCCTTGCCAAATTGACATTTCATGATTGTATAAACTTCTAAACATATTATGGCCTCTCACCAGAGCTATATTCATGATAAGAACATAAGAATTAGGAGCAGGAGTAGGCCATACGGCCCTTCGAACTTGCTGCTCCACTCAATATTAGCTCATCTTCGACCTCAACTCCACTTTCCTGCCTGATCCCCACATAGCTCCGCATACTCTTCCACTCTGCTTTGTCTTCATATACATTACCTCTTCCATTCAGCATCCCATCCTATATTCAGCTACTTCCTTCTGATCATATGTCCAGAGTGCTCACATCGTCCAATCCTCACACAGTTTAATAGCTGAATCACTACATCACCTTCATTTCCTTCAATAAGGCAATGAAAATCTTATTTCTTTCAATTCTTCAAAGACACAATTTCCCCCAAGTCTCTTGAAAGTCCAACCAACAGCTGCCATCTCTTACTTATGATGGTTCCAACCCTCATCCTTCTTTGTCTATCCACATTCTTGGCCTCACTGGGTTCAATGACCACGAGTGGACTTCCACAATTCTATTGCTGAAGCATTCTCTAAGATCAATTTCCTCTTCTGTGCCAAACATACTACTTTTCCCCTTAACAAATCAACTCCATAAAATGGACCTGGGTTTTAAAGATTTGAATACTGCACCCATGTGTGGAGAGCCTCTTCTGGCACTTCTCTTGTACTTTTAGACAGGTAACAAGGAATGCTCATCATCTCACAGGTTATACCCACTCTCAATTCTAGACTCCTGCCTCTTTTTTAAAAACTGTAACCTTCCTTGTCTGTTTTATCAGCAGTACTATGGTCAGTGCTCCTATGAATCTTCCTCACATGTTGCTAGAGTTCCAAATATGCAGTCCTACAGGTGCTTCCTCCGCCCTGCATGCCCACTGTTGAAATCAAGACATTCGTTCCCAGGACTTGAAACCTATGGAACCCCTGACCTCCCCAGTCTTTCTATCCTCCTGCATTCTTCAGGCTTTGAAAATCCATACCTAATACAGGAAACTTTGTGCTATCCGGCACCCACGGGTCCGAGCTGCTGCCGTTGCCTCAAAACTGCCGTACTCTCCAGAGTTAATGTTGAGAGAAACGAAGATTCTTATCTCCGTATTTGACAACAAACACTGTTGCTTAGCAACAGCTTCTAAACACTCGGGTGTGGCCCTAAAGCTCTGCAGCTGAAGCTGTTGCTATAGCTACAGACCTTGCACAGCTTGAATGTTCAAACAAAGCAAAAAAAACAAACAAAAAGAATAAAAAACGGCTGCTGATTTTTGCCGGTGGCTCCAGATTGCCGGATAGCTCACCTCCGGATAGCACAAAGTTTCCTGTAATTACTTCCTAATTTAGCTAATTTATTTCATTCTCAACCGTGGTGTGCTGTAGTATGGCTCTTAACCATCTTTTCTCAGTAATTAAAATAAAATGACTAAATGTGCACAAATAATGTCATCACCATGCTTTTTTGCTTCAAATATCTTAAATGGATATTAGCTTATTCATTTTTGGAGATAAAATAACCTGTGCATAATGCATATTTAGCAGCCTTCAATTAAGTTATCACAGGAATATAAAAGCCAATTGGTGCCTAAGACACACTGCTAACTTGCACACATATTTGGTGCAGGCTATACAGAGGCTACAGATCAGAGCTTAATATATTGTACAATTGCAAGTATTAGCATGAAATTTAATTTGCCACCATCAACTGCTTATCAATTCATTTTTCGGTCCAACAAAAAATACCAAATATTTTAGTTGCAGATATTTCCTGTTTGTGTGGTTCAGATAATGAAGGTAAAACACAATTTGAAGTATCAGCCTGCCAGAATTCCATTTTTCCTAGATATCATTACATTAGAGAAATATTCTAAAAATACTAGAGAAAAGACATGAAGAAAGTTAAGGATGATAATCAGCTTACCCTTTCTAACGTAAATGTTCGAACTACATATTCTGCAAGTGGTTCTTCTTCCATGAATGTAACTTTAAAGTCTGCATAAACTTCAGTATCGTCTGGCCAATATTTGTAGCATTTCACCTAAAATTTTAAAAGAACGTTCAAATGATTCAGGAGAACTATAAAGCTGCATTTACACTACAGGTCCTGGTCTCAGACTGGTAGCTAAAGTTTACCTTTCAGTCAGGCAATAACACGATCACATTGCTTCGCACCAGCTTTGCTGGAGCTCTAACAGTCTTGCTCAGGAAAGCTCTTTGTGTGTTTGAATACACAACTCTCAGAATTCTCTCCCAACAGTTGGAAATTGAAATGGTTAGATCGTGAGGAAGGGAGAATCCCTGCTTTCTTAACATTCAAATTCAGTTCAGGTAGGTTTAAAAAATGCCCAGGCAGTCCAATGGGATCCTTGAGCACTTTCAGGTTTGACACTGCATTGGACGTAGACTCCATATGATGTCAAACCTAGGCCGCAAGACTATTTTCTACAGGAAATCTCACTCCACTTCATTTCACTTTGGATTTACACTGCAAGTTTTGTGCCAGTGTGAAGCTAAAATCACTTCACAAAGATGCTAAACAGATGTAGTGTAAATGCATCCTAAAATTATAATTTAAAAGTGTTCAATAGCCTTGTGTCATATCATTTTAGTTCACAAATATACTGCATTACAGAATGGAATAAACCATATTTAACATGTTCTTCCCTGAAACTACCTCCTTCAAGTGAAATCCTGTTTTCAAACAGGCCCTTTCGATATGGAGAAAAACATAAGCTATCTTGCAAAGCTTCCAAGGAAAGAGAGCTTGAGAGTGGGATAGAAGCCCAGGTACAAATTAAGACACTTGCCTAACCTCTTAGTCAGAGGATATTACATGATATAAAGTCACCCAAAGTGGCAGTAAAATATCATTTTTAAAGTGGAACAAAACCGAGGTACAAAGAAATCTAAAAATGAAGTGTCACAGATAAATTTTTTTAGATTTTACATCTCAACAAAAATAGGTATATTCTGATTATTCATAAAATTCTGATTACAATTGGATATTTCTTCAAACTTTGAAACTTATTCCAATGCATTTATTTTTCTATTAAAACCAGACTTACTCTTCCAACTTCCACCAGATTTGTGACCATGACGATACAAACTGATTGCTCTTGCCAAGCCATTCTCCAGAAATCATACACAGTTTCATGCACTGGCCCTAGAAGATCGAGGAACCATAATATTTATTTTCAGTAATGGTGAATATATATGGTCACAGAAATTATTTATGCACAGATTATCATAACATTAAAATTCTGCTTCATTTTCATCAAAATATATTTGGGGGCAATTTTCTGAATGCGCACTTCTGATGCAGAGTTTCATCCACCAGGAGCACATAGCAAGATATCATGGAAGCGCATCCGGTGGGTGAAGCATCATTCCAGGAGCGTGCACTCAGAGAATGGAGAAACAGATAAAAAAGAAAAAAAACACAAATGTTGGAAATCATAAATGAAAACGGAAAATGCTAGAAATATACAGCAGGTCTGCCAGCATCTGGAAAGAGAAAAGACAAGTTAGCCCTTTGTCAGAACTGGAAACTAGATGATAAATAAGTCCTTAAAAGGACTGAACAACGAAGGGGAACAACAGACAAAAATCAATAGTCATTCGTGCTGACTTTTATCAAAGAGGTAATTAATGGGATGAATGGCCCACAAATTGCTTTTTGAAAAGCAATTATGACTGGTGGAGGATGTACAAAAATCATCAAATGTAGTCAGCATTCCTGACTTATGACTTCTACCTGATGTTGTCTTCCTAAACTTGCTTTGTGTTTTTTTCAGTCTTAATGTGCTCAGTTACTTTCCAGTTCTGACACCTGAAACAACAACCTGTCTTTCCTTTTTCAGAAGCTGATTGACTTGCTGTGACCAGCATTTTCTATTTTTGTTTAAACAGACAATAGTTTCCCTATCCATTGCCCTGGAATGCAGAACTTCTAGAATTAATATATAGCATATTGGTACCAATACACTAAAAAAGTAATTTAAGTTAATATGCTTTAATGTTATGCTAATACACATCTTATGATAATCAATGTATTATTTCAAAATGTTCCACCACTACCACCATCAGTACTTCACCTCCATGTTATTCAGCTCAAAGTGTTCTCTTAAGACACAACCTAAGTTTGAGGGGTCAAAATGTGTAATTCTGCTGTGGGATGGTATTCATACTATAATAATGTTGCATATATAACTTAACACTTTACTGAAAAAATACCTACGCAGTGTGACTGTATGAAAATTTCACACACACGCTGAAATCCTAGTAACAACGTTCTAGAATTAAAGTTTTCCCCTCTTTTTTCCTTCCACCCCAAATACAATGCAAGTTCTTTCAAAGCCCCGATATAGGCCTAGAAATTCTGTTCCCTATGGGTGTGTACGCGTTGTGTACTCACCCGTAGGGCCAACGGAAGTGCCGGTTTTAGGCATGCACTGGAAACCGGAACTTCCGTTCTGTGAAGAAAGGACTTGACAGGTCAAACGCCTGCACCGGATAGGCAGCATGTACGGCTGCAACTTCCGTTTTTTTCCCACAGTTGCTTCAGTCCAGGTAAGTTGGAAACAGCTGCGCTTAGAAAAGCAGGCACAAGGCTTGCTTTTACCAGGCTAAGAGTTGAAGAAAGTACACTGATTTATCATTTTAAAATACTTTAAAGAAAGGTAAGTTTATTTTTAGCCCTGTTAAAAGCTTTAATTACTTCTTTCAAAAATTTAAATTTTTGTTTAAAATAGTTAATTTATGTAATTTATATAGTCATTTTAAAAATGTGATTAAAATTTTTTTTTTTGAAGTTTTACTTATATTTTGGGGCTGATCGCTATTCATAGATTTGACAGGTCTTCCTGTCAAATCTATGAATGGAGATTCCCCGCTGATTGGCTCCCCATGGCCCACGTGATCCCAGGGATGCTGTGAACTACCTGCGCCCTTGGGATACGTGTGGCAGTTTGAAGAGGCACAGCAACGGAATTCTACGCCTCCCGGGAGCCCTCCGGTCCAGGCAGAGATTTTTCCAAATAGCAGCGAACAGAATTTCTGGGCCATATTCTGAGAAACAATGTGCAGCCTTGCATCCGTTAATAAATCCTTGAAGCATTTTGAATGCTGAAACTTAATTCAACTAATTTCTGATAAAGTATGCAATTTCCATTAATGTTTCTGTCTATTTTTAACATTCATTGGAAGCCAATATAAGCAGGATTTCAAAAGGAACACAATAGATTATATACTATAAAATTAGCTTTAAAGTGCTTTGCCCATGTTGCTTTATTAATTTCTAATACTATCTGGTAGGATCCCAAAACAGACTTATTGTTTGCCTTACTAATAAACTTTTAAAGTTTGGTAACAAACTGCTGTAGTTGATTGTAACTGACTTGACTGGATACAGTTCTCTTTTGTACTTGCATTGTCAATCTTGCATTGTACTATTTTTGCCAATCTGTAGTATCTATCGAATATTGATATGCACCAAATCGTAGAGTCATAGACATAGATTGACAAAAATAGTAACTGAAAACGTTAGTAGAGAAGGGTTCACTTTGATGCAATGGTAATTTTCAAATCAGCAAAGATTAAAAAATGCTTCAATACTTTTATTTATTTATTTATTATTATTTTTTTATAAAAGGGACAAGCTCAAAACAAACAAGGCAAAAATTAAGAAAATATAAATTTTAAGCCAAATTCAATAGTTTTTTTAAAAAAGGATTGTACATATGCTCCGTTTGCCTATTCTTTACATGTAGATTTCTACTTTGGAAGAGAGCTGTGGATGCTCAATCGTTGAGTATATTGAAGACAGAGGTCGATAAATTTTTGGGAACGAAGGGAATTAAGGGATATGGGGATAGTGCGGGAAGGTGGAGTTGAGGTAGAAGATCAGCCATGATTTTGCTGACTGGTGGAGCAGGCTCGAAGGGCCAATGGCTTACTCCAGCTCCTATTTCTTATGTTCTTATGGAAGCAATGCATAGAAAATTCTGCTACCTTTCCATTTTAGAATTCAGAGGTCTTCCTCTAGCCTCTCCTGGAGAGACATGAAGAATATTTTTGGCATACAGTAATAGGTTTCGTTTTTGTTAGAAAATGTGCATTTATTCAGTTGATAGTTCACACAAACCTAAAGCTGGACAGCTCAATATTTAGTCTAGTCAATAGGCACACCCTATCTAGTCTAGTCAAGTCAAATCAAATCAAATCAGTTACAGCAAACTGTTATCATTCCATAAAAAACTTGAGAAAGTTGACAGTAAGGCCAACCAAAAGTCTGTTTTGGGATACCATCTTACTAGATAGTATTCAGAACTGATAAAGCAACTTGGGCAAATTTTTCAGTTTGAGAATGCATGCTTGACACCACTCAGTGACAAGGAAAGGAGCAGTAGAGCATCTCATCAGAATTCAAGAACATCGGACCTGAAAAGTTTGCTGCTGCGTGATGTGCACAAAGTACTTAAAGCTGTTACATATGAACATAAGAATTAGGAGCAGGAGTAGGTCATACGGCCCCTCGAGCCTGCTCCAGCATTCAATAAGATCATGGCTGATCTTTGACCTCAACTCCACTTTCATGCCTGATTTCCTTATCCCTTGATTTCCCCAGAGTCCAACAATCTATCTATCTTGGCCTTGAATATACTCAACGACTCAGCATCTACAGCCCTCTGGGGTAGAGAATTCCAAAAATTCACAACCCTCTGAGTGAAGAAATTCCTCCTTATCTCAGTCTTATCCTGAGACTATGCCCCCTAGTTCTAGACTCTCCAGCCAGGGAAAACAATCTCTCAGCATCGACCCGGTCAATCCCCCATAGAATCTTATATGTTTCAATGAGATCACCTCTCGTTCCTCTAAACTCCAGATAGTACAGGCCCAATCAACTCAATCTCTCATCATAGGACAACCCTCTCATCCCAGGAATCAATCTAGTGAACCTTCGTTGCACTGCCTCGAAAGCAAGTATAACCTTCCTCAGATAAGGAGACCAAAACTGTGCACAGTACTCCAGGTGTAGTCTCACCAACACCCTGTACAATTGTAGTAAGACTTTCTTACTCTTGTACTCCAACCCCCTTGCAATAAAGGCCAACATCTCATTTGCCTTCTTAATTGCTCGCTGTACCTGCATGCTAACTCTGTGTTTCCTGTACAAGGACACCGAAGTCTCTCTGAACACCAACATTTAATAGTTTCCCACCATCTAAAAAAAAATTCAGTTTTTCTATTCTTCCTACCAAAGTGAATAATCTCACATTTCCCCACATTATACTCCATCTGCCACTTTATTGCCCTATGAAAGGAAATCCTGTTTAAACATTGCCTAGCATGGCATGTGTAAAGGTCATCACTTTTGATTGAGTAATTTCCTTTTATATTCATACAAAGTATCAAGTTCTTCGATGCAGTTAAAAAATTAATGCTCCGGTGACAGAGCAAAATGCAGACATTGTATTATAGAATGGACTGCTACCTCTGTCCCAATTTTATATCTCAACTTTGAAAGTTGCTCTCCTTAATTTCTGGCAGCTTATCATCAATTTTATTACAAACCTAAAAGCTATTCAAAACTAGCTCCCAGAACAATAGGGTAGTGTGCTAAACCACTGTGCCAACCAGCCCTTTTGTATCAGATTTCCCATTAATCTTAAATTTTCCTTTTCCACATTCCCCATTCAAGAGTATAAAAATTATTTGACAGTACTAATGCAAAGTTTTTCAGTGTATTTCAAATAGTACTCAGTTCGTCTGTTATAACAACATGCTCTGTTATAACAGAAGTGTTATACCATATTATGCACAACACATTATTCTGCTGCTGAAGTTATATTTAATATGGCCACAAAGTCTAATCTTAGTAAAAATATACATACCGAGGTCAATTAGAGGCTAATTATTTGTTATTGAGGTAAATTTATCAGTAGATCGGCAAATGCTTATAAATCTCTGGCTCCAATTATTGAGGAGAGGCCAGGTTATCAAGGACTTGCTAGAAGCAACTGGTTTTGAGACCTTATAAAAAATTCTACTTATTCGTTAGCAAATTCCCTAAATGTTCAATTGTGATTTGTTGCTGTTCTATGACTATCAGATGCAATTTTGACACTAGCATTTCATGTATGACACTTTCAAGAGCGATGAACACACTAAAAAGCAAGACTATATTTATATAAAGACTTTCTAGTATTAAGATAATCTTTTCAAGCAAACACAACCATCACTAACACTTTAACTCTACAAATAAGCTGCACTTTGAATCTCCCTTCCAAATGCAGCAAATGTGAACCTCATTAGTAATCAAAACATGCTGAATGAAGTACAATTCACAAACAGCTCCAGCTAAATACTTGGAAGATCAAAGCCAATGTCTTTGGCTCTTGCTGTAAACCCTGTACCCTTACAATTGACGCCATCCTCCACCCCAGTCACTGAGTCAGGCTGAACCAAACTATTCACAACCTCAGTGTCTTATTGGACCCCGAGATGAGCTCCAACCCCGGATCCTCTTCATCCAAAAGATAACCTGCTTCCACCTCCATTACATCACCTTCCACCACTCCTACTTCAGTCCATCTGCTGCTGAAAACCTCATCCATTCCTTTGTCACCTTCAAAGTCAACTATTCTAAATCTGGCAAGCCTCCCATTGTGCATCCTCTGTAAACTTCAGCTGATTCAAAACTCTGCTGCCCACATCTTATGCTGGACCAATTTCCTTTCACTCATCATTCCTGTCCTCGCTTCCCTACATTAGCTCCCAAGCCCCCAACGTTTCTAATTTAAAATTCCTCATATTTGCATTTAAAGCTCTTTGAGGCCATGTCCCTCTCAATCTCCAACCTCTTCAGGTGGTTATAGCCTTCCTAACTCTGTTCCTCTGGTCCCACCTCCTTTATATCCCTCCTTTCTTCACCCTACCACTGGCCCCACACTCTGAAATTCTGTCCCAAAACCCCTCTGCCTCTCCGTCTCCCTTTCCTTCTCTGACTCTCCTTACAACCCACCCCATTGACCAAGCCTTTGGTCAGCCCTCCTAGTCTTTCCTTTTTTGGCTTGGTACCCTTTTTTTCCTATACCTCTCTGAAATTTCATAGGTCATTTTTTAATGTTAAAGTTGCAATATAAATGCAAGCTGTTGTCCCTGTATTGTGCAAAAAATAAAAGCACGATAGATTATGGATGCACTGGACTTATGTCACTTTATATGTTTGTACTTTATTCAGGGCACTATTCCTCCTGGTCACAGTTTAAGTTTAGAATGTCAAGAGAAATGGATTTATGATAGTTTGTACAATATAACTTAGGACTACAATGCAGGTCACAGAAACAGCTTTAATTATGTTGAGAGATCTCACATAATGCAACTAATTTTGGAACCTCAAATGCACTTGAGTTACATCCATTATTTAATGCAAGATTCTTACCTTGTGTAGCTATATAATGACTTGGCCTGTGGTACCCCTATAAATGATAAAAGTTTCATAAATTTACACCATCTGGAAAGAGGATTGCTCTGGTCTCCACCAATCCTATTTGGAGAACTGGAAGACCTTCATTTACTATGTTAATATGTGCTAATCGTGGCTTTACTTCCCTACTCAAAAGCACCACTATGATAAAGGTCGACCAGCTGAATTGGATTTCAACAATTTTCACCAAACTGAATAAAGACCAATGCCAATTAAGAACTAGGATTTGAAACATCTATTCTAATTGATCAGGAACAGATTCACAATGAAATAATTATTTTGATTAAGTTTACAGGAAAAAGGATGGATTATAAATCAGTGTTGCAAGAAGATGGATACGACTTTACAATTATCATTTTTTGCTCGACTTTCCATAATGTGACAGGTTAGCAGCAGTTAAATGACCTTGCACAGTATGGTACTTATGAACATCTTTACAATAAACATAGGGCTTATAATGGACGACAGAAATGATAGATCGCACACATAAATGACATGATTATATTGAAATAGTCATATACATCACCATGTATGATGTTAACCCTTTTACCTCATTAAAGAAAAAACTAAGTGATTAAAATATATAAAAATAAATCTGGTGAAGGAAATGATGACTAACAAAATACTGTAACTAATGTGGATAAATAAAAGCACATGAGGTTGTTTGCAAATAATAAAACTGCAGTGAACTTTAATGGTGCGTTTATACGTCATGAAGCAGTTTTGGCTTTGCAGCAAAATTAAAGCTGTAGTATTAAAGCTGTAGTATTAATTCAGAGTCAGGCAGAAGAAGCAGTGTGAGACTCCCAGGAGGGCGAGTCTTCATCTGGGTTTAAAAAGTTCTCCTGGGGTCTCTTAGACATGTTTTAAACATACCGGGTTTCAGTTTAAATGGTTAAGAGTACACATGTTCTTGTCTACACGTTTGGAGTGTTTCAATTTTAACTGCTGGGAGACAAACTCTCTTCCAGGCAGCAGAATTGGAATTCTAGCCAGGCAGTGTAAATGGGTACTGTTTGGCTGAAACCCATACTGCAGCCATGATTTTCAGACCAGGAACTGCAGTATCAATGCAGCATCAACTTACTTTCTCTTTGAGACAGGGTGTGGAAGAGAAAGAGGGCGAGGTGAGAAAGGGTATGTTAAAAACCTATTGGAAACTATTTGATTTGATTCAAGCTCATGAAATTTAAATACTGTACAGCATAGATGTGAAATTTGTTTTAGGACATTATCAACCGTAGATACATTTTAACAAAAACAAATTTAAATTTGCAAGAAGATGGATACGACTTTGCAATTATCATTTTTTTTAAAAATATGTAGCATCTAAATCAGCCTGATCCAAAAATATATCGCTTATTTCAGTATTTCAAATACACCTCTATTTAGAGTGTCATGGTGACTCAAATTTCATGCAATGGCTCTGTTAAAACTATCCTATGCAGGAAGTAATTAAAATGGAGAACATGTATAAACCATTTTCATTAATACAATGGAGAAGTTCCAATTCCACAATGCATTAAAGCACTTAGGAATGCTCATTGAACATTTAACAACCAGAATAAAAGTATCCACATAAAATCTTTCACTTTTTATTAAATTGAAAAGCTAAGGTGAAAAGCAAGGTCTCTAATTCAAGTCACCTTGTGCTATGTGTAATGAAATCATTACCTATTTATAAAGAACATGTTTATAATTTTGGCACAAATAGTGCACAGACAAAAACTTGGCCATGGTTTTCAGCAATGTTACACTTGCGCACTATTTTAAATGTGTGCTTTGCATTAGCTTGAAATGTATGGCATTTGTTGAATGACAGTTCTCAGATCTGAAACGTGAGATTCTGTGTTTGATTTTCAATTCAGTATCTGGTGACAGGTTACTTACACAATTAATTAAAATCTAAGTGATTTCGCTTATTGAGATTATTATGTCCATGTTTACCACTGAATAAAATGTGCAGGTATAGCTTAAAACTTCTCTAATACTGAAAGGAACCAACAGGCTGATGAGATAGAAGTCTAGATTTAGGAGTAAATTGTACCCATATTGGAAAATCTAAGCTTAATTCCCTTTTTGAGTTTCATGGAAATCTATTAAAATGTTTTTTAATTATTGAGGTGACAGTTTCACATTCAATTATGGGATACTTAAAGAAACAAAAAGGAATTACATTGTAAGTTGAAAATATAGTGTTCATAGACAACAAATTGTCTTCCCCTTTCAAGAGAGGAAGAATTAGAAGTAAGCACTTAAAATTTTGTTCAGCTAAACTTCAATTTTAACATTTTCTAAAAATGTGACTTTAATCATGGAATTGAGTTGTTAGTACAAATCTTAGTGAAAGTTGTTTATTTAAACGACAAAATTCAGTGTTGCCACTTCATTAGCAAGTTATTCTTCAGTGGCTAGTGGAAAAGTTATGGTTCTAACATGAGTTAAGTCTTCACTTCTGTTCAACATTTTGTCCAGATAACAATTTTGATTTCATAATTAGTATGTACTACATTACGAGTGCAGTGGAGATTGAGGCATGTACAGGAATAAGTTGCAATGTTCTGTATTGACATTGCTTTGCTTTTCACCCACCCATGCTTTCTTGTGTACAAATGCATTACAGGGTACTGCTTTCAGCAATAGATAGAAAGCTTTTCTCACTAGAACACTTAATAGAACAGTATTTTAACTTGGTCTTTAGGGCAGTGTTATACAAAAAAACCACACATACATTAGTGTGCATCAGTATGCTTTCAAGAGCTAGCTGTATTTATATTACATTGCCTTGAAATGAACTAGACCCTCAGTCAAACACAGATTTCAATTTAGATTCATGATCAAAAGGACCATGAAACAGTACAATAATTTCATTTACACTGTAGTTGTCAAATTAACAAAATTGGTGATTTTTGAAATATCACCATAGACCTGAAAATATGCATCAGGCCACCTTGTACTGTTTTAAAGACATACAGCTATTAATTTCACCTAAAACATAGGCATTAGAACAAAGTTCTAAGCAGACCAGATAGCCATAGCAGATATACAACGATGACTAATTTACATGCATATGTTCACCTCTTCATTCTCTTCATAACATGTGCCTTTGGCCATAGTTCCTTAACAGTATCATTCAAGTTCAAACATTTTGCAACTTCAGCTCTTGTAATTTTAATAACTAAGACAGCTGCTGCTTAAAATGACAGTGCAGCCACTAGTACAGCAGTTACATGTAATGTACTTCAAAGTATATTTTTTCCCCCATTACAGGCTAATGCAGAATATAGACCAAATTTAGTTTAATTCAGCAAGAGTAATGTGTATTTTACACTATGGCCTTTTTTCCATCATACAATAATGCCAAGGAAATATGTTCTTGCTACTCATGAGGTTATGAGAGGCCAATGGAAAATCAAAAATGCATTTTTATGAAGAGAATCAAATGGGTTTGCTCAGCTATCTGCTGCAGGTGCTGCTTGTTTTAGTAACATGTTGGTATATTAAATGAATTGGTATTAAAATTTTAAAAAGATCTCGCTTTTTCAGTGTGATACTTACATCCCTGTACAGCCATATCTACAGCCCAAACCAAAGCCAGATGTGAAAGAAAGCACAACAGTGTCAGTGAGTGCCAGCAAATTTAATACATAAGGTGCAAATTTTAAGAGTTGCAATCTTTAGACACAGCACAGGAAAATAAATCAAATGCTAAAGGATTGTATTGCTGGAAAACGCAACTTACATCAATATAATTTGCATTAATGTAATCTGATGCTGAATCATCCTCTAGTGACTGTAAAATGACTCTGGAATGGTCATCTGTAAGAAAACACAATGCACACATTTTGAATTTATTCTCATTTAAGCTAGCAACATACAACACACCATGATCATGATTCAACTTTGTCAACTATAATAACTGCATTATTTTAACAAAGGGTGCATTACAGTGCATTTCCAAAACAAGAGCTATGGTTATACTGCCACTTGTTCAAAAACTGATTATTACAAGGAACAGATTTAAAAATCATTATGAAAGCAATTTTAGAAGTTTATCTGTGCAAGCTGATTTTTTTCCCAGGAACTTAACAAAATACAAACACTGAAGTGTATTATTAAAAAAAAAATCAACCCCAAAATATCTACAGGAAACATTCGATTTACCGGCACCTAAATAACTGGAAATCTCGGTTAACCGGCAAAATTCAGGAGTAGGTTTTACTTCATATTGACTTGCGTTCCTCCATCTGTTGCTGTGCAAGGGTGTGGCTGCAGCTATTGCTAAGCTACAGAGACGCTTGCAACTTGTGGCCATTGTTCTGAACTTGTTGCTAAGCAACAGGGTTTGTTGCTTTATACGGAGCTGTCAGCTCTCCGTATCTTTTACTATAGCGTTCAGTTATCCGGAATTTTTGATGAACCGGCACCACGGTGGTCCCGTCCGTGCCGGATAAAAAAAAAGTTTCCTGTATCTACATTTAGTGTCAAGGATTGTTTTAATGGATTGATATGTTTCTCTTCCCTGCGTGGCTACAACCAACCATATGACTGCTTGAAAACTGTAGATTTGCAGTGTTATACATGCTACAAGGAAAGAGCACTGCATACTGAACAACAGAAACTGGAAAATATTCTGTTGAATATTCTGTCCATGGTGAAAGCTTATTATATGTTTGAATTGTGGTTGATTATTAGTGAAAATTACATTCAACAACCCGAGAGGTAATTACAGTTTGTGTTACTACCAATTATAAAACATTCTAAAATGTTGCAGTACAACATTTTTCTCATTTGGCTCAGTGGTCGCACTCTCACCTGTCAGAAGGTCATAAGTTCAAGCCTCACTCAAATACCTTTACAAAAATCTTTGGAAGGGGGAATAGTGTTAAAGCTGTTGACAGGTGGCAAATGCTATATCCCTGTTCAGATAAGAGAAAGGGGATAAAACATGAAATTCTAGGAGTGATTCCACACTGCCATGCTTCCAATGGCAAGCTGCAGTCAAAGGAGCACAGGACAGTGACATAGCTCTAACACAGTATCCCTGATTCTCCAACCTATCCCCATTTTGAACACGGCTTCCTACTGGGAGCATAGGATCATGGACTCTCTTCTTATAAGCCAATTAGTCTTCTCAGTTGTGGGTAAAACTTTAGCGTCCATAACACAGGATGAAATGAGTGAACAATTAGAAAAACATGGAATAATTAGAGACAGTTGGCATGGATTTGTAATAGGCTGATCATGCTTGACCAATTTAATTACATTTTGTGAATATGGTGGAAGCTATAGATATGGATTTTCAAGGGGTGTTTGAAAGGTGGTACATAAAAGACTTGTTGCAAAAATTGAGGCACATGACACTGAAGAAAATGCAGCAAAATGAATAGAAGATAGTGAAGGGAAAGAAAGTGTGAAACTGAAATATTCAAAGGAGTATTGTAGGTCTGACATTTTTCCCTTCTATAGAATGATCTGAAGAAATTCAGATAATAAGTTAAATTCTCCTTATTGAGACAACTGAATTTCAGCAAAAATAATTTAAATTCTGGATAACAGCTGTTTACAGATCAACTCACAAGCTATAATATTTCCATAGCGATTCTTTGTTCTGTTTTGATCCTTCTTGGCAATGTCCCAGGAAGCAGACTGTCCTTCAAAGAAACTCTGCAAAATAACAGTTTTCGTTAACAGAATGATTCCTGCTTTTCATTTAAGGCAACAGATCCAAATTTTGTAAGCTCATCCAATTAACAATCTCTTGTCTATTGACTAAATTATGTCAATTATAATAACGACAAAGGGTGCAGTACAGTGCATTTCCAAAACAAGAGCACATCACAGCAAAGAGGAAACCAACAGAACAATGATGATCTGATTCCACAATACATTAAAACTGAAGGAGTGAAACTCCTGGCAGTTGGGGACTTAAGCATTATTCAGTATGCAGATAGCAGTATAACACAGATCTCAAAAAGTTTAGGTGCACAGCAGGACATTGGATGAATGCCCAATACTACAACTCAGCAAAGTGTACTGAAAATGCAGATTAAAAATTTTTTTTTCCAATATTTTCAGCAAACGTTTCTTAATTTATATCTTTCACCATCTGTTTTTGGTAGAGTGTGACAAAAATATGACAACTGTGACTCAAGTTGTGAAGACAAGAATTGTATGCATTACATTTTGATAGTGTTTGCATGCATGCCTTCAACAACAGTATGCGCACCCACTATGTCTTGCAATTACTTTTACAATTGCTGAAAAACTGAAGGAATTTGAGATTTGTCAATGCAATCACCGTGGACTTAAACACAAACTAGTCTCAGATCTGAATGCGCAGGTTAACTGTAACTAAGAGTTTATTTGTACATCCAAAAGGGGTACTTTAAGGGCTGCCCAAATAATTAAACATTATTAAATATCTTACATCTACATGTACTTCCTGTCTGCACAACTTGATTTCCTGTTGTCATACTTCATGTGTCAAATTCATCCATTATAAATTCTTATGTCCATATATATGTAATGGTCTTTTGTTTATATAAACTTGGCACTCTGGTTGTGCAGTCTCACCACTAGGTTCACCACAAATCATTCAAAATGCTTTCTGAAGTTTTTTTTTCATCCATCACATTTTTCCTCGGTAACTGAAATTTTTATTGGCCAAAATAGGGTTCAAATAAAATAAAAATTCCAAAATGCATCACATAGTTCACAATAACAGTTACATTTATCTACTGAATTAGTTTTCCCTGAATTGGCCCAGTGTTTTATTCCTCTCTCTCCCAGAAGATTACAATACTGCTGGTGGGTGGAATCATTCGGAG
The DNA here is from genome assembly GCF_052327205.1 of Somniosus microcephalus. Taxonomy (NCBI): domain Eukaryota; kingdom Metazoa; phylum Chordata; class Chondrichthyes; order Squaliformes; family Somniosidae; genus Somniosus; species Somniosus microcephalus. Next base: position 128,852,503 of record NC_140995.1, on the reverse strand, counting down.
TCCTGATGCTTAATTACAACTATTGTATGAGAGAGGCTCGATGGACTAGCTGGTCTTTTCACGTCATTCATTTTCGTACATTCACTGAATTTTTGTGTGTGTCAATTTGTGTCCCATACAGTTTTTACTTGAAAGCCTCAGCCTCTCCTAAAAGCCTGGGCTGGACTTTATATTTTTGTCCAAAGTTATGATTCAGCTGAAATAAAAACAGAAAATGCTGGAAATACTCAGCAGATCAGGCAGCATCTATGGAGAGAGAAACAGAGTTAACATTTCAGGTCGATGACCTTCCATCAGGCCTGGAAAAAGTTAGTGATGTAACAGGTTTTAAGCAAGTGCAAAGGCAGGGAAAGGGGGAGGGGAGGAAAGAACAAAAGAGGTCTGTGATAGGATGGAAGGCAGGAGAGACGAAATGACAAAAGGTATGCCTGTACAAAGCAAAAGGAGATGGTAATGGACAAGTAAAAAACCAAAACATGGGTCTAGAAGAGGTGTAAATGCGAATAGGGGAATCTTCAACAGCTGCCATCTGAAAAAATGGGGGCAAAGGTTATGTTCTGAAATTGTTGAACTCGATGTTGAGTCCAGAAGGCTGTAAAGTGCCAAACTGAAAGATGAGTTCCTGTTCCTCGAGCTTACATTGAGCTTCGTTGGAACAGTGCAAGAGGCCTAGAACGGAGAGGGCAGAGTGGGAGTGGAGCGAAGAATTAAAGTCACAGGTGGCCGGAAGCTCAGGGTCATGCGCGTGCGAACTTAACGGAAGTGTTCCGCAAAGCGGTCACCCAATCTGCGTTTGGTCTCCCCAATGTAGAGGAAACTGCACCGTGAGCAGTGGATACAGTATACTATGGGGCCCTGGACAATGGGAAGGGAGGAGGTAAAAGGACAGGTGTTGCATCTCTTGTGCTTGCATGAGAAGGTACCGTGGGAAGGGGAGGGGGCGTTGGGGGTGGACCAGGGTGTCACGGAGGGAATGGTACCGTCGAATGCTGAAAGAGGAGGGGAGGGAAAGATGAGTTTAGTGATGGGATCACGCTGGAGGTGGTGGAAATGGCGGAGAATGATCTGTTGAACGTGGAGGCTGGTGGGACGGAACGAGAGGACAAGGGGAACCCTATCGTGGTTCTGGGAGGGAGGGGAAGGGGTGAGAGCAGAAGTGCGGGAAATGGAATGGACACGGTCGAGGGCCCCGTCAACCACGGTACAGGGAAATGCTCGGTTGAGGAAAAAGGAGGACATATCGGAAGCACTAGTATGGAAGGTGGCATCGTCAGAACAGATGCGACGGAGAAACTGGGAGAATGGAATAGAGTCCTTACAGGAAGCTGGGAGGAAGTGTAGTTAATGTAGCTGTGGGAGTCAGTGGGCTTACAGTGGATGTTGGTCGATAACCTATCCCCAGAAATGGAGACAGAGAAGTCAAGGAAGGGAAGGGAAGGGAAGGGAAGAGTCGGAGATGGACCATACTAAATTGATTGAATTTTTTGATGAGGTAACAGAGGGGGTCGATGAGGGCAATGTGGTGTACATGGACTTCCAAAAGGCATTTGATAAAGTGCCACATAATAGGCTTGCCAGCAAAGTTGAAACCCATGGAATAAAAGGGACAGTGGCAGCATGGATACGAAATTGGCTAAGTGACAGGAAATAGAGAGTAGTGGGGAACGGTTGTTTTTCGGACTGGAGGAAGGTACAGAGTGGTGTTTCCCCAGGGGTCAGTGCTAGGACCACTGCTTTTCTTGATATATATTAATAACTTGGATTTGGGTGTAAGCTTCAAAATTTGCAGATGACACAAAACTTGGAAGTATAGTTGTTGCGTCCGTGTATAATAAGACACAGACTGCGGAGAACGGTACAACAGGTGTTTACTCAACGTGGCTCACGCTGCAACTGATCTGTACAGATTACTACTCAGTGTTATATACAGGTGTGGTCACTGCCGGTACTGCAGTATACATGAGCTGTAAAACTTGGTTCCCCCCCTAAAAAGGTACATACATTACAATTCCTCCCCTTTTAGATTAACAGTACCATAACACTCATTTAACAATTAAATATCAAACTAATTACAATTAACACTTTTAACATGCAACATTAGCTGAAAATAGTCTATTTATATATTCAGTCTTTGGGGAGGCTTCCTGATCCTTTCTGGATAGCGCCTTTCCCGAGTGTCTTCCTCTTGGTGCGGAGGCAATTCTGGCCCCCTGTCGTCAGTTGGTTCATCAGCTTCCGATGCTGTTTCTGGGGTAGATGCGACCTGTACGTCGGGTTCATCACCAGGTACGTATGGGCGAGGCATGGGGTTGACTTGTTCCTGTGGCTCTAGGATCTGGTCAGCATGGCGTCTCAAGATGCTCTCCCCAACGTCCACTGTGTACATTAGTGGGCCCTGCCATGTGCATATCGTTCCTGGCTGCCATTTTTCTATTCGGTCGTCGCGGGCCAAGACTGGTTGCCCTACATTGAAGCTCCTTGTTGGCTTCTCATGGATGTGCTGGAATTGCTTACTCTCAACATCTCTTCGTACGTTTGGTCTGAGCAAATCCAGGTGAGATCTTAACCTTCGGTTAAAGAACATCATGGCTGGGGCCTGGTTGGTGACTGCATGTGTCGCATTCCGGTAGGCGAACAGGAAATTGTCCTTGTGCTGCAGCGGAATGTTGTCATTGTACATAGCCTTTACTGCCTTCTTAAAGGTTTGTACAAACCTCTCAGCCAATCCATTTGTGGCTGGATGATACGGGGCGGATGTGTAATGCCTTACCCCATTCTTTTTCAAGAACTTCCAGAACTCTTCGGACACAAACTGTGGTCCGTTGTCGGAGCAAATCTGTTCTGGCAAGCCATTCCTGGCAAAAATGGTCCGTAGGACTGCAATAGTTTTCTCCGTGGTGGTGGAGGACATTTTGATGACCTCAGGCCATTTCGAGTGCGCATCCACGGCTATTAAGAACATTGAGTCCATGAATGGATCAGCAAAACCAATATGCACCCGTTGCCATGGAGATGAGGGCCACTCCCATGGGTGCAGAGGGGCCTGTGGTGGTGCATTTTGGACTTTCTGGCATCCTGAGCAGCTCTTGGTCAGGTCCTCGATTTGTTTATCGATTCCCGGCCACCACACATAAGCCCTGGCTAGGCTTTTCATTTTTACCCCTCCCAGATGACCCTCATGAAGCTCATTGAGCACTCTATCCCTTAACTTGGGTGGAATTACCACTCGGGATCCACACATCAAGGTCCCCCGGCACACTGACAGCTGTTCTCTCCTTGTCGAGAATGCTGGCAACAGTGAGTCGCCATGTGCTGGCCAATCCTTCACCATCAAATCATATACCCGAGACAGTGTCGGGTCATTTCGGGTTTCCTTTTCGATACAAGCGTTAGTTACCGGTAGGTATTCAACTATAGTCGAATGGAATATTTCGACAGGATCCACTGCTGGTGCTTCCTCCGCAGTAGGCAGTGGCAGGCGTGATAGCCCATCAGTATTTCCATGCTGTTTCGTGCCCTTATATTCAATCTCATAGTGGTGCGCCCCTAGAAAAAGTGACCATCTTTGTAGTCGTTGCGCAGTCATCACCGGAACGCCCTTCTTCGGATTAAAAATGGAGACAAGAGGCTTTTCACTCCCCACACTAGGCTGAGGGCCTCCCTGTCAATCTGGGCGTAGTTACGCTCGGCTGAGGTTAGTGATCGTGACACAAAGGCTATTGACCTCTCTGAGCCGTCCGAGAATTTGTGCGACAGCACCGCTCCAATGCCGTAGGGTGACGCATCATATGCCAACTGAATTGGTAATGCTGGGTTGTAATGGGCCAATACCTCTTTCGATGTGATTAGTGTTTTGCTCTTCTGGAAAGCTCATCTACATTCGTCACTCCACTTCCATGGCACCCCAGTTTGCAGTAGGGTGTTCAGTGGGTGTAGTATTGTAGACAAATTTGGCAAGAACTTATGGTAGTAGTTTACCAGCCCGAGGAACGACCTCAGTTGTGACACATTTTCCGGTGCTGGAGCCTTGACTACTGCCTCAATCTTCTCTGGGGACTTATGTAACCCCTCTTTATCGATAACATGGCCACAATACGAGATCTGTTTTCTAAAAAACTCGCATTTGGGGCGGTTAGCTCGGAGCCCATATTCCTGCAATCTAGTGAGCACCTGCTTCAGGTTGGCAAGGTGATCACTGTCATTTTTGCCCGTGACCAGGATGTCATCCAAATAACACTGGGTCCCTGGGATCCCTTGCAGGACTTGTTCCATTGCCCTCTGCCAAATAGCCGGAGCTGATGCTACCCCGAATACCAGACGGTTGTATTGGTAGAGACCTTTATGGGTGTTCATTGTGAGGTATTTTTTTGATGCTTCTTCTACCTCCATTTGCAGATACGCCTGGGCCAGATCAATCTTAGTGAAGCGTTTCCCTCCAGATAGCGAGGCGAAAATATCTTCAATCCGCGGAAGTGGATATTGTACGGTGTGAAGGACCGGGTTCACTGTTACCTTAAAGACCCCACAGATGCGAACCTTCCTTGGTTCCCCAGGCGTGCTGCTCAACGACTTTTTCATCACAGGGACGATGGGTGTAGCCCACTCGCTCCAGTCTACCTTGGACAGTACACCTGAACGTTCCAGACTCTCCAGCTCTGCTTCGATGGTTGGGCGGATCGCGTAAGGTACCGGTCTGGCCGTAAAAAATTTTGGGCTTGCGTTTTCTTCAATTTTAATCGTCGCTGTCATGCCTTTTAGTGTTCCGAGTCCTTGCTGGAACACTTCTTTCGCGTCAGTTAGGATCTTTGACAGTCGCCCAGGTGTGACGTCGTCATCCTTTTTGTCAGCCACAGTCAGTGCCTGTATGGAATGCCAATCCAGTTGTATTTTCCGGATCCATTCACGTCCCAGTAATGGTGGTCCTCCATCTTGCAATACATACAGGTCTAGTTTTGGTGTTTCCTTACCGTTATATATAACGGTCACCCTTATTTTTCCTTTGGGGTAGACTTTTTGCCCCGTGTACGTCTTCAAAATAATTTTTGTGTCTCTCAAGGGTATGTGTGAGAATAGCCGCTCGTAGTCCCGTCGGTTTATGACTGTTAGGGCTGATCCTGTGTCCAATTTCATCTTTACCTGGACTCCTGCTATCTTGAGAGTGACCCCAAATGGTTCAGTGATCCTCCATTGTGATCACATTATGTAGTTTCAGACAACTCAGTTCCCTGCTTTCGGAGTCGTTATCACTCTTTTGTTCATCTGAACTATTCTCCGTTATCTTATGTACCTTCTTGTACTTTCCTTTGGTCGGTTTCTTATTGCTGGTTTTCTTTCCCGACCTGCAGACTCGTGCTATGTGTCCTACTTTTCCACACTGTCTGCACACTTTGTCTTTGAACCAGCAATCATTCTGGTCGTGTGTTGTTCTGCCGCAGCGATAGCACTTCTCTGTTCCATATGACATTTCGTTTGTGCCATATTCTTGCGGTCTCTGTTGTATCTCTGCAGCACCCTGTGCTGCTGCTTCATATGATGCCGCAATGCTGAAAGCCTTTTCCAGCGTAAGGTCCTTTTCAGATAAAAGCCATTTCTGGGTTCCTTCACTTTGAAGCCCACACACAAACTTGTCCCTTAAGGTATCTGCCAGTCCTGCTCCAAACTGGCAGCGTTTCGATAGTTTGCGCAGTTCTGTTAAATAATCAGCATTGCTTTCATCCTTATGCTGGTTCCGTTTGTGAAACTTGAATCTTTCTGCTATCAGCAGCGGTGTGGGGTTTAAATGTTCCTTTAGTATCGTTACTATGTCTTCAAAACTCTTTTTCATTGGCTTCGTTCGGGTTACTAGATTTCGTAATAAACCATACATCTTTGCACCCATTAAATTTAACAATACCGACGCTTTCTTGTCATCTGACACTTCATTTGCCTTGCAGTACACCTCTATTCGTTCGACATATCTAGTCCAATCTTCGACTTCATTGTCAAATGCGGTGATACTGCCACTCTTCGGCATTTTGGGTGTGGTTTAAAATGGCGTCTCCCGCGCTTTCCTTCCTCCCCCGCTGCTGCCGATGCTGCTCCCGGCGGTTCTCGTGGCTATGGCGGCGCCCTGTAGGTTTCGCGCGCTTCTCCTGCGCTGCTGCCAACGCCGCTCTCGGTGGTCCTCGTGGCAATGGCGGCGCCTCGCGGGTTTCTGCGCGTCTCTCTCTCTCTCTCTCCCTCTCTCCAACGCTGCTCGGCCCCTGAACACCGGCTGCGCCCTGTGCGCTCTGCCCTCTCTCTCTCTCCCCCCCCCCGTCGACGCTGCTCGGCCCTTTGCTGTGCCGCTCGGTCGGGCTCTAGCCTGCCGCTGTCTGGGAAGGGTCTGTGCACTACCTGTTGCCAGCCCGTTTCGCTGGACCACCTCGACTGGAAAGCCAAGCCTGGCTCTCGACAGCCTCCCCCGCAATTCTCGAGTCTCTGCTGGATGACTGGGCGGTTGCCCGTGGTCGACGCCCGAGTCTCTGGCCTTGACCTCCAATCCACTGATCTCCAGGAACGAATCCCCGGGAGGTGATGCAGAGTTGCAGGTAGGTTCGAACCTGCCTCGTCGCCAATGTTGCGTCCATGTATAATAAGACACAGACTGCGGAGAACGGTACAACAGGTGTTTACTCAACGTGGCTCACGCTGCAACTGATCTGTACAGATTACTGCTCAGTGTTAGGTACAGGTGTGGTCACTGCCGGTACTGCAGTATACATGAGCTGTAAAACATAGTTCCCCCCCTTAAAGGTATATACATTACAATAGTGAACAGTGAGGAGGATAGGGATAGACTCCAAGAGGACATCGGCAGGCTGGTGGAATTGGCAGACACCTGGCAGATGAAATTTAACACAGGAAAGTGCAAAATGATACATTTTGGTAGGAAGAACGAGGAGAGGCAATATAAACTAAAGGGTACAATTCTAAAGGGGGTGAAAGAACAGAGAGACCTGGGGGTAAATGTGCACAAATTGAAGGTGACAGGGCAGGTTGAGAAGCTGGTTAAAAAAGCATATGGGAACCTGGGCTTCATAAATAGAGGCATAAAGTACAAAAGCAAGGAAGTTATGATGAACCTTTATAAAACACTGGTTCGGCCTCAACTGGAATACTGTGTCCAATTCCGGGCACCGCACTTTAGGAAGGATGTGAAGACCTTAGAGAGGGTGCAGAAAAGATTTATGAGAATGGTTCCAAGGATGAGGGACTTCAGTTATGTTGATAGACTAGAGAAGCTGGGGTTGTTCTCCTTAGAGCAGAGAAGGTTGAGAGGAGATCTGATGGGGGTGTTCAAAATCATGCGGGGTCTAGACAGAGTAGATAGAGAGAAACTGGTCCCATTGGCAGAAGGGTCGATAACCAGAGGACATAGATTTAAGGTGATTGGCAAAAGAACCAAGGGCGACATGAGGAAAAACCTTTTTACGCAGCAAGTGGTTAGGATCTGAAATGCTCTGCCTGAAAGGTGGAGGCAGATTCAATCATGGATTTCAAAAGGGAACTAGTTAAGTACCTGAAGGAAAAAGATTTGCAGGGCTATGGGGAAAGGGCAGGGGAGTGGGACTAGATGAAGTGCTCTTGCAGAGAGCCAGCACAGGCTCGATGGGCCCAATGGCCTCCTTCTGTGCTGTAACCATTTTATGATTCTATGTGAAATGAGGGAAGGGTAGAAATTGGAAGCAAAGTGAATGGCCCGGATTTTGCGGTCGGTATGGTGGCGAACTCAGATATTCTGCAAATACTGGCCCGGATTAGAGTTTTAATGATGTTGAACATTATCAAAAAATTAAATTTTTAAATGAGGTTGGTGGAATGAAGCTAATTACAAATTAAATTCCAATTGTGTAAATTGTAATTAAATCTGATATCACAATTCCATTAAATCTCAATACAGGATTTCCTTCAGAAATTATTAAAATTAAATTCTGCATTGTGATTGGGGGACCAGGCCCACATGATCCCAGGTACGCTTCCGCACTTCCTGTGTTCTTGGGATCCGTGGACCATTACGCTGCTCTCCGCTTCACATCTTCAGAGCGCAAGTTTTTGTAGCCTCACCGCCATCAGGTAGGTGCTAAATTCTCTTGCGGGTCGGAGGCGTACTCCGGAGGTATGCCTCCGACCACAATTTTTGGCCCAGTGAAATTTTCCTGTTCAGGACAAGAGCAGGAAACGGCACCGATACACTCATCAATGTACCGGAAAAAGAAGTGAGGGAGGGGACATGAGCAAAGAATGTTCCACATATCCCACGAAAAGGCAGGCATAGCTAGTACCCATGTAGGTTGCCATAGCAACAGCTTTTATAGTGAGTGGAGTCAAAAGAACATAAGAACATAAGAGCAGGAGTAGGCCATAAGGCCCCTTGAGCCTGCTCTGCCATTCAATAAGATCATGGCTGATCAACTCCACTTTCCTGCCCGATCTCCATATCCCTTGATTCCCCTAGAGTCCAAAAATCTATCTATCTCAGCCTTGAATATACTCAAAGACTCAGCATTCACAGCCATCTGGGGCAGAGAATTCCAAACATTCACAACCCTCAGTGAAGAAATTCCTCCTTATCTCAGTCTTAAAAGGCCTACTCCTTATCCTGAGACTATGCCCCCTAGTTCTAGACACTCCAGCCAGGGGAAACAACGTCTCAGCATCTACCCTGTCAATCCCCTTCAGAATCTTGTATGTTTCAATGAGATCACCTCTCATTCTTCTAAACTCCAGAGAGTATAGGCCCATTCTACACAATCTCTCACCATAGGACAGCCCTCTCATCCCAGGTATCAATCTAGTGAACCTTCGTTGCACCGCCTCCAAGGCAAGTATATCCTTCCTTAGATAAGGAGACCAAAACTGTGCACAGTACTCCATGTGTGGTCTCACCAAGGCCCTGTACAATTGTAGCAAGACTTCCTTACTCTTATACGCCAACCCCCTTGCAATAAAGGCCAGCATGCCATTTGCCTTCCTTATTGCTTGCTGTACCTGCATGCTAGCTTTGTGTTTCTTGCACGAGGACACCCAAATCTCTCTCAACACCAATATTTGAAAGTTTCTCACCATTTAAAAAATATTCTGTTTTTCTATTCTTCCTATGAAAGTGAATAACCTCATTTCCCTACATTATACTCCATCTGCCACCTTACTGCCCACTCACTTAGTCTATCTATATCCCTTTGCAGACTCTGTGTTCTCCTCACAGCTTACTGTCCCACCAAGCTTTGTACCATCAGCAAACTTGGATACATTACACTCGGTCCCTTCATCTAGGTCATTAATATAGATTGTAAATAACTGAGGCCCCAACACTGATCCTTGTGGCACCCCACTAGTTACAGCCTACCAACCTGAAAAAGATCCGTTTATCCCTACTCTGTTTTCTGTCCGTTAACCAGTCCTCTATCCATGCTACTATATTACCCCCAACCCCATAGGCCCTAATCTTGTGCAATAACCTTTTATGTGGCACCTTATCGAATGCCTTTTGGAGTAATTGTTCAATGTGAGAACAGGTTCAGTCAGGCGGAAGAGGGTGGTGGTGGATGGGAACTGGTTGGGCCTCTGTTCAAGGAAGAAGCGGAGCACACTCAGGCCGTCCTGGTGGGGGATGGAGGTGTAGAGGGACTGGACGTCCATGGTGAAAAGGATCCGGTTAGGGCTGAATTCAGCTGAATTTGTATTGTGCGGTCTGAGTACATATTTGACTTCCCAGTATGCATCAGTCCTGTTCAGTAAGTTTCCAGCAGCTTTTGCTCAAAGCTTTTTCAAAATTATTTGAAGAAAATCTTTTATTTAGGTGAAATTTGCATTTTTCTTTTACATAAAATGATAATGTTCTGATTATATACCTGTTGTAGCCTTAGATTTGTGTTCTATAAACTTTGGGATCAGAGAGGGGGCTGTAATGTTGCTTCAATTAAAAAAAAACACTTGTTGAATCTTGAAACCAACTGTTTACCTCACCTATGTCTTCTTGAAAAGTTAGAGAAGGTCAATGATTTGCACTTCGTCAGCCTTGGCTCAGTAATAACACCCTTACCTCTGAGTCAGAAGATTGTGGGTTCAAGTCCCACTCCAGAGACTTGAGCACATAGTCTAGGCTGGCATTTCAGTGTAGTACTGAGGGAGTGCTGCACTTAGACATGCCGTCTTTCGAATGAGATGTTAAACCAAGTCTCCATCTGCCCTCTCAGGTGGACATAAAAGATCCCACAGCACTATTGGAAGAGCAGCAGGGGAGTTCTCCCCAGTGTCCTGGCCGTTAGTTATCCCTCATCATTAAAACACATTATCTGGTAATTATCTCATTGCTGTTTGTGAGACGTTACTGTGCACAATTTGGCTGTCGCATTTCCTACATTACAACAGTAACTACAGTTCAAAAGAACTTCACTGGCTGTAAGGGGCTTTGGGACATCCTGAGGTCATCAATGGTGCTACATAAATGCAAGGCTTCTTTTATTATATCATTTTATATGTATATACCAGTCGATCTTCCGTGGCAGGCACATGGATTTAAGACAAACTGTGGCTTTCAGATGAAAGAGGGAGTTTTAATTGGACCAGGGTGTATAGGCATAATTCAGTTTTAAAGTCAGATTCTTGCCATGTTTTGAAAGCAACCCCATCATTAATTTTAGATTGCCCTACTAGCTGATACAGAAGTCTAGCGAGCAGTTGGGTGCCGTCACTCTCTTCCAAACTTACAAAAAAAAACGCAGAGAAATAACAAAACAGTAATTAAAAGCCACTGAAGAAAAAAAGTAAAAAAGGAAAGCCTTTGCTATTTTAAGGGTTCCTTTGTAAATAAAGATTCTTACCGCACTCAATCCTGATGGATGTGCTGAGCGTATAGCAGGATTCAGTTGTAAATGACAGGAAATCGAGCAGTGTCAGATTTGCAGGTACTAGACACTGATTTAAGTATTAAAATTAAGTTCTTGCATGTACTGAGGGCAATTTTCAATTTTGCTGCCTAGGCAGTAACCTGGTTGAGTGGATCACCCACCCATTGCAGAAACCACCATCGATGCAATAAAAATCAGGCTACTTCTAGAAAGGGCGGGTGAAGCATTCTGCCACTTATCGCCCAGGTGTCGAAGTTGCAAATTATCCCAAATATGTGACACTGACTATGCAGGTGTTGAGCCTGACCAGAAAATCTTACATAGCAGGATTCTTGTGGGAACTGACAAGATATTCTGATACCAAATTTTCGATGAAAACAGTCCATCTGGCTAGAATATTTACCCTCTGAAGAATGACCACGGTTATAATAATGCTATTCATCTTTAAATGTGTGTCCTCATGCCAGTAAGGGGTTACCAACAGATGAGTAAATGTCAGTGGTTAGCTCAGGGTCAAACAATGGATCATACATTTTTTGCATTAAATAATTTTGTATGAAAACCACCACCAATTATATGTGGTGCATCTTTATTCACTTTGTGGTGCTGTATGATGCAAGATCTAAAGACTACAAGTTTTGTGACCTATTACCAGATCAGTTGGGATAGTAAATTATATGAAAGTCACAGTTCACTATATATCACATTTTTTGCTATGTGTGAAGCCCAATATGCTGCAGTAAATATGAGGCAACATATGTGGCTTTTAACGCTGCTATTTTTCTAGCTTACCATAACATGCAAACAGGAAGTTGCTCAGAAACAACATATTTCTACAGGAAACCACAACTACTGGCTTAATAGTTAGGTCTATATCACATTGTTTTATGTAGTATAATCCTGAGGGTTTGACATGTTAACATGACAAAAACTTTACAATTAAACAGTAATTTAGAAAAAAGAACATTAAAAAGTAACACAGCACAATCTATACTGATGCCAAGTGCTATAGCTAAAGAATACATTGCTTTTCCAGGAGAAATAACTATTTATTTGCATTATCAATAGCTATGCTATCATCCATTTGTAACGCTTTTGATTTCACTTCTAGTGAATGCATGAATCCCATTCTTCCTGGTGCAAAAGAATATCATAAAAGCACAATATTGTTTGCCTGGTAATTTGTTGCTAAATGAGTCATAACCCTGATACATTGCCCATTAGGGGATGTTCTGTACCTTCAGGTGAAACATCAATCAATCAGTTTTACTGTATTCATTGCAAGTTAAATTTAGCTGGCTTGATAATGGATGTCAGTGCAACAATTGAGAACCTAAATAATGAGAACGCATGTAAGGAACAAGTTATTTAGGTAAAATAAACCAATTGATGCCTGTAAGTGATGTTCTGTCAACGACTGGTCCTGATATGTAGTCTATTTGTCTATTCATCTACGTCAAACCACCTTCACCTTGCAACTGCAACTCTTCGCCTGGGTGTCATTGACTTTCATAAACTGCTCAAGTTTTAATCTTGCATGTTTTAATCATCATCAGAATCACTTCACTGAAATATCTGTAACTCACTGCCGTATGTAACAATTTATTTAACACCTTGCTCAAGACCCAAGAAATTAATTTTTGGTTGTACAGGTAGACTATCCTTTATCCGCACTTCCGAAAACCTCTAAAAACCTAAAGTTTTTTTGAGGAGCGTAAGTCGTGCGCACGACATGACCCGAGTGGCGCCAACAATGACAGGAGTGGTCCGGGAGCTCTGCCTTTCCCTGTGAGCAGGGCAGAGGGTCACAGAGTTCCCTCCTGGGTAGGCGATTGCAGGCCGAGCCGGGCAGTGTGAAGGAGGTACCGGGAGAGTGAACCCAACAATACAGCGGCCAGTCCAATAGCTGCAGCGGCCCGTCCGATAGTCTTTTCTTCCCCCCCCACCCCCACCGCCGACCTGATTTGCGGGCCAGCTTAGTGTAGGAGTCAGCCGATATCCGGCTTTCCCACAACTGGCGGCGGCAGTCGAGCACCAGACCCCCGCTAAGTCAAGGAATTCAGATACGGAGCAGGGGGAGCCGGAAACCTCGATCTAACGGCAGAAATCAGCAGCTGTTTTGTTAGTTTTTTTTTCCCCTAGCATTTTTTTTCTTCCCCTAGCATTTTTTTAAACAGTCAGGCTATGGAAAGAGTCTCTGTAGCTTAGCAACAGCTTCAGAGACGCTTCCAAGGCAGGGCCCGAGTGTTTACAAGCTGTTGCTAAGCAACAGTGTTTGTTGTCAGATACAGAGATGAAAACCTTCTGAAATCCGAAAAATTCCGAAAACCGAAACACAGCTGGTCCCAAGGTTTTCGGATAAAGGATAGTCTACCTGTATAAGGACTTTCAATCTCAGCCAGGCTCACCACATATATTAGAATGATGTGTCAGGTAACCTAGATTCTGCACTAGGTCACGGTCTGAAATGTTTTGACCATTTTCCATAGAAAGGATCTAGATAGGAGTTATTTTAAAATGTGCTTTTACATTAATGGGTTTTGCTTCTTGGGACAGTGCTATGCTGGGATGGAGATCAGTCGTCAAACAAAAAGTGGATAAAATGCTAATTGGAAGTTAATTTTCACAGAGACTAAACAATAAGCAATTTGTTAGCTTATCTGAATAACTGGAAAACATCTCTCATCATTAGAAAACCCTTTGATCTTTATCTGTGAGAGGGATAGTAGTAGAGAAATGGGGGTAATGATGACCTTGGGCAATAGTGGGAAAGAGGGCGACTAGGGATCTGGGGGTCCTTGTACACGAATCACAAAAAGTTAGCATGCAGGTACAGCAAGTAATTAGGAAGGCAAATGGAGTGATGGCCTTTATTGCAAAGGGAATGGAGTATAAAATTAGGGAAGTCCTGTTACAACTGTTGGTGAGACCACACCTGCAGTACTGCATACAGCTTTGGTCTCCTTATTTAAGGAAGGATATACTTGCATTGGAGGCAATGCAGAGAAGGTTCACGAAGGTTGATTCCGGAGATGAAGGGGTTGTCTTATGAAGAAAGGTTGAGCAGGTTGGGCCTATACTCAGTGGAGTTTAGAAGAATGACAGGGGATCTTATTGAAACATATAAGATTCTGAGCGGGCTTCACAGGGTAGATGCAGAGGGGATGTTTCCCCTCGCGGGGGGAATCTAGAACTAGGGGGCATATTCAGAATAAGGGGGCACCATTTTAAATCGGAAATGAGAAATTTCTTCTCTCAGGAGGTCATGAATCTTTGGAATTCCCTTCCCCAGAGAGCTGTGGAGGCTGGGTCATTGAATATTTAAGGTGGAGATAGACAGATTTTTGAAAGATAAGGGAGTCAAGGGTTATGTGGAGCGGGCAGGGAAGTGGAGTTGAGGCCAAGATCAGATCAGCCATGATCTTATTGAATGGCGGAGCAGGCTCGAGGGGCCAAATGGCGTACTCCTGCTCCTACGTTTTTTGTTCTTATGAATGGGGACAGGGGGCGGCTGGGGACCGGGGACAGCTGGGGACAGGGGGCGGCTGGGGACCAGGGGCGGCTGGGGACCGGGGAATGGGGGCGGCTGGGGACTGGGGAAAGGGGGCGACTGGGGAATGGGGAAAGGGGGCGACTGGGGAATGGGGAAAGGGAGCGACTGGGGAATGGGGAAAGGGAGCGACTGGGGAAAGGGGGCGGCTGGGGAATGGGGAAAGGGGGCGACTGGGGGAATGGGAAAAGAGGGCGACTGGGGGAATGGGGAAAGAGGGCGGCTGGGGACTGGGGTAATGGGGCAACTGGGGACTGGGAGCTCGGGGAAGAAACGGAGACTGGGGACTCGGGGAGAGATGCAGATTGTGGAATGGTGGCTCACGGAGAGATGGAGATGGGCCGGGGGGGGTGGGTGAGAGGGGAAGAGATAGAGAGAATGGTTTCCCATCTTGGCCTGCTCACGGGTGGTCTCCTGGTTCTTGGAGCTTCTGATACAACAGCTGCTGGCGCAAAACCACAAGCAAATATACTCAAGTATTGGGTACCCAACCTTTATAAGGTAAACCCAATAAGATTTGTAGAAGTATTGTGATCCGCCGTCACATGGCCCACCCTCCAGTATATTGGTGCTGCTTGGTAATTAACATTAGCCCAGCATTAAGCTCACTGTGCGAGGCTGGTTCTCCTGGCGTTGTCTCAGCAGGAGGTCCAATGTAGCAAGGCCGTACTGTCATTGCAGCAAGAACAGCCTTCTCTTAAAGCTGAAGGGATAATTACTAGTCCTAGCTCCTTTAGGGCTACCCCAGATCAGGCGTATTCCTCAGACGTTCACTTTCAACTCAAGTTTGAGGTAGCCGAATCCTAAAGATGCTTGATTGGGTCTAAAGGTCCGGACTATCTCTCCCTAAAGGAAAGGAACAACCTGAAAATGTTACCGTCCTCCAGATAGCACTTTTAATAAGTTTAGCTAGACTGTAACGTTCCGGATATTATGAGGGTCCGGAAAACTCCCCCAGAATTCTGCAACTCCTCACCAAAAAGTGTGTACAGAGATTGAGTTTGCGAGTTTAATACAGAAGTCGAGACAATTCTAAAAATATATAGATTTATTAAAGAACCGACATGCAGTTTACAGTTGGTGAGTCAATTGCTGCATTAACAGTTCCAAAAAGAGAAAGCTTACAATCTTATCAGTGAACCTTACTTTCAAATCTCAACTTTGCTACAGTTTTACAGTTCTTAAAGTTCTATTCAGGATATCCACCAAAATCAAATACCTTTGATCCCCAAGGTACAAAGAGTTGGAGACTTACAGAGCCGCCTCTGAAGCTGAGAATTGCTTTGCCCGATTACAGCGAGTCTGTTATCCCATTTGAGAGTTCAATATTTATACCCTTTTCCAGTGGTATTTCCTTTAAGGTTTTCTGCCGATGTAAGCTAATTAGCTCTAGTCATTTTTCTGCTGACTCCTGCAATTCTTAGTCACCTCAGCTGGTAGCATTACAGAATTATGTCTCTTCTCTAGGTGTTCTCAGGCTTTACCATAAAAAACGGTGTTACGGCAGGTGTGTTTTTTACTTGATGTCATTTTTACGAAGGCAGATGGTTCTTACTTTTATGTGCTTCTTTACGAAGTGTAAATTAGAACACCTTGTCCAGGGTGAACCATTGTTTCATTCCAAAAGGTTCAGCCTACCGGAGCCTTTAACCTTCTGTTTCAATAAGGTTATTGATTCAGTGTCAACAACTATCTTATCTCTATAGCCAGAATGCTTTCACAGCTTTTTCATAGTTCGGTTTCTAGATTTCCAGACCCAGTTTGTCATGTTTTAATAAGGCCAGAATTCTTTCATAGAATGGTGTCTTTTTCTGAACAGGTTCTATGGCTTATTCCTTCACAAAGCAAGGTTGTCATGTTAGAAAGGGGAACTGCCATCTAAAATGAAAATAATAAAAATCATTTAAAAAGAGGCAGTTTTTAGCCCTTAGAGCTCAGCTACCTGCTGAATTTACGGGAAAAGTGCTTTAGCACTAACACAAATGGCTCAGCAAGCCAGGGAAGGGGCACCCAGGGTCTCGCACACAGCACGCCAGTTTTGTGCAGGGGGTCAACACTGCAAGAGAGGTCCTCTACCCACAGGGGCCATGAGGTCTTCAGAAAGAACGATGTGGGACCAGATCACCGAAGCCATCACTGCCAGCAGTGTCGCCTCCCACGACCTGGCTCCAGTGCCCAAAGAAGCTGCATGATCTCAGACCAGTGGTCAAGGTCAGTGAATGCATCTTCAAAAGCTGTCTCCTACCAACTGCATCACTAGCCTCCCACACTGCTCAATGCATGACCAACTCTGCCATCACTCACCTACCAATAATCTGTACCAATCACGAGGCACATCTCCCATTCCTAGCCTCACCTCACCTTCTTGGAAGAGACAATGCTGGCCATTCTTGAGCCCTTGGCCAGCGGTGGGGCTGAAAGGATACAAGATGTTGGTATCCTCATACGGTAACCCCCATCTCGCATGCACCTCTTGCTTTCCCACCCTCGCCTCACCACAACTCCACCCTTGTGCCTTCCTCATTTTACACACCCAAGAAATGCAGCCTGCCCAGCCAGTGGTTGACCAAGAAGAGGGAGAGGAGAGTGAAGAAGAAAAATAATAAACTGTTACTCGATTTCGCACTCCCAGCCACCAGCTCCTCAAGATCAACCTGCAATGCCATTTGCAGTGTTCCCCAATGAAAGTGAGCAGTCTTCCACCAGCCATGCAGCAGCCACTGGCGTAGCACTGCGTGACATCAGTAAGATAGGCAAAGGCACATACAAGACAGTCACTAAGGGAATGCATAAGGGTGATAAGTTGATTCTTTGATGTCTTCTTGGATGGATAGATGTATAAAGCTGGATTGGAAGGTTTGCTTTGTGGTGGCTTTTATCTCAGCATTGTGGCCAAGAGGACACTGTGATGGTCAGTAACAGAGGGAAGGTAAGGTGTAGGACAAAGTTGAAAGGGGAATTGGGGTTGTGGTCACTGGTACCGCAGGCGGATGATTCCATCCCGGATATCCCAGCCAGAAAAAGGCTGTCTGGGTTGCATCCTTCCTTCTACTTCCTCCTCTTTCCTCTGCGAACGGATGCCTGAAATTTGAAATAAAGCTGAAAATGCTGGAAGTACTCAGCAGGTCAGCAGCATCTCGACCTGAGATGTGAACTCTGTTTCTCTCTTCATGGATGCTGCTTGACCTGATGCATATTTCCAGCATTTTCTGTCCTCTGAGGCCTTCCTTTACCATCTGAGGCCTTGCAAGCATCCAGCAGCACTCCCTGAACTCACATCTTTCTCCAGTTTCTCTCCAATCTCCCCTCATGACCTCTCCATGCTCATCTTGTCCACGAGACCCACTTCCTGCTCCCTCGACCCTATTCCCACCAAATTGCTGAACACCCAACTTCCTTTTCTGGCAACATAACGAAAACAGATCATCTGGTCATTATCACATTGCTGTTTGTGGGAACTTGCTGAGCGCAAATCAGCTGCTGCATTTCCCACATTACCACAGTGATTCCTCTTCAAAAGTACTTCATTGACTGTAAAGCGCTTTGAGACGTCCGGTGGTCATGAAATGTGCTATATAAATGCAATGTGTTTCTTTCTTTTTCCCATGTTAGCTGACTTGTTAACGGTTCGCTCTCCCTCAAATCTGCCGTCATCACCCCTCTCCTCTAAAAACCAACCCTTGACCTCTCCGTCCTTGCAAACTACCGCCCCATCTCCAATCTCCCTTTCCTCTCCAAAGTCCTTGAATGTGCTGTCGCCTCCCAAATCCGTGCTCATCTTTCCCGCAATTCCATGTTTGAATCCCTCCAATCAGGTTTCCGTCCTTGCCAAAATACTGAAACGGCTCCCATCAAAGTCACAAATGACGTCCTTTGTGACTGTGACAAAGGTAAACTATCCCTGCTTGTCCTTCTTGACTTGTCTGCAGCCTTTGACACGGTTGACCACTCCATCCTTCTCCAACGCCTCTCCACCGTCGTCTAGCTGGGTGGGACTGCGCTCGCCTGGTTCCATTCTTATCTAGCTAATCGTAGCCAGAGAATCACCTGCAATGGCTTCGCTTCCTGCTCCCACATCGTTACTTTTGGTGTCCCCCAAGGATCTATCCTTGGCCCCCTCCTATTTCTCATCTACATGTTGCCCCTTGGTGGCATCATCCAAAAACACAGCGTCAGTTTCCACATGTACGCTGACGACACCCAGCTCTACCTCACCACCACTTCTCTCGACCCCTCCAAAGTCTCTAAATTGTCAGAATGCTTGTCCGACATCCAGTTCTGGATGAGCAGAAATTTTCTCCAATTAAATATTGGGAAATCCTAAGCCATTGTTTTCGGTCCCCGCCACAAACTCCGTTCACTAGCCACTGACTCCATCCCTCTCCCGAACATCTGTCTGAGGCTGAACCACACTGTTTGCAACCTTGGTGTCATATTTGACCCTGAAATGAGCTTCCAACCACATATCAGTAGCATAAGTAAGACCGCCTATTTCCACCTCCGTAACACTGTCCATCTCTGCCGTTGCCTCAGCTCATCTGTTGCTGAAACCCTCATCATTGTTGCCTCTAAACTTGACTATTCCAACGCACTCCTGGCTGGCCTCCCATGTTCTACCTTACGTAAACTTGAGGTGATCCAAAACTCGGCTACCCGTGTCCTAACTCGCACCGAGTCCCTCACCCCCATCAGCGCTGTGCTCGTTGACCTACATTGGCTCCCGGTTAAGCAACGCCTCGATTTCAAAATTCTCATCCTTGTTTTCAAATCCCTCCATGGCCTCGCCCGATCTCTAATCTCCTTCAGCTGCACAACCCCACAAGATATCTGCACTCCTCTAATTCTGCCCTCTTGAGCATCCCTGATTATAATTGCTCAACCATTGGTGGCTGTGCCTTCTGTTGCCCTGGCCCTAAGCTATGGAATTCTCTGCCTAAACCTCTCCACCTCGTTACCACTCTTTCCTCCTTTAAGACACTCCTTAAAACCTACCTCTACCGGCCCTAATTTCTCCTTATGTGGCTCGGTGGCAAATTTTTTGTTATAACACTCCTGTGAAGCACCTTGGGATGTTTTACTATGTTAAAGGCGCTATATAAATACAAGTTGTTGTTATTAAAAACTTTTAACATGTATTGCACCAAGCCACTGCTTCAATAAAACATTAAAAAATCCAGTCCAAAAGCTTAAATGCAAACCGACCTGAAAGATGTGTGCGCCCCTTTAAGTAGTCCTGACAGTATCTCCATCGGTCTGCTGCACACTCGCTTTTCAGAGCGAGCTTAGGACCCAGCGCTAAACTCAGCACAAAGGTCCAAATTCGCAGAGTGTGGCGTTAAGTCGGCGTGCAACATCACGCTCTCCATATTTGCATGCCCAAGGCCAGTGCTACTAATGGCAGCGCTATGGCCCTCACCAAAATGATGGCCGCCAAGTCCCGCGCCAGTGGTAGGCGTTAGAGCGGCGGCTACCATTTTTTTCAGGATTCTGGCGCTAACGGGTGGCGGTAAGTAGACCAATTTCTGGGGCAGAGATCCTATCCAGATCACAAGAGAATTTCATTGTTTCACAGATAACAGGCAGTGTCAGTCAACTTGTAAAAAAGTAAGATTCTCAGACTGCTTACAAGAGTGATTGATGCCACCGAACCCGAGAAGGTATCTATGGCAGACCCAAATTTATAACTAACACCTACCATTCAACAGCATTATTTAAAGCTAGGTTGAAGGATTTAAGTTTCAAGTAGAATAAACAATATTAAGTCAGCCACGTTTCAGAATGAAATATTACTACAGACTACTAGCTCTATATTTCTACTGAACCCTGACATGGTTCTGGTTTCATGAGAAAGCTCAGCTTCAAGGTACACATGATTTCATTATTTCGTTATTTGAGTATTTTACAATAGTCTTACCTCATATTCCTCTTTGAAACCATAGCCCTCTGATGTTTTCATCAAGTTGATATGCTGCAATAGATCAGCAACACGAATCGCAGGATGCAGTTGGCCAGTCTGGTATGGAGACTCTGCAGGGTCACAGTGATAACGGGGAACATCTAATAACCTGCTCGACTCTGCTGACACAGTGTGGTTTTCATCTAGGAAAAGAAGAAGAATTTATTAAGTGCGCAATTTCCCATGCATTTCTGATACACGATCCTATACTGGAGGTAAATTATGTGCAATTTTAGAGTTGTCCTTTTGTTGAGTGACTTGAAGCAATCTTACAGAAACAAAAAACATTGAGGCAGATGTGATTGAAGTCTTGATTCACTTAATCCTTCCACCTGGAAAATTTCTACTGGATAAGCATAATGAAAATTACAATTCAAATTAATCCAATCCCCAAGTTCCTAAACATGGCTAAATAAATTCAATTATAGACCCCTTATTGGAAAAGGCCCAGTCCCGTACATACAAAATACCCAAATGAGTTCTATTCCATAAGCTTTGTTCTAACATATACATGTATGAAACTTTTTTCTGAAAGATATTACAACATGATGGTCTTGGCTTCAGGACTAAACCAAGAATTGATGTGGAAATATGCATTATTCACTATTAGGCATGTTTCACTTAACATTTATTTCTACTTCCATTAAAAGCAAGTTTATGGCTCAACATAATCCTACGTCTGGCATGCCTACAAGGAAATGTACTTGACCATTTAAAAAAATATATAAATGTTGCTTGCATCCATTTATCATAAGATCTACCCAGTATCACAATATTGCTGACAGCCTAATGCTCTGCAGGAGAATGCAAGACTTTCTTTCCTAAAATCTAAATCTGAACGCCAATCTAGATGATTATTCAAACCAGTTCTCCTCACTCACTGTGTTTGGACAGTTATCTGCTGACCACTCAAGAATAGAGAGGACATTGCAGTAGTGGAGCACTCCATTCCAGGGAAAACGTGAAATAGATTTAAGAGTGAAAGGCAAGGATCAGTTCAAACAGCTGGTACACATCATTTGTAATTCAATAGTGACATTTACCCAAATAGTCACAGATTCACAGTCCCCATATCTGATACAGTATAAAGGCAGAACTCATTGACAAACATACACTTGACCATATCACAGTTTCTACACATCCTGTATTACCTATAACTGTGTTGTTTTGCAAAATACAATACTCACCAGCAATGGGCACTTTGTAGAATAGAGCAGCAAAAAACACAAACATAAATTACGGTTGACATATATATTCCAAAAAAATTAAATACATCAATACATAAATTGGTATTATCATTTTAAATTTACACATTGTAACCAATCTAGACATACAATTTAATACACGCCACATTTTTTACTGTCTGCTTCATTTAAACCTTCTTTTAGGACTGAATCCAAAACCAATTCAACAGACAAGATTTGTTTTGCTCAGTGGTTAGTTTCATAATGAAATAAATGCCATGTAATAAACAAAGAATAATGTATCCCCAGGTCTGAGGTACATGATTACACTCTAACATAATCAAGGAGTTCAGAGGACATCATCACTGTGACAATGAAGAGCAAGCGGTTTTTAATTATCATTGAACAGAATTAGGATCTTGCCACTGAACTCCGTGGCATCTATTGTTTAAATATACTTCTAGTTTTTATTTTTTGCCTTGTGTGCGGCCAGCAGACAATGTGCATTATGCAACTGCAACATAACATTCAGAAAAAGGCCAATACCTAGTGACATAAACAGAAACAATGTTTCCATACTCAGTGACAGACATTCCCTGAACACGACATGCAACACCATCCAACCATGCGTATTACATGGCATTACCACTGCTAAAAATATTTCCAAAATATTAACTATCAAATCTGAATAGCTTGGCAAAAGAATAATAATTTTCCAAGTAATTATTCAAGGATCATCTGCACAATCATGTGAAAAAGGATTCTGCTGGCCAATTCGACAAAGGGGAAACAGACATAACTGAATAACCGTAATCTGACTTTGGCACAATATATTACAATCACATGGTTATATTTGTTTTTATAAAGCTTGGCACTATTGCTACCCAGCGCATTACTACTATGTATTTGAAAGTTTGCCATGAAATCACTGGTGTCCAGCTATTGAAAAGTACAAAGGAACTCTGCTGGAATTGTTTCTAAATAGATTTTGGGAGTGGAAACTTATGTCATAAAGCTAACTATGTTAAAAAGCAGAGCAAGATTCCACCCTTCCCTTCCCCCTAAACCTTGCAGAAAAAAAAGGCTTAGCAAAGATGACTTACATGCATGTTATATTTCATGCATTTAAATGTCTTTTTCAATTGGAATTGGACTTGTCAAATTAACATGTTTACAGAGCCACAGGAGTTCATCAGGTTATTTATGTTATTACACAGAATTTTCTGATGTATGCCCAGCCCAAATAATCAGTGACAAGAGCTTTGCATATTTTGTCCAGCTATTTATTTTAAGTGAACTTCACAAGCCAAGACTGCCAGTGTTTATGATTTCATACAGTAGGACATTGCCTATGAGCACACTGATTTATCATGTCTTTAATTATATGCATGGCTTGCCTTCCCATGAAGCGCACACTCCTCATATTTTCACTTTTCTTTGATTAAATCTCATCAACTCAATAAATAAACATTAATAGTGCCCACCCGTGACCACGCCACCCACCTGTGCCCACGCTGCCCACCCGTGACCACAATGCACGCCAGCGCTTGCTTCCCGATTTCTTGAGCAGCTCAAAGTCCTACATGGATCCTGTTGCTGCTCCACCCCACAGATTGATAGGGGAATGTCTTCATTATACATCCAAGAAGAAGGGTTAAGCGGAAGGGAAGAGGGACGAGAGTAGTGATGTTGTTAAAGGAATTTTCTGGAGCAGTAGCTGTCAGTTTAATAGGGGCTACTGAAACTGGTAATATGCGTACAACAGCCTCCATCTGTATATTAAAACAGAAAATGCTGGAAGGTCAATAACCCGAAAGGTTAACTCCATTTCTCTATCTACAGATGCTGCCTGACCTGCTGAGTATTTCCAGCATTTTGTGTTTTTATTTCAGATTTCCAGCATCCGCAGTATTTTGCTTTTGTCCATCTGTATATTGTTTGAGGGCTGGGAATTGCACAATATGAGTACAAGTTAAAATAAAATTACAAGAAAAAATTAATTGCACTGTGACAGCAGTGCACAAACCACTGTAATATAGGCTCACATTTACTGTGAATGTGAGCCACTATACAATGTTTTCCACCCCTCCCAGCCGGAGGCTGGTACTAGTTGTCACAGGAAACATAACTTTGTGCCAAAAAATTTCAAACTTAACTGCTTAGGGCCACTTTGCTTTCATTCACTATTCAACAATCTTTGAATAAAATTACTTCACACTTGTTGATATGGGTCATAGCTTATAGCAGAAAAATACCTTTATAAAATTATCCAATAATTGCATTGTTTTCACAATCACAAAGATGCCTGTTAATGCAGATAAGCAAAGTTCTACTGCAGTATCACTTATATGAACAATATTTTTAATTTTGGTCCAAGCTTTTTTAAACTAACACTACAATGTTTATCCGTGGCAATTACTAGATTCATTTTTTCCCCACTTTATTTTAATCATAAATACCAAAGTTGCATTAAATGCATTGATGGATAGCCTAGAAATTTGGAATTCGGATTCCAAAATGCAATCCTGCTAATGCTCGAGAGATTAAGTCAATTGATTTTTTTTAAAAAGTATTAGCAAAAGTTTTATAAAAAGAGCCAATTACTACTGAAGCGCCAGATTTTTACTTTTTGGCTACATTTTCTTTTCTCCCATCTCCAATTTCCAAAGAGACTGGCTCCTTGCTTACATTTGGTTTGACAGGTGCCAGGAACCTGTAACACCTCACCTAAATGGCCATTTATGAAGTGTGAGGCTAGAGACTATCAACAAGCTATTCAGAAGGAAAGGGGAGGACACTTCAGCTGAGCCCAACCCTGTCCTCACCCTGTATGCACACATATTTCCAGTGGAATTGTCAGCAAGAGAGAACCATGGCTGATATTCTCATCCCTAACACAGGGACTCCAAGACCAAATGAAGCATCCCTACTGCTATCCTGGCTGAGAACAGTTAGCTCAGCGTAGACTTGGGATTGAGTTCTTGTCTGTATACTCCTTGACTGAACCAAGTGAGGCATTCAGCACGTAGCATATAACTTAACTCCATTTTAGTGCTTCAATTACTAAGCTAAGCATGCATATTGTTATTTTTAATCCTTGAAAGACAAAGAATCCATATACAAATAGGAATTGCTGTCCTCACATTTAAAGGAAGGAAAATAATTTTTTAAAAAGTCACCAAGGACATTGTCTTCATGAAACTTCACAATTGTACAGCCATTTTATTTTGATTATTCCTAATTGATTGTTCTGAATTACAGCCTTGGTTCTTTGACCAGAAAAGTAACATGGAGTTGACAGATGCAACAAGGGAAATGTAAAACACACAACTGAAGCAGCATCAGGTTGGAAATTAAAAAACTGGAAGAAAAAAAATCTGGAGTTTTGTATATGAATATTAAACTTCCCTCAATGAGGAAGCCCATGCTTACTGTATGGAATTTTCATTATTTTCCTTTCCATTCAACTTCCATAAAACTTAATGGGGAAGATTATCCTTTTCTATGTGCCTAGGAAATGCTCAGTTCCCAGGGGTAAGAGAGAAGAAAAAGCAGAGACCATTGCGGGTGGCTCCTTCCCATTTTACGTTTCCAAGGAATCTCCAAATTGGAGGGGGGGGGGGGCGGTGTTGGGAGCGAAAGAGTGGAGTGCTTGCACCTTCAACAGGCCTTTCAGCTCAGGTGCCATTTGGAAGGGTGCCCAGAAGCAGGCCTCTAGACTTTGCATCCAGCCCCACTCAAATTATAAGATCTGAGTGGGCCCTGGGTGCCATCGGAGGGCAACCTGAACAATAACTGGTTTTCTTCCACAGGGGTAGAAGGATATGAATTGGGGTTGTAGCCTTCTGGCTGCAGTTTTTGCTGCAGCAGTGTTTGGATATCTGCAACAGATTCTGGGGGGCAAGCTTCTAAAAAAGGGCAGCCCAAAGCCCGGAGAACTTCAGGCCAATGTTAAATGACCTGAACCCAGAAAGCCAAACGGATTCCTATTACGTCAGGCAGTGCACACTTTGGGTGTGCTCCACCTGACTTGAGGATGGTTGTGGAAAAGAAAATCAGGGCCAATATAAGAAAGTCATTCAGAAACTGGTGGTGGGACTCAGTAGACCCATAAGTTCCACCTGGTTTGGACGACGACAACACTAAAATGTTAATAATTCTGCAGGATGAAGTCAAAACAATAATGCTTGGTAAAAGCAGAAGAGCGGCTTCAGTTAATTATCTTACAGTTTTGTGATAAACGCACTGCTTGCTAGCCACTATTTTAATAAAATATGCAATGATTCTCCCCAGCAGAGTCTGTATGATGATGGGTTTGCACACGACTATGTCCCTACAGGGAATAAATCAATTGAGCATGGTTTTGATTCTATCTACATAGAAAACAAAAGCTACATGCACATGAACAAAACAATACGTCCTTTAAATAGAAAAAACAAAGTGCCAGATAAATTTGCAGCAGCATAATGTCCTGAGAAATTGGAACTCAGTTACAATATTCAGCAAAGAAAGTGGATTGGGTCTAAAAATTGTTTAAATTTTTTAAAAAGAATTTAAAATCACACAAGTCCAGAGGTTAAAACGGGTTTGATGGCAGTTTGCTTAGCACCGGGGGTCTGGGATCACATCTCGGATAATAGCTGACTGTTACATTAAAAGCTCAACTTATCAGGTGCCAACAATATTTGTAATACTACAAAAATCTATAGGCAGATTTCAGGTGTAACCTTGCAATCAATGTGCCATGTCTATCATCATAACCCTTCAAAGCTGAAGCTTTTCTAGATGCAAGGAATCTCATCACCACTTGGTGCTAGAAATCTTACTTCTCCAAGATGCCCTTCTCAGAAGCATTTTCATCAAACGGAAGACCTTTGGATCATGGTGCCAAATCTGTGTCGCTGGATCTAATCTGTAGGACATTGACGGGGTGATCAACACTGTGGGACAGAAAAACCTACAACAAAGTCTTCCTTGGCCAACAGGAAGTTACAGAAATAATCAACTCCTAAAATCTAATGAAAAACCCTTTGTGTGAATCAGATAGTATAATGGCGGAAATTGAAGGAATTTGGGTTGGAAGGCCCACTGCCATGTTGCAGTACTCCAGCCTCTACTAGCACTGCCTCTAGTG
Organism: Somniosus microcephalus; assembly: GCF_052327205.1. NCBI lineage: Eukaryota > Metazoa > Chordata > Chondrichthyes > Squaliformes > Somniosidae > Somniosus > Somniosus microcephalus. The sequence continues at coordinate 128,825,808 of NC_140995.1, read as the reverse complement.
ATTGCGAGGAGGCATGGCAATGCACCCGAGGCAGCAACGGTAAGCCGCTATTAACCATGTTGGAGGGAGAGCACCAGTAGTGGGCACTCACCCTCCCTCAAGACCACTTACTCTCCCTCCAATCAGGTTTCCACCCCTGCCACAGTACTGAAACGACTCTTATCAAGGTTACAAATGACATCCTATGTTACTGTGACTATGGTAAACTATCCCTCCTCGTCCTGTCTGCAGCCTTTGACATGGATGACCACACTATCCTCCTCCAATGCCTCTCCTCCGTCGTCCAGCTGGGTGGGACTGCACTTGTCTGGTTCCAGTCTTAGCTAGAGAATCGTCCCGCTCCGTTACCTCTGGAGTTCCCCAAGGATCTATCTTTGGCCCCGCCTATTTCTACATGCTACCCCCCTGATGACATCACCCAAAAGCATATCAGGTTCCAAATGTACGCTGATGACATCCAGCTCTACCTCACCACCACCTCTCTCGACCCCTCCACTGTCTCTAAATTGTCACACTGCTTGTCTGACATCCAGTACTGGATGAGCAGAAATTTCCTCCAAATAAATACTGGGAAGACTGAAGCCATTGTCTCCAATCCCCACCACAAACTCCGTTCCCTAACCACCGACTTCATCCCTCTCCCTAGCAAATGTCTGAGGTTGAACCAGACCGTTTGCAATCTTGGTGTCGTATTTGACTGAGATGAGCTGCCGACCACATATCCGCGCTATCACTAATACCGCCTACTTCCACCTATGTAACATTGCCCGACTCTGCCCCAGCTCATCTGCTGCTGAAATCCTCATCTATGCCTTTGTCACCTCTCGACTTGACTAATCCAATGCACTCCTGGCCGGCCTCCCATCTGCCATCTGATATACCTATCAATTCCTCCAATAAAAGGCGAAGAGTTACGAAGGTGACTAAAGGTTTTTATTGACTAAATAACAGAGCCCACTCTCGTGGGTGATCCGATCCAAGCAGGAGGAATACCAGCCAGTCGCTCACCTTTATACCTGGCCTGGTGGGTGGAGCCAAGGCGGAGTCGGCAGTGGTCATCCCAGGTATAGCAGTGTGGCAAGAGGCGACCTCGTACCGTGATACAATAGTGGTCAGTGATACAGTTATAACGAACAGTGGTGAACAGTGCTAACTACTAACAGTGATACGATAGTGAACGTGGTTTACCACATTCACCCCTTGTTTAGAATTAAGTCCGGCGGGGTGAAGTGTACTACCAATTCTGGTAGGTCAGTCTGTCCGGAGGCTTCGTAAGCCTCTCCGATCGCCGCAGCGGTGGTGTTGCCTTATCCGGTGCTGGTGCCTTATCCGGTGTTGATGCTGGTGTTTGCGTGGTCGGCGCGGGCTCGTGGGGTTCCGGCATGCCGTCTACCTGGACTGAGGTTGGGGGGGGTGGTGGCGGTGTTTCCGGATCGGCTGAGGGTGCGAGGTCTCGTAGGGAGACAGTGTCCTCCCGCCCGTCTGGGTACGCCACGTAGGCGTACTGGGGGTTGGCGTGCAGGAGGTTCACCCTCTCGACCAGGGGGTCCGTTTTATGGGTCCTCACGTGTTTCCGCAGCCAGACCGGCCCCGGGGCGGTCAGCCAGGTTGGTAGAGTGGTTCCCGTAGTCGACTTCCTGGGGAAAACGAACATTCGTTCATGGGGGGTGGTGTTAGTGGCCGTGCAAAGTAATGACCGGATGGAGTGCAGCGCTGTCGGGAGGACTTCTTGCCAGCGGGAGGTTGGGAGGCCCTTAGACTTTAAGGCTAAGAGGACGGCCTTCCATACCGTCGCGTTCTCTCTTTCCACCTGACCGTTACCTCTGGGGTTGTAGCTGGTGGTCCTGCTTGCTGCAATACCTTTCTCTAGGAGGAATTGCCGGAGTTCCTCGCTCATGACGGAGGAGCCCCGGTCGCTGTGTATATAGTTCGGGAACCCGAACAAGGCGAAGAGGGCATTCAGGCACTTAATGACCGTGCTACTGGTCATGTCGGGGCAGGGGAAGGCAAAGGGGAAACGGGAGTACTCATCAACGATGTTGAGGAAGTACACATTACGGTCAGAGGACGGGAGGGGCCCCTTAAAGTCGATGCTCAGGCGCTCGAAGGGGCGGGTGGCCTTGATCAGGCTTGCTCGGTCCGGCCTATAGAAGTGCGGTTTGCACTCCGCACAGGTCTGGCAGTTCCTGGTCATGGTCCTGACCTCCTCGATGGAGGTGGTCAGGTTGCGGGCCTTAATGAAATGGTAGAGTCTGGTGACTCCGGGGTGGCAGAGCTGGTCGTGGAGGGTCTGAAGCCTATCGATATGCGCGCTGGCGCATGTCATTCGTGAAAGGGCATCAGGGGATTCGTTCAGCTTGCCTGGCCGGTACAAGATCTCATAATCGTAGGTGGAGAGCTCGATTCTCCATCTCAAAATCTTGTCATTCTTGATTTTGCCCTTCAGCTTGTTATTAAACATGAAAGCCACCGAACGCTGGTCGGTGAGGAGGGTAAATCGTTTGCCTGCCAGGTAGTGCCTCCAGCGCCGTACTGCCTCCACGATCGCCTGGGCCTCTTTCTCGACCGACGAATGTCGGATCTCGGGGCCCTGTAGGGTCCTTGAGAAGAAGGCCACTGGCCTCCCCTCCTGGTTTAGGGTGGCGGCTAAGGCGAAGTCGGATGCGTCGCTCTCCACCTGAAAGGGGATGGACTCGTCCACTGCGTGCATCGTGGCCTTGGCTATGTCTCCCTTAATGAGGGAGAAGGCCGCGCACGCCTCCTCCGTGAGGGGGAAGGAAGTGGCTTTCAGGAGGGGTCTGGCTTTGTCCGCGTAATTGGGTACCCATTGGGCATAGTAGGCGAAAAGCCCCAGGGTTCTCCTAAGTGCTTTAGGGCAGTGGGGGAGGGGTAGCTCCATGAGGGGGCGCATTCTTTCTGGGTCGGGGCCGATGATTCCGTTCTCCACTACGCAGCCGAGGATGGCAAGGCGCGTGGTGTTAAACACGCATTTCTCCTTATTGTAGGTGAGGTTCAGCCGTTGGGCCGTACGGAGGAATTTCTCCAGATTCGCGTCATGTTGCTGCCGGTCGCGGCCGCAGATAGTGACGTTATCTAGGTAGGGGAATGTAGCCTGCAGTTCGTTCTGGTCAACCATCTGGTCCATCTCCCTTTGGAAGACCGAGACCCCATTAGTGACACCGAAGGGGACCCTAAGGAAGTGGTATAGGCGCCCATTCGCCTCGAAGGCGGTATACTGGCGGTCCTCAGGGTGGATAGGGAGTTGGTGGTAGGCCGACTTCAGGTCGATGGTCGAGAATACTTTATACTGTGCAATCTGATTGACCATGTCAGATATGCGGGGGAGGGGGTATGCGTCCAGCTGGGTATATCAGTTTATGGTCTGGCTGTAGTCGATGACCAGGCGGTTTTTATCGCCGGTCTTTACGACTACGACCTGGGCACGCCAGGGGCTGCTGCTCCCCTCGATAATGCCCTCTTTCAGGAGGCGCCGCACCTCAGAGCTAATGAAGGCTCTGTCCCCGGCGCTATACCGCCTGCTCTTGGTAGCGACGGGTTTGCAGTCAGGGGTAAGGTTAGCAAACAGAGAGGGTGGCGGGACCTTGAGGGTGGAGAGGCTGCAGGTGTTACGCGGTGGGCGGTTTAACGTTTGCTGGTTGTTGACTGAGAGTGGGGGGAGGGGTCCACCGTATGCTAGGGTTACGCTTTGGAGGTGGGATTGGAAGTCCAGCCCTAGTAGGACGGCAGCGCAGAGATGGGGGAGGACGAGGAGTTTAAAGTTTTTATACTCCGTGCCCTTAACCGACAGGGTCACGACACAGTAGCCGCTGATGTCCGTGGCGTGGGACCTCGATGCCATCGAGATTCGGCTGCGCGTTGGTAGGACAGAGAGGGAGTAGTGGCTCACCGTGTCTGGGTGGATGAAGCTCTCCGTGCTTCCGCTGTCGAACAGGCAGGTCGTGGCGTGGCCGTTCACTTTGATGTCCATCATTGACTTGGACAGATGGTGCGGGCGGGCTTGGTCCAGGGTGACGGAAGCTAGTGTGTAGCTGAGCGAGTCGTTGTCATCTGCGGGCGAGGCGGTCGGGCGTGGTGAGTAAAATGGCGTCTCCCATGAGGTAGGGCCCCATGAGGCACTATTGGGGTCGGTTGCCTTAATCAAAGATGGCCGCCCCCATGACTCATGTGTGGGGATGCTGGCCTCAGTTGCCCTAAACGAAGATGGCCGCCCCCATAGTTCGCATGCGGCACTGCTGGCCTCTGAGGATCCGCTCCTGCAGGCCTTGGAGAAGTGGCCTTTCTTCAGGCAGGTTTTACATATGGAGTTCTTGGCTGGGCAGCGCGACCTCGGGTGCTTCTCCTGGCCACAAAAAAAACAGCCGGCGGCCCGATCGCGGATGCCCGATGTCGGGGCCGGTGCCGGGGGTGGCGGGGCCGGGACGCCGACGCAGAGGTAGGTCCCGGGGGCGGCGCTGGGAAGGGTGCTGTGGTAGGGGTCGGGCCCGAGTCCCAGGGTCGCGAGCAGTACCTGGTGAATGCTTCCTGATCTTGGTGGGCCACTTCCAGGGAGATAGCGAGGGCTTCAGCTTTTTCCATGCTGAGGTCTTTAGCTTCCAGCAGTCTTTGCCGTGAGTACTCGGACCGTAGGCCTTTCAGGAATGCGTCGCGGATATTATCTTCAGTATTTTCGGCTGCCGACACCGATTTAAAGTCACAGTTCCTGGCGAGTGCATATAGCGCCTGTGAGAATTCGGCTACTGATTCTCCTGGCTGTTGCGGCCGTGATCTTAGGAGGTGCCTAGCGTACATGTAGTTTACCGGGGTCCGGTACTTCTGTTTCAGCAGGTTGATGGCGGTCTCGTAGGTAGTCATGTCCTCGATGAGAGTGTATACTCTCGGGCTCAGTTGTGCCTGCAGGACACTTAGTTTGGATGCCTGAGGGACGCTGGATTCTCTCAGGTATGATTCGAAGCAGACCAGCCAGTGTTTAAAGTCTGCGGCTGAGTTTGCTGCTCGTGGGTTCAGGTCCAGGTACGGCGGTCTGAGGGCTCGCAGCCAAGCTGGCTGGTGTGGCTGTGCTCCTGGGAGCTGCGCTGGTGGCTCCTCCGCCGGTTGTGACTCGTTGTCGGACATCATTAAATTTAGTCAATAAAATTGATATACCTATCAATTCCTCCAATAAAAGGCGAAGAGTTACGAAGGTGACTAAAGGTTTTTATTGACTAAATAACAGAGCCCACTCTCGTGGGTGATCCGATCCAAGCAGGAGGAATACCAGCCAGTCGCTCACCTTTATACCTGGCCTGGTGGGTGGAGCCAAGGCGGAGTCGGCAGTGGTCATCCCAGGTATAGCAGTGTGGCAAGAGGCGACCTCGTACCGTGATACAATAGTGGTCAGTGATACAGTTATAACGAACAGTGGTGAACAGTGCTAACTACTAACAGTGATACGATAGTGAACGTGGTTTACCACACCATCCTACATAGCTTATAAATTAAACTCATCCAAAACTCTGCTGCCATATCCTAACCAAGTCCCGTTCATCCATCACCACTGTGCTCGATGACCTACATTGGCTCCCAATTGAGCAACGTCTCAATTTTAAAATTCTCATCCTGGTTTTCAAATCCCTCCCTGGCCTCGCCCCTCCCTATCTCTGTAATCTCCTCCATCGCTACAACCCTCCGAGATATCTGCGCTCTTCCAATTCTGGCCTCTTGTGCATCTCCGATTTTAATCGCTCCAACATTGGTGTCTGTGCCTTCAGCTGCCAAGGACCTAAACTCTGAAATTCCCTCCCTAAACATCGCCGCCTCTCCTTAAATCCTACCTCTTTGACCAAGCTTTTAGTCATCTGCCCTAATATCTCATGTGGTTCGTGTCAAATCCTGTTTAATAACACTCCTGCGAAGCGCCTTGGGACATTTACTGTGTTAAAGTTGCTATATAAATGCAAGTTGTTGTTACCTACAGCTGGAGGGCCCATGGATCAGCGAGAGCCTATCTTTCAATCTGAAATAAAAATCTTGGGGTGCTTTTGCCCATTCTTCTTGAAAGGCTACAAGTTATCTGCTGCAGCACCACCGAATGTTTGTGTCTGGCAGTTTGAGGGATCCCACAATGTCTATCTATTGAGTCCTGACCCAGGAAAATGGGTCAGGGTCACAGTGGGGTCTTAATGGTGGGTTGAGGTCCTGCCAGGCGCTGTTCAGGCAGCAAAACCATCCGAGAACAAAGTTCAGCCTATGCTTCCCTGATTCCTGCAGTGAAGCCACAGAAACTGCTTATTCTGGAAAGTCTCCATGAGATCTGTCTCTGGGTAACCCCAAGAAGAGATGCGATGAACCACCTTAGCATAAAGAATCTACTTGTGTAACTGGATACTGCCTCCATTGAAGGCTTAATCCACTATCTCGTACACCGTGAGTCTTGGACAAAGTGATTTGTGAAGTTTGGAGAAAACCAATATGAAAACATAACTATTTACGTGACCACATTCACTTTACAAGCTCATTTCTAGGTCAGCACCCCATGCTGTGAGGGAGACATTGGGCACTATGGTGATGGTTGGGGAAGGAGACTGCAGTTACAATCAGGAACCACATTTCCCTTGGGACCACCATCTTAATGTGTTAGATGTCTCCTGGTTGATGCTGACAGGATAGCATGTGCAGAGAGCCCTCAGCATATATCTTTTTATCCTGGGTGTCGATTTTTTTTTCTGGAAGCGAAAATAGGAGCTTTGCCTTACAAAGACAACTTCCCATAATTTGTACACAGACCAAAATTTGACAGCAACAGGCTGTATAAACAAAGGCTCAATTGTCCTGGGAATTCTATGCAGCCCATCAAGCCTCAAAACCATGGATTGTGGCCAGCTAAAATTATTTTGTCCGAGTTTAGTTGTTGTTCACACAGGAAAGGAGGGCAGCAGAAAAGAGTTGAAATCCATTACATTTCTGGTTTGCTGATATTCACTGGGAGTCTTCCCTCACCTCAAGATTTACCCTAGTCTATCGAAGCTCAACTGCAAAGAGATATGGCGTGCCAATTCTACCAAGAAGGATACTTCCAACTCCAGGCTAGACAAAGAATAGCAATCAATAACGGATATCCTTCCAACAAACAAAATGGTTGAGTCAAAGCTTTTTTTTTGTAAATGTTGGCGCAGGCTTCACACTATTGAAAGTCTTGCAAAGTCAGAAAAACGGTACACGCAGATGGTGTGGATATTGGTGATTGGAAAGGACAGTCAATGTAAATTAAAAAATTAAGCTGGGGTCGCCCTGAGGTGTGGCATAAGGCAGAAGAGAAAAAATGCTGTTAATGATAAAATAAAAATCTTGCCAAAACTTTATTTAAAAAAAGGCTCATGTCGTCAAACAAAATGGCAGAACAACTGTTTGAATTCTTAAAGTACCTATAGGTGTTTTTTTCTTTCTCTCCCACTCAATACCTGAATGGGATCAGTGAAATTCTTATCTTTGTATGCAAGGCCAATTTCAGATAGCTGTATTATTCCAAATGTTTTGTTAGTTGCAACACCCCGTCTAATTTTCTCCAAAATAAAAATGTTTCTAATCCATTGATGGATACAAAACTATTAGTGATTGACATCGGTGTTTAGATTGCTTTTCCTCCTCTCACTCTCCATCATCAAACCACTATTTCCTGCTGAAAAAATAGCAGATCCCCTTCTTCACTCCATTAAACATACACACAGACACAGCTTGTTTACATAGCTATTAAGCATGCAAAACACACAAAGTCATGCATCAGTGAGGATATAGGGTTGAGTCCTCACCTAACACAGCAGTCGGAACAAGTGGATCATTAGGCACTGTAGGGAAACATATCTCATGAAGAAACAGATCTACATCAATTATTTTTCAAAGTAGAAACAGTATATTACTTTAAACCGCTGAAACTCTGTACAAAGGAAATCACAGGTCTACTACTTTAGACTTTTATATTAGCCAAAAATAAAGACCAGGCTTACAGCTATTGTACCCATAAATTAAATTCATAAATGTTCTTTGCTTATATCCTGATTATATTAAAAAGCTGCAGCAAAAAGGAAAATGTAGACTTTTACTGGGATTAAGACAGATGGTCAATTATTTGGATGATTTAGAAACTCGACAGATATTCATTACCAGACGAATTAGCCAAGGAATTACTAGGGCTTCAATAGCATAATCGACTTCTGGTTTCAGGTTTGCTTTTTTAATTGTTTGTTGGAATTGCCAAAAAAAAAACAAAATTACATTTAAATTAATGCATTCCTCAGTTTTTTTAAAAAATACTAAAGGCACGAAATTCTCATACATTTTTCTCTATAAAAGCTGTCTCTCTGGTCTGTAGAATAATTGATTTGCAAAATCATGTAATGTTTTAGCGATCAGATCACACCACAATAAACCTTCTGTGCAATATGAAACCACGGCACTTTCATCTACCTTTGCAACCATTAACTAAATATTAATTACCTATAATTACAGAAATAGCTGATCATACTTACTGAATACCTAGAAATGGTGAGCATGTCAGAATAGACTGTAGTAGCCCAATAAATATAATAAAGCTAGAAACTCAACTACCTGGTGCTAACTATACCATCTCAGAGTCATAACGGCACAGAAGGAGGCCATTCGGCCCATCGAGTCCATGCCGGACCACAGGACAAAAAAAAAAATCAGTAATGGAACTCATCGACAGAGGCAGAAAGATCAATATGTACATGCTGGTCAAATGCCAATATGCTAAAAAGCAGATATTCAGTTTTTAGATCCATTTCAAGAGATAGGGAAGATTGAGTGATGCATTAACACAATGTGGTAGCAATTCACCTTGGGTGGCAGCGCACCTGCTGCTCGTTATATGCCCTGTCTGATGTTGAACTCCATAGACTGCAGTGGAACTGAATATCAGGCAGGGCATATAACAGGCGTGATTGCACCCATTTTGCGCTGCGAATTTCTACCCCATTGGCCCGTATTTTCTGATCCCTACGGGCGTGTACAAGCTGTGTACACACCCATAGGGACCTCGCAAGTGCTGGTTTCAGGCATGCGAAGCACATGCACCAAAAACCGGCACTTCCGATCTGTCAAGAATCCTCTTGACAGATCCTCCGCCTGCCCTAGAGAAGGGCCTCTGCGGGTGGAGAGTTTTGCTTTCTGCAGAACCTCCGCCCACTGAAATCCCTTAAAAATCTTATGCCTGGTAAAAGCAGGTGTAAGGCCTGCTATACCAGCATAAAAGAGTTTTAAAAAAAAATTTCATTTATAATTGAAAAAATACCTTTAAAAAAGGCAAGTTTATTTTTAGCCCTGTAAAAAACTATTTTTCTTTTCAAAAAATTAAATTTTTGTTTAAAATATTTAATTTAATGTAATTTTAACTAATTTTAAAAATGTGATTTTTAAAAATGTATTTAATGTTTTGATACATTTTTCGAGTGATCTCCATTCATACTTTTGACAGGTCTAAGCTGTCAAAAGTATGAAGGGAGATTCACTTCTTTCATTGGTTCCCCGTGGCCCACGTGATCCCAGGGACGCTTGCAAATCGCCTGCGCCCCTGGGATACCTGGGCCCTGCGCATTGCGTCGTGGAGAGGCCCAGGAGCAGAAATGGCTGGACCTCTGGAGCCCTCAGGTAAGGGCGTAGATTTTTTCCCAGATCGGAGGCCTCCACACGCAGGAAACGTCTGATCGGAAAATATGGGGCCAATGTCTTCAGCTGGAGAAAGCAGCAACAAACCACCTCTTACTAAAATTTGCTTTTCAGTTAAAAACAAAATTAAAACCCAGGTCTCAGTCTCCAGATATATTTTATCCGTCCTAATTATTTTATGGAAATGAATTATAATAGTCTAAATAACTGCTGCAGTAGGCCATGTGGTTACAGCATACACAGCACTTTTCTTGTTTCAATGTTTCTTTCACTTATATTCCACTACTGAACAGAAAGTCAGAAAAACAATTTAGCTAGGAAAAAAATCTTCCATTTCAAATGTTTCAAAGAAAATTACTTAAAAGACAAGTACTAATTTTAAATGAGAAAAAAGTAAATTTTAGCTTTTTTGTATTAAATTTAATTTTTCTTCCCCGTTACTCAGTTTTCTGCCCTTCACTCCAAAGGCAGACTATTGGGAGGGCACCAGCAGCTCACCCAATTAGCAACTCTTCATATGAGAACCTTGACAACGAGCGTCACCAGACTATTCAACACGGGCAGGCTTCACCACCAAACTTGACTGTTCTCACCCGACATCTGCACAAGCACGCTTTCCAGTGCCCAGAAAGAGACCAGCAACATGAACCTGGCTGATTTTGCTTTCCTAACTCAGAGACACTTAGGAAAGTATAGCTTCCCAACTTCTGTTTTAGCTGAGATTAGCAACTCAACATCGACTGGGAACCAAACTTGGGACTTTCCAATCACCTGGTGAGCACAGGCAGCAGCCAGACCAGGATAACTCTGAGTTTTTCTGTGGATTCTTTTTTAAACTGCATGAGCAGTGAATGTTGATAACAATTGCTTCCCTAGCTTGGAACTGTGTGAGTGTTAAATTAATATTCGTAAAGTTATGGTTCAGCAACGACATCACTTAACTTGTGTGTATATATTTATCCACCTCTCTCTGACTCAAGCAACTTCAAACCAAACTGCCTGATGAAGTCAGTCATCGGCACTTTTGTAGTTACAGTTATACAAGCACTTCACGTAAAATGAGTTACCTTTCGAAGTGTGAACACTGTTGCTAGGTAAATGAACGTGACAGCCATTTTTCACACGGCTGAGTTGAGAGCCGAATTTAAATTTAACGCTGGTCGGCCGGGCTTCCCAGGGCTCGGGAAACCCGGCAACGAAATAGACATGGGAACAGCTGGATCAAGCAGTTAAGTGTTTTTTTTATAGCAGGAGTGCTCCCCCCCCACCCCCGCCAAGCCCCTCAAGAAAACCTTCTACCACGATCGGTATTCCCCCTCCGCCCCAAAACCCACGATTACATTACATTACATGGGGTATACGGCACAGAAACAGGCCATTCGGCCCAACCAGTCCATGCCGGTGTTTATGATCCACTCGAGCCTCCTCCCGTCTTTCTTCATCTAAATCTATCAGCATAACCCTCTATTCCCTTCTCCCTCATTTGCTTGTCTAGCCTCCCCTTAAATGCATCTGTACTATTTGCTTCAACCACTCCGTGGTAGCGAGTTCCACATTCTCACCACTCTTTGGGTAAAGAAGTTTCTTCTGCATTCCCTCCTGGCTTTCTTGGTGACTATATTATGTTGATGGCCTCTAGTTATGCTCTTCCCCATAAGTAGAAACATTCTCTCTGTATCCACTCTATCAAAACCTTTCATCATTTTATAGACCTCTATTAGGTCACCCCTCAGCCTTCTTTTTTTCCAAGAGAAAAGAGACCCAGCCTGTTCATCCTTTCCTGATATGTATACCCTTGCATTTCTTGTAAATCTTCTCTGCACCCTCTCCAGTGCCTCTATATCCTTTTTATAATATGGCGACCAGAACTGCATGCAGTACTCCAAGTGTGGTCTAACCAAGGTTCGATACAAGTTTAGCATAACTTCCCAACTTTTCAATTCTATCCCTTTAGAAAGAAACCCGAATGCTTGGTTTGCATTTGTAATGGCCTTGCTAACCTGTGGCACAACTTTTAGCGATTTGTGTATTTGTACTCCGAGACCCCTTTGTTGCTCTACCCCACCCAGACTCGCACCCTCCAAGTAATAAGTGACCTCCCTATTCTTCCTACCAAAATGTAATACCTCATATTTGTCGGCGTTGAATTTCATTTGCCAATTATTTGCCCATTCTGCAAGTTTATTAATGTCCTCCTGTAATTTGTTGCAGTCCTCCTCAGTATTGACTATTCACCCCATTTGGTATAATCTGCAAATGTAGAAATTGTGTTTTTGATTCCAAAGTCTAAATCGTTAATGTAAATTGTGAACAGCAGTGGTCCCAGCACTGAGCCTTGTGCAACACCACTTGAGCCTTCTGCCACTGTGAATAGCTACCCTTTACCCCCACTCTCTGCTTTCTGTCTTGAAGCCAGCTAGCAATCCATTCTGCTACTTGTCCCCTGACTCCGCATTCTCTGACCTTATTCATTAATCTATTATGGGGTACCTTACTGAAGGCCTTTTGAAAATCTAGATAAATTACAGCAACTGCATTACCCTTGTCTACTCTCTTTGTTAACTCTTCAAAAAATTCAATAAAGTTGGTAAAGCAAGATTTTCCCTTTTGAAATTCATGCTGACGATTCATTATTATACTTTTCATTTCTAGATGTTATTCTATTCTCTCCTTTAGTAGGGATTCCATTATTTTTCTTACCACCGATGTTAAGCTGACTGGTTTATAATTCCCTGGACCTGTTCTATCCCCCTTCTTAAATATAGGTGACATGAATCAGTCATTCACGAAAGAAAGACTATGAAATAATACTGAGCGGCCTACGGGTGGCGCTGTCCAGGGAGAGTATAAATACTTGGGCACGGGCCCAGCTTGCGCAGGACATTCTTAACAGGAACTAGTGGAGGACACAACTAGACCTCCATGTTGTAAAACAGTTGATTAAAGCTTTGTTTAACGCTTAGACCAAGTGCCTAGTAGTTTTCTTACATCAATAGGTATTACGTTAGCTATCCGCCAGTCCTCTGGCACTAAACCTTTTTCTAATGAATTATTAAATATGCATAGTAATGCCTCTGCTATCTCTTCCCTAGATTCTTTTAAAATTCAAGGGTTTTATCCTCTTTGAGTTTGATTAGTTTATTTAATATATCCCCTTTTAAAAATTTTTTAAATGCAGTTAATCTCATTACTCATATCATCCAATGTCACGTCCACCTGTTCTATCTCCCTTGTAAATACCGAAGCAAAATAATGATTTACTCTTTCTGCCATCTCCCTATTGTTACCTGTGGTATTGTCCTGTCCATCCCTTAATGGCCCTATTCCCATCCCAACCTTCCTCTCAAGCCTTATGCCCTGTGGTCTTTCTCTCCCTCCCAATTGCTGGTCTGACCCCTCCCCCCTTTGCCTCACGATCTATGCCAATCCCGTCAACTCGTGATCTTTCCTAGTTGCCGGGAACCATCCCCAACGCTCCCCGGCTGCGGCCTTCTACCGCAGGCTTCTCCACCCGGCAGCTGGCCAGCCTCTCAATCTGGCCGGCTGACGAGCGGAAAATAGAATTTAAAAAATGATAGAGGTTTTGCCGTAAAATTCAGTATGGTCAAGTACACAGCAGTGCTGTTTATGTGCTTGACCAAGGCATAAAATCCATATAAACAGATTGTTAATTTATAAGAAGGCCTATAAATGGACCGTGTATTGGCAACCTGATCAATTATAAGATTTTGATGAGGGTTGGATGTTCATGTGCGAGTGTGTTTTATGCTTGTATTGTGCTAGGAATTTCACAAAAAGTTCATTTAAAAATTGTAGAATAGGCCATCTGAATTGGTTAATCTGCCTCCATAAAAACAAACTGATTTGGCTCACCAAGTCTGTGCCAGGGTTTTCTTCACGAGCCACCTACTCTAATCCCACTGTCCTGCTCACTTTTTTTTTGGAACAACTATCGATGTCCCTTCTTAAAAAAAAATTGTCGATTCTACTTCAACACTGATTTATGGCAGAGAACCACCCTCTGTGTATTTCCTAAATTTTGCTTTAGTTCTTTTTGTAAGAGCTACAAATCAGTCATGATCTGATTGAATGGTGGAACGGGCTAGAGTGGCTGAATGACCTACTCATGTTCCTATGTGAGAAGCACCATTTCACAACCTGGTTCATTTAGCTTTAATACACAGCATCCAATGTCCCCCCAGTCTGCCATCCAGCTTTCAGCTGACGAGAGGAATTTTAGTCCCTTGTGAAGTAAATCGAACTTAATAATAATGTGAATAGACAGAAATCCCAAAACATGATGCACCTCTAGATTTGATTTCTCTAATGTCCGCTTGAATAGCCTTCCATCCCCCACCCTCTATAAACTCCAACTAACAAACTTTTAGAGCTTTAGCACCGATTTTTAAAATAAAAAGGTCACTCATGCCCTCAACAATCTAATTAGTGACTCCTTGCGCAAATAATCTAATGAGTGTTAAGGAGAAATCACAGGAAACTTCTACTCTTACTTCCGGTCTTATCCTGTCCTCACTTGATGTCCACACACAAGTCAGAGGTTATTAGTAATAATGAGGAGCAAAATGCCTGCTCGATTTTGCTCTCCCTATTCCAGGGGTGCTGTCGCCAGCTGTAGCATCCCTATTGTTGCCTGAGCCACAAACTCCGTTCCCTAGCCACTGACTCTATCCCTCTCCCTAACATCTGTCTGAGGCTGAACCACACTGTTTGCAAAGTTGGTGTCATTTTTGACCCCGAAATGAGCTTCCGACCACATATCCGCAGCATAACCAAGAACGCCTATTTCCACCTCCGTAACATCGCCTGTCTGTCCTTGCCTCAGCTCATCCGCTGCTGAAACCCTCATCCATGCCTTTGTTACCTCTAGACTTGACCAATTTTACCCTACGTAAACTTGAGATCATCCAAAACTCGGCTGCCCGTGTCCTAACTCTCACCAAGTCCCGTTCACCCATCACCTTGTGCTTGCTGACCTACATTGGCTCCCCGTTAAGCAACACCTTGATTTCAAAATTCTCATCCTTGTTTTCAAATCCCTCCATGGCCTCGCCCCTTCCTATCTCTGTAATCTCCCCCCACCCCCCGCCGAGATATCTGCGCTCCTCTAATTCTGCCCTCTCGACCATCCGTGATTATAATCACTCAACCTTTGATGGCCATGCCTTCTGTTGCCTAGGTCGTAAGCTCTGGAATTCCCTGCCTAAACCTCTCCGCCTCGCAACTCTCTTTCCTCCTTTAAGATGCTCCTTAAAACCTACCTCTTTGACCAAGCTTTTGGTCACCTGACCTAATTTATTCTTATGTGGCTCGGTGTCAAATTTTTTTGTCTTAAAATGCTCCTGTGCAGCACCTTGGGACGTTTTACTACGTTAAAGGTGCTACATAAATACAAGTTGTTGTTGAGCTGAGATTAACTAACTCAGCACTCACCAGAGTTTGAACTGGGAATCTTCCTGGTCTATATGGCTCAGCTAATCACTGAAGTAACTGTGAAGCCATTGTGAGCGAAGCCACATAACAATGAACAAAAGGGCCGATTTCACAAACGTGGCACATTATCTTCTATCCATTACCTCCACCGATAGCATGCATTTTTCAAATCTGTGCTAAAGTCTCAGGCAAAGCCACAAGTTGTTAACCTTTACAAATAACCGTGACTAGGAAATATACATCACCCAAGTAGGTTAATTCAGGGGGATTTCCTACATTATTTGTGCTTTTGCGTGAGATCATCCTGAAACTAAAACAACAGCAATAATTTGCTTTTCTATATCACATTTAATGTAGAAAAACACCAGAAAGTGCTTTACAGAGGGAAAAATATAAAGGATTACATGATGCGACCAAAAATTTGGTTGATAAGATGGGCTTTAAGCAGGTTTTTAAAGGTTTAAAGAGAGTAGAGGCAGATGGATTTAAGAAGGGAGCTCTAGGGAGTGGTGGCTGCTAGATGCTCCTGGAAGCTCGGCCACGAATGGTAGTGTGAAGGGTAAAGAGATGTGTAGAAGGCCAAAATCGGGGGACCAATGCTGTGGGAGGGGACATAAGGTTGGAGCATAGGGCAAAGCCATTGTGAGATTTGAAAATGACGAGAATTTTGATTTCAATGTACAGGGAGTCAGAGGACAATCAAAGGACAGTGGTGAAACATGAACAAATCTTAGTGCGGGACAGGAAATGGGCAACTGAGTTTTGAATGAGTTGGATTTTACAGAGTGTGAAGATAGGCTGACTAAAACAATGATGGAAAAATTCAGTCTAGAAGAGACAAAGCATGGATAAGGGTTTCAGCATCAGTAGGGCGGAGGCAGGGGCGTAGGTGATGATGTGGGGATAGAAGTAAGCAGTCTTGTTGATGCAAAGGTTCTGCAGTTTGAAACTCAACTCTGGACACAACAGGATGCCAGAGTTTTGCAGAGTTTATGGCAGGGCCAAAAATGATGGTTTTGGTCTTCCCAATGTTCATTTGAAAGAAAATTTCAGTCTTCTATGACTTAATATCAGTCAAACAGAACAGAGGTGGCTGTGGGGGTCAAAGGAAAAGGTTGAGAGAAAAAGCCATGTGTCTTCAGCATACATATGGAAGCTGAGGCGTGCAATGGAATATGCTTGCTTGGACGGGTGCAACTGCAACAAGACTCAGGAAGCTTGACAGCATCCTGCTCAGGCCAAGCAAATAGCTAGAGAATAGAGGGGATTTCTGATCAGCCCCGAGGGTGACTTGGGGTCCTGGACACCCTGTCCATGGCAGACAGGTGCTGGATTTTCCAGCTCTTTGGCACAATTGGGAGGCCGTAATGATGCTTACGCCTGCCGGCCACGTGCAAATTTGATCCCCTCCTAATGATCCTGCAAATTGCAGCTTGGTCAGCACTGGAGTGCATAATCTTAGTGCAATCAGCAGGATCGTGTCCAGAGAATTATCTGGCTCTCAATATTCACATCACATGACATCTGAGTGTCTGTCTCTGCCGCCCCCCCCTCCCCCTTCCCCCCCTGGTGAGATTCTGCTTTTTGAATTTGGCAGGTTGCGAGGATACCTGCTGTAACTGTGCTCAGTTTTCGGGCTACATAAATCATATTTTTTGAGGACTCATAAGATTTGGTAAGGTGTGTTTCCTAACCAGATCTTTATGTTCTTTTTGGTGCTTTAAAAAAAAATACACATCTATACCATTCATTGTTTCATATGCCCTAATGAGATCCCCCAACTACCTTTTTAAAGATGTGTTTTACAACAATTATATTAACTATATAATACTTACATCTAGGACTGAAGCTGTGCGAGTCCATAAAGTTGATAGAAAGGGGTTCATCAGCATGAAGTGTACTTTGATCGGCATAGCTCCTGTCCATTGCATTCACCATATGAGACATCTCTTGCCGAGCATTTCCTACAGCATCCTTACGCTTCTTTGCAAGTTTACTGCAATCAGCAAAGGTAAATTATCAAACTGTTCAGTTTTTAAGCAGTTTTAATATGCCAAATGTCGGCTTAACATAAAGCATTCTTGATTGATTTTTTTTTTGGGGGGGGGGGGGGGGGGGGGGAGATTCCCATCTATTACAGAGAACACTTCATATCCAGAAACAGAAATGGCTGACAAATTACTTTTTCTATTGCATTATAACATAAGAACCCAATCAGTGCTCTGATATTTGACAATATAAAAGCATTTATCTACTAAAGAATGTTTTTTTTTAAACTTCACAATATACAAACAGATTATCACTGGTGAGAGCAAGCTCTCTTAAAAATGTTACAGATCCATAACTCCAGGAACACACATTCAAAACGTTAAGGAACATAGCAACAGGAGTAGACCATTCAGCCTTTCGAGCCTGTTCTGCCATTCAATTAGATCATAGCTGATCTGTACCCAACTCTCTGCATTTATTCCATATCCCTTGATAACCTTACCTAACAAAAATGTATCAATCTCAGTCTTGATAGGAATATAAGTCTAACAAAAGTGTTTTGCACAAATGAAAGAACAGAATTTAGTTGCTATTGATCTAGTCTGTATGTGGCTTCTGACGAGCCTTTAGATTTGGGAGCATTGTGACCTATCGTTGTTCATTTAGTTTTATTTTATGGGTGGAGGATCTTTGACTTGAAACTGTGGAGAGTTAAATGAGCAGTCATGGCCAAAGAACAGAATTAACTCTAATTTGTTAACATTCTTCCAATGTAATAAATAGACATGCAGATTTGAGTTTCACTAAATCATTTAAAATGAAGTCTGCCATTCTATTTTTAGTGAAAACGGATTGTTATTGATCTGTTTTTACCTTAATATAAAAAAAGTGCTGAATATCATTCCTGCCGGTATGGTCAGTTTACAATCCTGCTTTTGATTTTACTCTCTTTGATTTTTATTGGCTGTGGGCAGGAGAAATTTTTACTTCGACTCTGGTTGATGCTTGACTGTGCCCATCACTGATCTGATTAATGGAGCGAGTTATTTGATTACAGAATGATAAATGTGAATCTATAAACACGTTAACTCCCTTGGATAAGATGAGCCTGCTGGGTTAATATACAACTGATATTTATATGAATAGATAAGATTATTTCAGACAATGACAGGGCCTCATCTGAATTATTTTACAATTGTGAATACCATATTAAATGTATTAATACATTGTAAGTTTTTTCATAACTTTAGAAACTGATTAGCTGCTTTTGTAAACAAGTATTTTCAACTCATCAAACATCATGTGTAGCATAATGGAAACACTGAAAAGTGTTGCAAACTGGATTATGCAAAATAAATAGTATTCAGATTCAATCAATATACATTGTTCAGAATAAAAATAAATTGCAGTTCCTCAGATCTTTCATTGATTCTTGCACAGTTAGCATGCACTAGAACAACAGTTGTCAAGGGTAAAAGGCCAAATTCATAAGCTTTGACACAAAATCCAAAAGATAATGCAATATTATACTGTACGTGTCAAGGTTTTAAATGAAAATTTACATTCAGTAATTTAATTCTGTGTTCAAACGACTGACAGTCTCTCTGCAGGACTCCAGTGAATATGTGGCATATTTTAAGTACACTGCTATATTTTCAGCCAAGCACTTCCTATGCATCCTCTCCCATGATAAAAAAAAACAATTTAGTACCCATGAGATGGAATGAGCTGCAGCCAGTTCTCATTGTTTATCAAAACAAAACTCTTTTCAATGGAAAAACTGAAACACATACACAAGCTAGTGGTGCCAAGTATTATAGGGAGGTGGATGAGGATGGGGATGAAAATCACGATGCGCATGACATTGTGAAACTAATCACGCTTTGCTGAAATCAACTGTAGTTTTATAACTAATTAAGATTTCTGAACACAATTAAATTGGTGGAACCAACTGTATCTTTATTTTGGCTTGTTAATTGTTTTATCATCTTCTAAAACAGTTTTTTTTATGCGTCAGGGTAATATCCTCATTACTCACTCAATTCGTTTTTGGTTCTCTTTTCCGATTCCATTTTAAATAGTAGACCGTTAATGGAAACAACATCCAGATAGATTTTTGTCCACTCAGAATGACCAGTTTTACAAGGAAAATCTTTACTTTCATTAACCTGAAAACTGCCTCCATTAATTAAGCCCACTGAAGTGCACCTTTTAAAAATAAGCTAGCACCGTGGTCCATTTGGCAAGTAAAGAGTAAGTCATCACATGCATTGCAGAGCTCATTACCCCTTCTAGAAAATGTCGATCTGTAAAGGCAACTTTTCTTACTGAGGTGCAAGAGGGCTTGTATGTACGTGAACAATTAATGTTGATTACAGCTATAACGGAGCAGCTATATAGACTGATTTCAATTAAATGTTCCATTCGTGAGAACAAAGTCAAGCGTAAACTTCAGACATTTTGGACTACAACTTGTTAAGTTTTAATATTGATTTAGTGGTTTCCAACCACATCCAAAAAGGATAGCCTTTATTACTAAGCTACTGATTGCTTATTGAACATGTTTTGTAGGCTTCAATTTTAAATTAAAATTACAAATTTAATAAAACAGGAGTTTTTTTGTATATTAACTTTCCCAGTAGTCTGTTGGGTTCACAACAGGACTGTTTGTGTCAAAACTTATCATATGTACCCAAAAGCACCCTTTCCCTTTAAAATAACAACAGACTTGCTTCTATTGTCTACTTACAGGTAATAAGAATAAGAATAGTAGCTCCTCCTGGCAAGCAAATCAAACAGTGAAGAAAGAATTATTGGTGAATAAAAGTGTGGAATCAGTTATAATCAAAAAGCAAATGCTAGCTGGATTTAGATACTGATCATCTTTTGTTAGCATTTTACTGCAAACTATTCATGCAAAAATTAATTTTACATTCCATGCAATCAAGTGCTTGCAAATAAAACAGAAACGATGTGTACAGAATGACAGTGGACAATTATGTTCCAGATGTTGTTCAGTCATTGAACAAAGCAAGTGAATAATTAAAATTGATCGCACATTTCTTGCATGCACTATACAATAAGTCAGAATAGCTAATTTGTCTTTATTGTGAACTTGTCTCAACATGAAAAAATATAAAAAATAATTAAAAAGTAAATACAAATAATAAAGCTATGTATTTGAACAGAATAACTTTCATTCTGTTAAGCTGTTTTGCACAGAAATATTAGGTCGATGAAACAATGAACATTCCAGGTATTAAAAATAACAAAGCCACTTTAACCGCATTAATTACAACTATGTGATATAGATGATGTCAGCTAAAAGGCCAGTTGATTACCTTGAAATCAGTCAGTGGCTCAAATAACTTTTTAAAATTTTTTTTAAATGATTTTGACGCAACTGACATTTTCTAAATGAACAACTTTTTCCCCCTTAATTAACCTTGCAGCAGTATTGATTAATTTAAATACCAGTTCAATTTCAACTAAGCAAAAATGCACAAACTCCAATGTATTTTACATATGCCATAACTTGGAAATTTAACATATCTATTTTTTCCTGTTGGTTTTATCAATGTATAAAAATCTTTGAATAACTTGCTCACTCAGAACAAAATTCATAGCTGCTCTTTCCTGCCAATATACTTTGTTTCAACACTAATCAGGTAACTATGAATACTGATTGAAGTTTTCTGTTGGTCTTTAAAAATTTGTAACATATCAATATATTCCCTGGGTGCTTTGGGGCGTTAAATACTGTCAGCAGGATTCGTATGCATATGTTCTCACAAAGAATATGGCACAAATGGATTCAAGAAGCAACGAGATGCATTGGATTGATACAGATGGTGAGAAGACAGGCGGAGACAGTCAGCATGGTCTTTTAAATGGCTGGCCATATTTCTCAAACTGAACTGCTTGAGGAAATTGCAGAGTGAATAGATAAAGAAAATGTACTAGATATTCTATGTCTGGGTTTTCAAAAGATGTTTGATAAGGTACCACTTAAGAGACTTGTTAAAATATAAAAGCACATATTAGTAAAGAGAGCACAGCCACACAACAAGAGAGATGTCAAGGCATTAGGAAGCTGATAACTGGGGTAAATGTCTCTTGGCTTAGTGGGTCAAATTGGGCTTTTTGAACTGGAATAGAGGTTAAAGGGAGGACTCCAATAGAAGTTTATCATTTTGAATATTTTGAGAGAAGTAATGTATGATTGTTTCCACTAATTGGAAGCTTAGTAACAAGAGGGCAAAAACTCAGATTGTCACGAGAAGAGGGGGGGTGGGGGGATGGAGTTAGTCGACATTTTTTTCCAAAACAGAGGGCTATTAAAACATGGAATGCTTCATATGGTCGGTGCTTATTGAGCCAGAGACTTGTTTAAACGAGAATTGGATAACTATCTGGAAATGACAAATACAAGAGGAACAGAAAAAAAGGGCAAGAAAATGGGATTTGAGTAGAAAACTCCAGCTGAAGAGCGAGCAATGACAGATAGAATGGGTCAAATGGCTTCACCTGTGCTCTAAATTGTAGGAATCTTTGATAGAAAACTATAAAACTCATTGATTGTCAACATAAAGCTTTTAGTATAATATTCAATTAAATTAATATTGGTAAAGTGGATACCTTTTTCCTTAATTAAGCATTAATGAACAAAGTGGACGCTCTAAGCAGCATGAGGAAGATGTACTTAAATGATAAAACTCAAATGCCAACAAATACTTTGCAGCATTTTAATTACTCCATTGGTATTATACGGCTGTGTTGGCCCATGCTGCTCCGTTACTTTGATTGTAATGAAATCACAGTGTCATATCAAGAAAAGGAAGTCATCAGGAAATTTCCACATTTAATAAGAAAGAAAATATGGGGAGGGAATTACAACACAATCAATGGGTTCTGGTGCGATTAAAGGGTTCAGTGAAAGTCCACCAACATGATCGGATTCCAAGTTTGGGTTAAAATATTTTGCTCCTATTGTAAGAATAACTTTATGTAACATAGAGCGACAAGTAACTTATGCAACAATAAACACTATTAGACACTGGAACCTAAACTACAAGTTTAACATGTAAAGGTGGTTTGCGTAAACCACATGAATTAATTTACTATATTGCGTGACATAAAATATTAAAAAAACATGAGTCCTTTGTAACACAAATACTACATGCCAGCAAAGCAATACAATTTTGCCTTTTGCAGCAGTGTACTCTGTTATTCAAACCACACTACATATATTATATAATTGCAAAATACTGCGGATGCTGGAAATCTGAAATAACAACAGAAAATGCTGGAAATACTCAGCAGGCCAGGCAGCATCCGTGGAGAGAGAAACAGAGTTAACGTTTCAGGTCTGGGACCCTTCATCAGAACTGGAAAAAGCTGGAGATGTAACAGATATTAAGCAGGTACAGAGACAGCGGGGGGGGGGGGGGGGGTTAGGAGGGGAGGAAGAAATAGAAAGAACATCCTGTACTTTTGTAAGAGGCAGGAAAGATAAAATGTTGCAAATGGGAATGGCAAAAATCATACTGCATGAAAAATGGGGGCAGGGATAATTATCTGAAATTGTTGAACTCAATGTTGAGTCCGGCAGGCTGCAAAGTGCCCAATCGAAAGACGAGGTGCTGTTCCTCGAGCTTACATTGAGCTTCATTGGAACAATGCAATAGCCCGAGGACAGAGAGATCAGAGTGGGAGTGAAGCGGTGAATTAAAGTGACAGGCAACCGGAAGCTCAGGGTCACCCGTACGGACTGAATGGAGGTGTTCCGCAAAGCGGTCGCCCAATCTGCGTTCGGAATCTTCTTGCAATTTAATATACTGTATTCGCTGCTCACGATGCGGTCTCCTCTACATTGGGGAGACCAAACGCAGATTGGGCGACCGCTTTGCGGAACACCTCCATTCAGTCCGTACGGGTGACCCTGAGCTTCCGGTCGCCTGTCACTTTAATTCACCGCTTCACTCCCACTCTGATCTCTCTGTCCTCGGGCTATTACATTGTTCCAATGAAGCTCAACGTAAGCTCGAGGAACAGCACCTCATCTTTCGATTGGGCACTTTGCAGCCTGCCGGACTCAACATTGAGTTCAACAATTTCAGATAATTATCCCTGCCCCCATTTTTCATGCAGTATGATTTTTGCCATTCCCATTTGCAACATTTTATCTTTCCTGCCTCTTACAAAAGTACAGGACGTTCTTTCTATTTCTTCCTCCCCTCCTAACCCCGCCCCCTGTCTCTGCACCTGCTTAATATGTTACATCTCCAGCTTTTTCCAGTTCTGATGAAGGGTCCCAGACCTGAAACGTTAACTCTGTTTCTCTCTCCTCGATGCTGCCTGGCCTGCTGAGTATTTCCAGCATTTTCTGTTGTTATTTCATTCTACATATATTATACATTTGTTTTACAAAAACCTGGTTTTATACACAATAGAGAACTGCTATTGGTAAATGTACCACCACCACCAATGGGTATTTCATGTACAGACTGATGCCACTTACAGTAGGACAAGTACAGTAATGCACTGTGTGGAATGTAACTGATGACAGAGAATGAAGGCAATTATATAACCAGACAAAACCAATAAACCACAGTGCAATTGGTGACAAATATTGCCAGGCATAGGATAAACTGGATTAATGTCAATCAAATACTCCTTCAGCTAGTGAATGAGATACATTCAGAAAATCTTTGCAATATCAAGTATTCAAACAGGTGGCAGGTGGCATTTGTAGTTTCACTCCCACCTTCTCAAAAATCAGCAAGGTTCTACATTACAGGTTGACTATTCCTTATCCGAAAACCTTGGGACCAGCTGTGTTTCGGTTTTCGGAAATTTTCGGATTTCAGAAGGTATTATTTCAGACTGGGAAACTCTGAACATTAAATTAATTTGGTAATTAGTATTTGTATTTAATATAAATTTTTAAAGTTCAGGCTACCTCTTGCGGCTGTTCCGTGTCTCATTCCCCTTCCTGCTTCTCTGTGCTGCCGCTCACAGTCTGTTTACAGCTCCCCCTGCTCCGTATCTGAATTCCTTTACTTAGCGGGGGTCTGGGGCTCGACTGCCGCCGCCAGTTGTGGGAAAGCCGGATATCGGCTGACTCCTACGCTAAGCTGGCCCGCAAATCAGGTCCGGGGGGGGGGGGGGAGTAAAGAATATCGGATGGGCCGCTGCAGCTATCGGACAGGCCACTGTATTGTTGGGTTCACTCTCCCGGTACCTCCTTCACACTGCCCGGCTCGGCCTGCAATCTCCTACCCAGGAGGGAACACTGTGACCCTCTGCCCTGCTCACAGGGAAAGGCAGAGCTCCCTCAGTCACACTTAACATCGAGAGCGAAGGCCGGCATGTCGACAATCTGCAGGAATTCTTGTTCTGGGCCCCGGAGGACCACTCCCGTGATGTTTTGCGCCACTCGGGTCATGTCGTGCGCACGACTTATGCTGAACGAAAAACATTTCGGTTTTCAGAGGTTTTTGGAAGTTCCGATAAAGGATAGTCTACCTGTACTTAATATCAAGTTTTTGGTCCCAATCCCTCTTCCTGACCTGGCTGTGGAGGGGGCGGGAGGAGAGCAGAATTGGGTCGAGAACGATTCTCAAAAGAGGAAATGGTGTACGGGAACAGATGTTGTTGTTATGGATGACTTGAATTTACCAGAGGTGCATTGGGTTAGGGTTACATTGTACAATTGCTCAAGAAATCCACGTAAGCAGGATTTCTATTGGACCTGATATTAAATAAGAACCAGAATATGGGAAAGAAGATCAGAGACAGAAACACCTTGGCAATTGTAATCACAATATGGTGGCATTTTAAGGTTAGGCTTATAATGGAAAAAAGATGACTACAATAGAAACAGACAGCTTTAGAAAGACAAATTTTGAGGGAATGAATGTGAGCTAGGAAGACTGGACTGGGCAGCACTATTCGAATGGAAAAGAATGGATGTTTAGAAATACTCTATGTAGCATACAGAACAGATACTTACCATGAGGGAAGAAGGATGATAGAGGAAAAAATACAGATGCAGGCAATGTGGGAAATAAGGTGATTGTTCCTGAATATTAAGCTACAGGAGTATGGTGACAATTATAAAAATAAGGTAAAGGAGGTTAAGAAACTATGAGGACAGTTAAAATAGGATTTAGGGTTAGGACGTAGGGAATATTAACAGAATTGTTAAGCATTTCTAGAAATATATTCGCAGCAAACATGCTAAAAGAAAGAAGTAAATAGTATGGCCATTGACAGATCATAAAGATGACATATCAAGTGACAAGGAATAGCAAATTTTACACCTCTTGTTTACAGAGCAGATCATGGGCAGTCTCCCAACCACACAAGTTGAATTTCTGAAGGTACAGACAATGTACTAAAAGAAATAGAAATCTGAAATAAAACCATCACGGATAGGCTGAGGATACTGAAGGAAACAAAACAGCTGGCCTAGAGGGACTTAATGAAGTGGCTAGTGTAATTGGTTACATCCTTGACACCATCTTTAGGGAATCATTAGGAATGGGAATATTCCCAGAGGATTGGAAAATAGCTAACATAAAATTAATCTTTAAAAAGGGAGCATGGAAGCCCAACCTTACAAGCCATTAGGCCTCACATCTGTTGTGGGTAGAATATTAAAATGTCTCCTGAAAGATGGAGATAATGAAACAGCTAGATGCTTATGCTGTGGCAAGAGGAAGTCAACATAGATTTATGGGAGGGAGCTCTTGCCTATAAAATTTGTTGAAGTTCTTTGAGGAATTGATGGATGACAATAGAAATTCAGTGGATGCAATATTTTAGTGAGGGTTTTGATACCTTATCACATAAGTAATTAGTTCACAAGAAAGCTTCTGAGAGGGATTGAAAATTGACTAAACTAGAGCAAGCAAATGGTAGGTGAAAATGGAGCTGTGTCAACATGACAAAAGGCGATTTGCAGGCTGCTACAGGAAATAAAACTTGGGTCATTGCTGTTTACAGTACAGTATGTATAAATGATGTGAAGCTGGGCATAGAAAATAAAACTATCCAACTCTGCAATTTACACCAAATAGGGGTAGGGGTTTAAACAATAAGGAAGAGGCAAAACAAATGCAAAGAGATTTGCATAGGCTGGGAAGGTGGGCTGAGAGGCAAATGACTTTTAATGCAGACAAATCCAAGGCAACGAGACCAAGGGAGGGAAATTAATAATGAATATACAGTAAATAGCTCCAAAATACAGGACACACAAGAGAGAAGGAACCTGGGACAATTGGTGGTTAGCTCACTGATGCCAATAGCCAAGTGTGTGGCAACAGTAAGGAGAGGTCACTGGATCTTGGCATGGACAGCTTGGGTGGAGCACAAATCCCAGGTGATGATGAGCATGTACAAAGCACCTTTACAGATACAGTGATCAAGATTGTATACAGTACTCCACGTGTAATATAGCAAGGATATCCGGGCATTTCAGAAAAAGACAACAAACCTGACACCAGACATAAGCTAAGTTAAAAGAGTTTGAATTGTTTACTCTGGTGGCCAGAAAGCTTAAGGGAGTTGTAATAAATTGAATCCCCATAATATTTTCAAGCTTGGCAGAGACTTGTAGAACCACAGGGTTCTTGATATGTTTGGGATTGTGACATACTCTAGAACCTAATCTCAAGCTTAGAAGAGGGCAAGTACACAGTTTAGATTTAACTACTTGATGCAGGGGATGGTGAACATGTGGAACTAGCTACTGAGGGAGTCAGTGAACGCAGATTTAATGGATTATTGGATAGGTATTTGAGGGAGTGGGCGATTGCGGGGTAGTTTTTGGAACTGGCCGGGTGTAATGAAATCTTTTCAGGTCCTGTACTTTCCCATGTTCCTATTTACCACAGCATTATATTATTTTCTGAAAATGCTTTGGAAAATCCTGTAGCTGATGAACATAAAAAGTAAATCCTTTATATATACGAGCATATGAAAACAACGGGCAAGAATTGATCAGCTGGCCCATCAAGCCTACCCCCAAACTGATAATGCCTGAGCATAACTAGACATTTCCTACCCCCCCAGCAGCCATGTAATCTCCTGGGAGAGGGAAAAACCCACAAAAAACTCCAGGTCCAATAAGGGGGAAAAAAAAACTGGAAAATTCCTCTCGAACCTTCAGATTGTAACCAGTCCAAGAGATCACATTGACCATATGTACACATTACTACTACATTTATGGTGGCTTATATTTTGGTAATCTGGAATAAAATGCCGGAAATACACAGCAAGTCAGTCTGCATCTATAAAGAGAAATGAAAGGTTATGATGTTTTGGGTATGTAACCTATCAGAACAGGTATTACTGACTTTATCTGGGGCAGCACCGGTGTTCATTCGAAATGTGTTGTTTGATCACAAGTTTGACTCCTTCTAAGAAAGACAAGCTCATTCAGGAGATTGGTGAGGAGCAATCAGGCTGAATTTGCCATACTTAAGTCATTTGAAAGAGACTCGAGAGCCGACTTCAGTCTCTGTTACACCCAAAAACAGGTGCGAGCTTCGGTTAAGTATAGAAATGGGGCAGAGATGTCCTGCTGCAAATTCCTGATGATTAAGAATGCAGGACATCCAGTGTAAACAACGTCAAGGAAACCAGATGAGTGTTGCTTGGGAATGAAAAGACAGGTAGCAATGTGGAGACGGAAGCAGGGGCTGCAGGGAGGATGAGCAACCTGGCCACAGCACCGTGGAGAGGGGGGCCATTCAAGAGGGGGGAGTAAATAGAAATGTTGCAGTGGTAGGGGATAGTATTATTAGGGGGATAGATAGAGTTCTCTGCAGCCAAGAGCGAGAGTCCCGTAGGCTGTGTTGCCTACCCGGTGCCAGGGTTAAGGACATCTCCTCTGGGCTGGACAGAAACTTGGAGTGGGAGGGGGAGGATCCAGTTGTCGTGGTCCATGTTGGTACCAACGACATAGATAGGACAAGGAAGGAGGTTCTGCTGAGGGAGTTTGAGCAGCTAGGGGCCAAATTAAAAAGCAGAACCACAAGGGTAATAATCTCTGGATTATTACCTGAGCCACGAGCGAATTTGGCTAGGACAAATAAAATAAGAGAGTTAAATGCGTGGCTCAAAGACTGGTGTGGGAGAAATGGGTTTTGCTTCCTGGGACACTGGCACCAGTACTGGGACAGGAGGGAGCTGTTCCGTTGGGACGGGCTTCACTTGGCCAGTGCTGGGACTAGAGTCCTGGCGGATCATATAACTAGGGCTGTAGAGAGGGCTTTAAACTAACTAGTGGGGGGGAGGTTCCCAGAGAGCAAATAATACAAACGACAACAGAGAAGGTCATAGACTTAGGTAGCAGTGGGGAAATTAAAAACCAGAGCGTGTCAGGAAGGGGTAGAAGGTGTGGAGTAAAAGGTAAAGTAATAAAAAGGGCAATAGCAGGAACTAAGTGTCACAAAACATATTTGAAAGTTCTCTATCTGAATGCACGTAGCATTCGTAACAAAATAGACGAGTTAAAGGCACAAATAGCTACATATGGGTATGATCTTGTGGCCATTACAGAAACATGGCTGCAGGGTGACAATGCCTGGGAATTAAACATACCAGGTTATTTAACAATCAGGAAGGACAGGCAGGAAGGAAGGGGAGGTGGGGTGGCTATGTTAATAAAGGAAGGAATCACTGTAATACAGAGAAATGATATTGGGTCAAAGGATCAGGATAATGAAACAGTTTGGGTGGAGATAAGGAATAATAAGGGGAAAAAAACACGAGTGGGTGTAGTATATAGGCCTCCGAACAGTCGCAACTCGGTTGGACGGAGTATCAATCAGGAAATAGTTGAGGCTTGTAATAAGGGAACATCTATAATTATGGGGGATTTTAACTATCATATAAATTGGATGAATCAAATTGGGCAGGGCTGCCTTGAGGATGAGTTCATTGAGTGTATTAGGGATGGGTTTCTTGAGCAGTATGTAACTGAACCAACCAGGGGGCAAGCAACCTTAGATCTGGTCCTGTGTAACGAGACAGGATTAATTAAAAATGTCCTAGTAAAGGATCCCCTTGGAATGAGTGACCATAACATGGTTGAATTCCATATTCAGTTAGAGGGGGAGGAGGCTGTATCACAAACAAGCGTGCTAAGCTTGAATAAAGGAGACTATGAAGGTATGAGAGCGGAATTGAGTAAAGTGGATTGGGAAAATAGGTTAAAGGATAAGACGATACATGATCAGTGGTGTACATTTAAGGAGTTATTTTACAAATTCCAAAAAAAGTATATTCCACTGAGAAAAAAAGGGTGTAAAAGAAAAGACAGCCATCCGTGGCTAAGTAAAGAAATTAAGGATAGTATTCGACTAAAAACAAGGGCATATAAGGTAGCCAAATCTAGTGGGAGGATAGAGGATTGGGAAAACTTTAAAAGACAGCAAAAAATAACAAAAAGATTGATTAAGAAAGGGAAGATACATTATGAAAGTAAATTAGCAAAAAATATAAAGACAGATAGTAAGAGTTTTTATAGTTATATAAAAAGAAAAAGGGTGGCTAAAGTAAATGTTGGTCCCTTAGAGGATGAGACCGGGAAATTAATGGTGGGAAATATGGAGATGGCAAAAACACTGAATGAATATTTTACATCAGTCTTTACAGTAGAGGACACCAAGAATATCCCAACACTTGACAAGCAGGGGGCTATAGGGGGGGAGGAGCTAAATACGATTAAAATCACTAAGGAAGTAGTACTTGGTAAAATAATGGGACTCAAGGCGGATAAATCACCTGGACCTGATGGCTTACATCCCAGGGTTTTGAGGGAAGTGGCGGTAGGGATTGTGGATGCATTGGTAATAATCTTCCAAAACTCCCTGGACTCAGCAAAGGTCCCGGCAGACTGGAAAACTGCTAATGTAACACCCTTATTTAAAAAGGGCAGTAGACAGAAGGCTGGAAACTATAGACCGGTTAGCCTAACATCTGTGGTAGGTAAAATTTTGGAGTCCATTATTAAGGAGACAGTAACAGGACATTTGGATAATCATAATTTAATAAGACAAAGTCAGCATGGTTTTATGAAGGGGAAGTCATGTTTGACAAATTTGCTGGAGTTCTTTGAGGAAGTAGCATATAGGGTGGATAAAGGTGAACCAGTGGACGTAGTGTATTTAGACTTCCAAAAGGCATTTGACAAGGTGCCACACAAAAGATTATTGCTTAAGATAAAAAATCACGGGATTGGGGGTAATATTCTGGCATGGATAGAGGATTGGCTATCTAACAGAAGGCAGAGAGTTGGGATAAATGGTTCATATTCAGACTGGCAATCAGTAACCAGTGGTGTTCCGCAGGGGTCAGTGCTGGGTCCCCAACTCTTTACAATCTATATTAACGATTTGGAGGAGGGGACCGAGTGTAACACGTCAAAGTTTGCAGATGATACTAAGATGGGAGGGAAAGTAGTGAGTGAGGAGGACATAAAAAACCTGCAAGGGGACATAGACAGGCTAAGTAAGTGGGCAGAGATTTGGCAGATGGAATACAATACTGGAAAGTGAGGTTATGCACTTTGGCAGGAAAAATCGTAGAGCAAGTTATTATCTTAATGGCAAGAAACTTGAAAGTACTGAAGTACAAAGGGATCTGGGGGTCCTGGTGCACGAAACTCAAAAGGTTAGTATGCAGGTGCAGCAAGTGATTAAGAAGGCCAATGGAATGTTGGCTTTCATTGCTAGGGGGATAGAATATAAAAATAGGGAGGTATTGCTTCAGTTGTACAAGGTATTGGTGAGACCGCACCTGGAATACTGCATACAGTTTTGGTGTCCATACTTAAGAAAGGACATACTTGCTCTCGAGTCAGTACAAAGAAGGTTCACTCGATTAATCCTGGGGATGAGGGGATGGACATATGAGGAGAGGTTGAGTAGATTGGGACTCTACTCATTGGAGTTCAGAAGAATGAGAGGCGATCTTATTGAAACATATAAGATTATGAAGGGGTTGGATCGGGTGGATGCAGGGAGGATGTTCCAGATGATGGGTGAAACTAGAACTAGGGGGCATAGTCTTAGAATAAGGGGCTGCTCTTTCAAAACTGAGATGAGGAGGAACTACTTCACTCAGAGGGTGGTAGGTCCATGGAATATGCTGCCCCAAAAAGCTGTCGAAGCTACATCATTACATAAATTTAAAACAGAAATAGACAGTTTCCTAGTAGAAAAGGGAATTAAGGGTTACGGGGAGCGGGCAGGAATTTGGACATGAGTCTAGGTTCGGATAGGTCATGGCCCTGTGGGTAGCGGAGCGGGCCCAGGGGCCGTGTAGCCTGATCCTGCTCCTGTTTTCGTGTGTCTAATTCTGTTAGATTCAGGAGATGGTTCTGTGATAGTAGATTGGCGGTTAGGATCAGATCAGCCATGATCTTATTGAATGGCGGAGCAGGCTCGAGGGGCCAATTGGCCTACTCCTGCTCCTATTTCTTATGTTCTTATGTAAGAGCACAGTAATACAAAAAGATGAATTTCTGGACAGTTTCTGATTTTTTATTCTTGCTGGCACTTGAGTTCTCATGAGCCTTTGTGCCAATTGTTCTAAAAAAATTGTTTTTGCTCCTGGGCCATTATTGGCACCAATGAGCTTCTTAATGGTATTATCCCTATCTGAGGTGTTTGGAAGAGGAGGGGTGCCAAGGAAAGGATGCCAGACAGGTCAAGCTGCAGGATAGTTGCTCTATACTCACCCACCAGTAAGCATAACGTGCAGAATGTGCTGAACATACCTTGCTTTGGCAGATGATTAGTGTATGTGAAGACCCCTGTTCCTAAAAGAAGCTGGGTCAACAAACCTGATGGCATCACTAAGATATATGAATGCCTGATTAACTAATATTGGTTGCTTTTCCAGAAACAGACAATTCCCAGTATGCTGTGCTTTTAGTGGCACTGCCTGAAAGGAAGCAAGTCAGGATGATCGACAGCCACCAGAGCTCGATTGGCCACAGTTCACAGAAATCACAGAAACCTCACAGTGCAGATAGAGGCCATTTCGGCCCATCGAGCCTGCACTGACACATATCCCACCCGATCCCCGTAACCCCTACACCAACACATATCCCACCCTATCCCTGTAACCCCACGTATTTAATCCCCCTAACACTAAGGGTCAATTTATCATAGCCAATCAACCTAATCCGCACATCTTTGGACTGTGGGAGGAAACCGGAGCACCCGGAGGAAACCCACGCAAACACGGGGAGAATGTGCAAACTCCACACAGACAGTCACCCGAGGCCGGATTCGAACCCGGGTCCCTGGCGCTGTGAGGCAACAGTGCTAACCACTATGCCACCGTGCTGCCAAAATTGTCAAAATTTTACTGACCATGTCCACAGGGTGTGGCACACCAAGCTGGCAACAACTGTGGGAAATTGTATTCACAAGGTGTGCACCATCAGAGAGCCAGATGCAGAACGCATTACCGGCACCCGGCTACCGACCATAGAGCACATATACCAGAAACGCTGTTTACGGAGGTCACGGACCATCATCAAAGACCCTACCCACCCCAGCCACAGTCTGTTCGCCCTCCTGCCATCTGGGAGACGCTACAGATGCATTCGCACCCGTACGACCAGATTTAGGAACAGCTTCTTTCCCAGGGCTGTCATCCTACTGAACTCCACAAATAAACTCTAAAGCCTGCACATCTGCCAATGCACTTTATTATGGTTATGGTTATGTTTATGTTAATGTATTACAAGCCAAATGTATGTTGAATGTTTAAATGTCTTAATCTAAACGTACACTCTCGGGAGCCGCAAGCCTACATTTCATTGTACTGCACTTGTGCACTAACAATGACAATAAAGTTGATTATTATTATTATCTGCTACAAGGGCACCTGCGGCTTAGGGTTGGGACATCCAGTGACAATGTCCAATGGTTTTTTAAGTTTTTGTCACTCTGACACTTGCCGTTAATAGTTCCCACATTTAAATTGCCTGATCCCAGAAACTGGTAGGGTCAGACTAACAGGTCACCTGTGGGGCCTGATTTCTGTGCCACATCTATGAGATGCACTGCAGCAACTTGCCAAGGCTTCTTCAACAGCACCTCTCAAACCCACGACCTCTATCACCTAGAAGGAGAAGGGCAGCAGGCACGTGGGAACACCATCACTTCCAAGTTCCCCTCCAAGTTACATACCATCCTGACTTGTAAATATATCGCCGTTCCTTCAGCGTCGCTGGGTCAAAATCCTGGAACTCCCTACCTAACAACACTGTGGGAGTACCTTCATCACATGGACTGCAGTGGTTCAAGAAGATGGCTCACCACCACCTTCTCAAGGGCAATAGGGATGGGCAATAAATGCTGGCCTTGTCAGCGATGCCCACATCACAGGAACGAATAAAAAAAAGTTCAGGTTGCAGAGCAGGATTGTAGATTTTCAGCCCTGATCCATTAAAAAATTCCATGGTCCTACTCCTCTCTGGAATCTGGCTGCCCTTTGTTCCAAGCGCCACTTCACATTTGACTCAAGCTACCTTTTGCCTCTGGCCCGACACCTCATGCTTGCAATCCTTCTATCCTGCCGTCAGTCAGGAAACATGACCATCAAATTAACATTTTGATTTAAAAAACTCAACTTTAACAAGTAGAGTAATGCCATCTCTCACATTGTACCTATTTATGACCCATTCTGCTTCCACTTTATGCCCACTCTCATTCCACCTCTCATGGTTCTTGCCACCTCTCCCCACTTTGCAACGTGCTCCCTGCAACCACTTCCTATCTGCCTCCCCAAATGGTGTCCTACATCCTTGCCCCCACTCTTTTCCCTACCATTACTTATACCACTCCTCTTCCACTGTCCTCTTGATAAAGCTTCCTCCTATACTCAAGTCATTCTGCTACACTCCCAGGTGGTGAGTCAAGCCAGCATCTCTCATTTCTTTATCCTTCCTGCTTAATCTCAAAACGTTTTATCAAATTATTTAATTTGCAGGAAATTCTGTCCCTTCCTCATAACAGTTATGCAGCCCACAAAGGCAAAAGGGTTGGACATCTACTACAGATGAATGTGTTCCCTTTCAGACTTCATGGAAATGTCTGACTTTCAAAAAACTAAAGGGGTCATTTTCTAACTGTGCGCTTCTGATGGGGAGCTTTTCTCACTGGAAGGGCATAACAGAAATTCAATTAATTTGAATGATTGGAAAATTATGCATTGTGCGCAGTTGAACATCCATATTTCCAGGCAGGATTCTCCACCAGCAGCATGAAGTCAGGAAATTACCCCTCAAGTTTTTACACGGAATGATCACTAGCCTTTTTACAACACAGTCAAGCCCTTATTGATTGGGAAGCAAGCCCAAATGTATATGAGGTGAAACAATTTACACAACTAAATTTACCAAATGCATCTCATTTATAATTTCGATCTCAAGAACTGGCCGAGTCTACATCCTTGTGTAGTTTTCAACTGGGTGTTACCCATATTCTTTTTAAAATAAAATATATAAGCAATATGAATTCGTTAGTTTTTCTCTTTCCTTTTGTGGAGCACTGTGATTTTACTACACCAAATGATTAGAATTTTTTTTAAAAAGCAAGTCTTTTTACAGCATACAATTATCCTTTAAGTATTTTATACTGCTTCAGTAGTTTTTAAGTAATAAGTCAATTAATAGTTGCATACATTCTACAAATACTAGCAATTTTGTACCTTCTCTTGACGATCATTACCACAACCAAGAGGAGAAGGATGAAAACCAGAATTCCAGCACTGATTCCAGCTATTTTCACCACCCGATCAGTTTGCTTGATAGGGTCAGGGACCACTTCAGGTTCTTCAGTTGTGGCTGCTAAATTAGTCAAAGAAGTATTTGCATTAAAGCATGTAATTATTCCTGACAGGGAAATGATCTTTAACATCACATTCATACAGTACACTTCAAAAATCCAGGTACAATTCATGAAACATTTCATCCCACGTTATGTGACAGTTATATTTCACAATGTTAATTTTTCTACTACCCTAATAATTCAGCAAGTAAAAATTATGATTTTTATAATGTAATTTTAATAATCAAGAACAAGGGTGATGAATTTGATTTTAAAAAGTGTCAGCCTTGTTAAAAAAAAAATCACTGCAGTTGCAGAAATATTCCTAGTACAGTACAACTTATATTGAAAGTAATTCAATTTGGTCAACTTGAGACCTGGGAGATTTGTGAGTCATGCATTTTAGCAGTAAGAATTTACAGTGAAGTGGCACTCTCAAAGACATCGAATATCAGACAAACTTCTGAAAAAAAGTTACAACCCTCATTTATTAATTTTAAGAAACTAGGCAAAGACATGCATAAGAACTTGAAGTACAGATGTTTAGCAACATTAATTATACATGAGAAAGTCCAGTTGGCGTACTACAGGTTCAAGTACTGATCAAAATTATTTTCACAGCAAAATTTATATGCTAGTCCTAAATGACACTTTAATCAATTTTTTTTAAAGAA
This sequence comes from Somniosus microcephalus, assembly GCF_052327205.1. Lineage (NCBI taxonomy): Eukaryota > Metazoa > Chordata > Chondrichthyes > Squaliformes > Somniosidae > Somniosus > Somniosus microcephalus. The sequence continues at coordinate 128,790,158 of NC_140995.1, read as the reverse complement.
AATTTAAAGTGACCTTGCCACTGCATTAGATTATAAACAATAAGCATTAAAACATCCTTGTGCAAAGAAGCTTCAATTAAATTCTGGTGAGGTAAATGATAGACAGATTAAAATTCATTGTTGATGGGCATGCCAAAGTTTAAATTAATATAGCAATTAAAATTTTCTCATGAGTGATGATTTACAAATAAAATTATTGCTTTGGATTGGTTTAGGTGTTTGAACACGGGGGTAGATATTTTGGATGAATTGCACTGGCCAATATATGCAGCAATGTGATAAACAAATTATTTTTGAATGGATCTATAATGTTACTACGCATCGTATATCTTGCCCCATAACAGTAAATTGTTACATGTCCAGAAATAGTGACTAAGTGCTCTTCACCGAGATGAAGGGTCATACCTGAAATGCTAACTTGTCTTGCTCTTTGAGGTACTGACCAACCACATGTGCTTTCCAATGATTTCTGTTTTTGGTCAGAATAATTAATTGACTACCCTTCTATAATACAGTCAGCACCAAGTAATTTAAACATATTTTGCTCTTGAACTCAGTAATTTAATGCTGTATAACTTACTCATTTTGTTTATTTGGGAATATGCAAAATTTAAGTATAATTTTTTAACGGCAAGTTTACCCTGTGAAACTGAGCATGGCAGTTTAAAATGTATTTTGCAGATCCATATTTAGAGTTTTTAAATATTCTTGTAAAGAATAGTTAACACATTCGATCCAGTCCAGCTACATTGATGATACATCTGAGGCACCATTAAAGAAACAGCTCTTGTTCCAAACATCCATTTTTCTTTCCACTCACAGTATAAACTGTAACACTCAGTTAAAACTGAAGTAACCTTGAATCATTAATCAACTCTTTATCACCCTTGTCGGTACTTAATGAATGAGGTCTAGGTTGCTATTTAATCATTAACAAGTAGTGCGCAATGAAACAAAGGGTATACAGAATTAGGAAGTCAATGTGTTTTACTGTGTATGAAATAGTCTCTAATTGAAAGTCACATTTAGTTAATAAAGGAATTTAAGTTGGCCATTAAGGTGGACACAGATTCTTCAAATTTGAGTGAAACAGTATAAGTTACTTCTGCACTTTCAAAAGTGAAGATTGAGTGATCAAATACCCTGTATTGCATAAAATGTAACCTCTCCCGTTGCAAATGCTGTTATTAGCTGTTCAGAAAAGCTGTCAAACTAAGTTGTTCAACTTCATTTAAAAAAAGGAATTGATTATATGCAAATACTACTTCACCCCATCAGTGATATAATGGTTATTTCAGGTTTTACCCCCAATTCCCTGTACATTGAACTTTCATGTGTAGAATCTCATATACTTCCAACAACTTTACAAACTGTAACACTATAGTACACTCCTTTTAACAAATCAACTGTTTAACTATGGGTTGAGTTGTCTGGTGCAGCTATGTTTTGTGTGCTAAATTTTTGAAAATAATGTTACCTCTAAAATGAAATTGCTATTTTACTCACCTAATCAGTGTTAAAAATTCTGTAAATAACGCTAAATTTACCCCATTAGAGATGCAACAACAATCCTCTGGACTGGGGCTATTTTTGTTCCACTCACAAAAGTTAGTGTGATTAAGGTGGGTTTTCCTCCTTTGCACTAAGATGCTTTTCACTAACTTTTGTGGTCGCATTAGTGAATGGAGGAAAGTATATTCTATTGTCTTTACACTCAATTTTACCTCTAGTTTTACTTCTGTTAAACAAGTGTCGATAAAACCCAAATTTAATGCAACTGGAAATAAATTGGATAAACTAATTATTGAAAGTTGTGAAAAAGACACCAGCAGCCCTGCTTAATTCCTATTTTTAAAACCCCTATATAGTTGAAGTGGTTATGGTCTTATTACAGGGATGTGCAGCCACAGATGGAAGAACTGCTACGTTATTTTGGTGACACGGCTACCCATTGTTCCATGAACACGAGTGGTCATTATAGTAACACGTGGAAATGCTCTATGCTAGGTGGCAGTGAGTCGTGGAGACTAATGGAGTTTATCAGATCATTTCACTAGGTCACGAAGTTCCATGACTATACACAAAATGCATTAAAAGGTTTTTACAACAATACATAATTCTCCATAAACAAATTTCTCATTACAGGAAACTTTGGTTTATCCGGAGGTTAACTGTCCGGAATGCTCGAGCCACCGGCAAAATTCAGGAGTCGGTTCAGCAAGTTTTTTTTCTTTTCGTTGCTTTTTTTTCCCCCAGTCAGGCTCTGCAAGGTCTAGCTAAAGCTGTTGCTTAGCTACAGAGATGCTTGCAAGCTACAGCCGACTGTTTAGAAGCTGTTGCTAGGGTTTGTTGCTAGATACGGAGCTCAAAAGCTTCCGTATGTTTTAACATTAGCGCTGGTTTGTCCGGCAGTTTTGATGGGACGGCAACAGCTCGGTCCCATCGGCGCCGGATATCACAAAGTTTCCTGTAATTCCATAACTGCAAATTCTATCAACAAAAGTCAGTTTAAGAAAAAACATCTATCCTGTAGAGGGCAGCCAAGCCTTTCCTCTTACTGCTTCCACTTCACATATGTCAACTAAGTAGTGTTGCAAATGTTGCAGAGCAACTCATTTTCACATGTGTAAAACCTTAATAAAGAAGAATAGCACTCTAAAATTACATTTGAAACATTTTCATTTAATACTTAAACAAACAGGTTAATGTTTGGTTCCCAACTTATAAAAGTGACTTTCTTCAATATAGCAACAGATAATCAATCGCCCATGACTTAACATGAAAGTTAAAACTCAAGCTACAACTACCTTATAAATCAACATTAAATCCAGGATAAAAACTGATGAAAGGCCAACAATCTGAAACATTAACTCTGTTTCTCTCTCTCCACAGATTTTGCCTGACCGGTTGAGTGTTTCCAGCATTCCCTGTTTTTATTTTGAATTTCCAGCATCTGCAATATTTTTCTTTTGATGATTAAATCCGCGTTTTTTTCTTGATCAAGAACATGTCCAAAAGTACATTTAATATTGAATAAGAGAATTTTAATACACTTGCTTTGGAAGATTGGACATGTAAAACACATTTTAACTCCTGTATACCATTGTAATTATAGTATCTTTCTGTACAAAACCCAACTAAACTCCGAATTTCAATATTCTGTTTAAGTCTGCAACACACCCCAGCTCCGAGAGTGGCCATATTAGACTATCACAGCACCAGAACTTATATAGTGAAACTAAAATGTCCATAAGTAAGATGTATTTTGAGGAACATTATTATATCACCTTGCAACCAAACCCTGGGCTGCAGGCAACTTAGATGGAACATTGTCTTCATTTCTTTCTTTTCAGTGACACAACAAAAACAAGTTTCCGCTTACTGAGAAAAGAGCATTGATTGCTCTGGAGTGATCATTAGAAGCATTTGTCACCAGATTATAATGTCTCACTGATTGAAATTATATAAAACTCCACAAATACCATATATTAGTTTCTTTGTCCTTTCACCAAAGAGAAGGAACCTGCAGAAATTCCTCTTCTGTTTACTCATGAATAAAATGAGTGTTGCTGACTAAAATAGATCACTGTTGATATTTAGTTTCCCAATGCATGTTAGCCAGCAGTAGCAAACAGCATGACATTGTCTGGTGACAAAAGCATACTAACGATCGAGCCAAAGCTGTGAATGGTTGCTCACGTGCAATACACTCAACTCTTCCCCCTCCCCACCCTGCCACCAGCACCCCAACCATGTTGATTACTGGAAGAGTGCTTGGTGTATTAAATTTGTTTGGAACCCAGTATTTTTTCCCTTAAAATGAATAGACATTAAACTTTTCACATTTGACAAAATGGTAACATGCTAATGCTAGCATCCAAACATTACATTAAAGTAGACTTCAATTACAGACACTAGAATGAGAGCTTTATATATTCTTAAAAATTACTGGCTTTTACCACAAAGACGTAACAGTAACATCTGTGTCACTGGCTAATGTCCTTCCCTAATGCACAAGCAGGATAGCTTTTATTGGATTTAAGCCCTGAGCATAGGCACTAAAGTGCTATTTCTGGGATATAAAGAGCACATCACAGTGTAATTCTGACCAATTGTTAAGAGTTTCTCTTCTAAAACATATATATATATATATCCTCTTCTGATACTAGAACAGTCCTACATAAGTTTGGATAAAGGCCAGCAAGGTATTTTTTAGATTTTTACGAGGCAAACTATTGCCATTTATTACTTACCGCCTGCCAGGTCAATCTAGGTTTTGTGTTCTCACTTTTTAATGGATCCTTAAATTAAGACTTTTGCAAAGCAGAATGAAGTTACATTTAGAAACCATCAAATATTCTCTTTATACAATGCAAGTATTTTAGCTGCAAGCGGTTTTTAGTCATTAGAAAGTGTAATCAGTTTTGGGGATTACATTCAAAGCAGCAAGGTCTCCGTGACCCTGCTTTGGGTGGAAAGGGATAGTGTTAAATCCGTGAATCTTGATGGATGGTGTCCTTCAATAAATAGACAGAGACTGCAGAGGAACAATCAACAGGTGTTTACTGGATGAGGGTTACTCTAAACTAACAGTACAGATCCCTACTCAGGGTTTATATACAGGTGTGGTCACTGCCGGTACTACAGTATACAGGAGCTGTCAAAAAGTAGTTCTCCCCTTAAAGGTACATACACTACAATTCCTCACCTTTCAGATTAACAGTGCCATAACATTCATTTAACAATTAACACTTTTAACATGCAACATTAACTGAAAATAGTCCATTTATAGATTCAGTCTTTGGGGCGGCTTCCTGATCCTTTCTGGATAGCGCCTTTCCGGAGTGTCTTGCTCTTGGTGCGGAGGCGATTCTGGCCCCCTGTCGTCGGTTGGTTCATCAGCTTCCGATACTACTGTTTCTGGGGTAGATGCTACCTGTATATCGGGTTCATCACCAGGTACGCGAGACATGGGGTTGACTCGTTCCTGTGACTCTAGGATCTGGTCGACATGGCGTCTCACAATGTTCTCCCCAACATCCACTGTGTACATTAGTGGCCCATGCCGTGTGCATGTCGTTCCTGGTTGCCATTTCTCTGTTCGGTAGTCGCGGGCCAAGACTGGTTGCCCTACATTGAAGCTCCATGTCAGCTTCTCATTGATGTGCTGGAATTGCTTATTCTCAACATCTCTTCGTACATTTGGTCTGAGCAAATCCAGACGAGATCTCAACCTTCGGTTAAAGAACATCATGGCCGGGGTCTGGTTGGTGACTGCATGTGTCGCATTTCTGTAGGCGAACAGGAAATTGTCCACCTTATGCTGCAGTGGAATGTCGTCATCGCACATGGCCCTTACTGCTTTCTTAAAGGTTTGTACGAACCTCTCAGCCAATCCATTTGTGGCTGGATGATACGGGGCGGATGTGTAATGCTTTACCCCATTCCTCTTCATAAATCTTCAAAACGCCTCGGACACAAACTGTGGTCCGTTATCAGAGCAAATCTGCTCTGGCAAGCCGTTCCTGGCAAATATGGTCCGTAGGACTGCAATAGTTTTCGCGGTGGAGGACATTTTGATCACCTCAGGCCATTTCGAGTGCGCATCCACGGCTATTAAAAACATTGAGTCCATGAATGGACCAGCAAAATCAATATGCACCCATTGCCATGGAGATGAGGGCCACTCCCATGGGTGTAGAGGGGCATGTGGTGGTGCATTTTGGACCTTCTGGCATCCTGAGCAGCTCTTTGTCAGGTCCTCGATTTGCTGATCGATCCCCGGCCACCACACATAAGCCCTAGCAAGGGCTTTTCATTTTCACCCCTCCCAGATGGCCTTCGTGAAGCTCATTGAGCACTCTCTCCCTTAACTTGGGCGGAATTACCACTCGGGATCCACACATCAAGGTCCCCTGGCATACTGACAGCTGTTCTCTTCTGGATGAGAATGCTGGCAACAGTGAGTCGCCATGTGTTGGCCATCCCTTCAGCGTCAAGTCATATACCCGAGACAGTGTCGGGTCATTTCGGGTCTCCTTCTCTATATCAGCGTTAGTTACAGGCAAGCGTTCAATTATAGTCGAATGAAATATTTCGACAGGGTCCACTGCTGGTGCTTCCTCCGCAGTAGGCAGTGGCAGGCGTGATAGCCCATCAGCATTTCCATGCTGTTTCGTGCCCTTATACTCGATTGCATACTGGTTCGCCCCTAGAAAAAGGGACCATCTTTGTAGCCGTTGCGCAGTCATCACCGGAACGCCCTTCTTTGGATTAAAGATGGAGACAAGTGGTTGGTGGTCAGTCAGCAAGGTGAACTTCTGCCCGTGCAGATAGTGGTTGAACTTTTTCACTCCCCACACTAGGCTGAGGGCCTCCCTGTCAATCTGGGCGTAGTTACGCTCGGCTGAGGTTTGTGATCGTGACGCAAAGGCTATTGGCCTCTCTGAGCTGTCCGAGAATTACTGCGACAGCACCGCTCCAATGCCATAGGGTGATGCGTCACACGCCAACCGAATTGGTAGTGCTGGGTTGAAATGAGTCAACACCTCTTTTGATGTGATCAATTCTTTGCTCTTCTGGAAAGCTCGTTTACATTCGTCATTCCACTTCCATGGCACCGCCGTTTGCAGAAGGGTGTTCAGTGGGTGTAGTACGGTAGACAAATTTGGCAAGAACTTATGGTAGTAGTTCACCAGCCCGAGGAACGACCTCAGTTGCGACACATTTTCCGGTGCTGGAGCCTTGACTACTGCCTCAATCTTTTCAGGGGACTTATGTAACCCCTCTTCATCAATAACGTGGCCACAATACGAGATCTGCTTCTGGAAAAACTCGCATTTGTGGCGATTAGCTCGGGCCCATATTCCTTCAATCTAGTGAGCACCTGCTCCAGGTTGGCGAGGTGATCACTGTCATTTCCGCCCGTGACCAGGATGTCGTCCAAATAACACTGGGTCCCTGGAATCCCTTGCAGGACTTGATCCATTGCCCTTTGCCAAATAGCCGGAGCTGATGCTACCCCGAACACCAGCCGGTTGTATTGGTAGAGACCTTTGTGAGTGTTGATCGTGAGGTACTGTTTCGAGGCTTCTTCTACCTCCATTTGCAGGTACGCCTGGGCCAGATCAATCTTAGTGAAGCGTTTCCCTCCAGATAGTGAGGCGAAAATATCTTCAATCCGCGGAAGCGGATATTGTACCGTGTGAAGGACTGGGTTCACTGTCACCTTAAAGTCCCCACAGATGCGAACCTTCTTTGGTTCCCCAGGCATATTACCCAACGACCTCTTCATTACAGGAACGATGGGTGTAGCCCACTCGCTCCAGTCCACTTTGGACAGTACTCCAGAACGTTCCAACCCTTCCAGCTCTGCTTTGACGGCTGGGCGGATCGCATAAGGCACCGGTCTGGCCTTAAAAAACTTTGGGCTTGCATTTTCCTCTATTTTGATCATCGCTGCTATGCCTTTTAGTGTTCCTAGTCCCTCCTGGAACACTTCTTGTGCGTCAGTTAGCATTTTTGACAGTCGTCCAAGTGTGACGTCGTCATCCTTTTTGGCATCTACAGTCAGTGCTTGTATGGAATGCCAATCTAGCTGTATCTTCCGGATCCATTCACGTCCTAGTAGTGGTGGTCCTCCCTCTGGCAATACATATAAGTCCATTTTTGGTGTTTCCTTGCCGTTATATATAACGTTCACCCTTATTTTTCCTTTGGGGTAGACTTTTTGCCCCGTGTACGTCTTCAAGATGATCTCTGTATCTCTCAAGGGTATATGTGAGAATAGCCGCTTGTAGTCTCTTTGATTTATGACTGTTAGGGTAGATTCTGTGTCCAATTCCATTTTCACTTGGACTCCGGCTATCTTGAGCGTGACCCAGATAGTTTGGTGATCCTCCATTTTGATCACATTATGTAGTTTCAGACAACCCAGCTTCCTTGCTTCCGGAGTCTGCATCCCTTTTCTGTTCGTCCAAACTACTCTCCGTCACCTTATGTACCTTCTTGTACTTCTCCTGTGGAGATTTCTTGCTGCTGGTTTTCTTTTCCGACCTGCAGACTCTTGCTATGTGTCCTACTTTTCCACACTGTCTGCACACTTGGTCCTTGAACCAGCAATCCTTATGGTCGTGTGTTGTTCTGCCGCAGCGATAGCACTTCACTGTTCCGTATGCCATTTCATTTGTGCCATATTCTTGCGGTCTCCGTTGTATCTCAGCCACGCCCCGTGCTGCTGCTTCGTGTGATACTGCCATGCTGAAAGCCTTGTCCAGCGTAAGATCCTTTTCTGATAGAAGCCGTTTCTGGGTTCCTTCACTTTGAAGCCCACACACAAACTTGTCCCTTAAAGTATCTGCTAGTCCCGTTCCAAACTGGCAGTGTTTCGATAGCTTGCGCAGTTCCGTTAAATACTCAGCATTACTTTCGTCTTTATGCTGGTTCCTTTTGTGAAACTTAAATCTTTCTGCTATCAGCAGCGGTGTGGGGTTTAAGTGGTCCTGTAGGATTGCCACTATGCTTTCAAAATCCTTTTCCACTGGCTTCTCTGGGGTTACTAGGTTTCGCAGTAAGCCATATGTTTTTGCACGCATGGAATTCAACAATACCAGTGCTTTCCTGGCATCTGGCACTTAATTCGCCTTGCAGTACACTTCTATGCGTTCTACATATCTCGCACAATCTTCGACTTCATTGTCGAACGCTGTGACACTGCCACTCTTCGGCATCCCTGGGTGCGGTTAGACTGGCTAAAATGGCATCTCCCGTGCTCTCCCTTCTTCTCCGCTGGCTCAAAATGGCGTCTCCCGCGCTTTCCTTTCTTCCCGTGCTCTCCCTTCTCCGCTGCGGCTAAAAAAAAAAAAATGGCGTCTCCCTTCTTCTCCGCGGACGATGCTCGGCCCTTGAGCCCTGGCTGCGCTCTGCGCGTTTTCCTGCGTGCCTCTCACGTCGACGCCGCTCGGTCTTCAACCCCGGCTGCGCCCTGTGCGCTTTACCCTCTCTCGTTGACGCCGCTCGGTCTTCAACCCCGGCTGCGCCCTGTGCGCTTTATCCTCTCTCTTACCCCGTCGACGCTGCTCGGCCTTTTTCTGTGCCGTCGGTCGGCTCCAGCCGCCGCTGTCCGGGAAGGGTCTGCGCCGTACCTGCTGCCAGCCCGCTGCGCTGGATCGTCGCGACTGGAGAACCAAGCACAGCTCTCCACAGCCTCCTCTGCGATGTTCAAGTCCTCTCCGGATGGTCGACGCCCGCACTTCTGGACTCGGCCTTCCCCTTTCACTGCTCTCCAGGAGCGAATCCCTGGGAGGTGATGCAGAGTTACAGGTAGGTTTGAATCCACTCGTCGCCAATGTTAAATCCGTGAATCTTGATGGATGGTGTCCTTCAATAAATAGACAGAGACTGCAGAGGAACAATCAACAGGTGTTTACTGGATGAGGGTTACTCTAAACTAACAGTACAGATCCCTACTCAGGGTTTATATACAGGTGTGGTCACTGCCGGTACTACAGTATACAGGAGCTGTCAAAAAGTAGTTCTCCCCTTAAAGGTACATACACTACAGATAGGTGTCAGAGACAACAGTCAGCTGACTGACTCATCTCCTTTCCTATGTAATTTAACAGAAAAACTACTTCAGTGATCTTTATGAGTAGGAGGCTGAGGCAAGAATGTAGTTTGCGTGAGGTAGGTCTGGGTTGAGGCTGCAGATCAGGGACAAGAAGTTTGGATGGAGAAGAAAGGAAATACATGGGGCCGTATTTTATGACCACTACGGGTGCATAGAAGATGTGTACGTGCCCGTAGTGGCCGCGCAAGTTCCAGGTTTAGGTATGCGAAGCGCATGTGCTAAAACCCGGAACTTGCGATCCGTAAAGAACCCCGGGAGATGGGCTTCTGCAGGTGGAGAGTTGCGCTATTTGCCCAACTTCCGCCCGCTGAATGCCTGTGAAATTCTTATGCCTGCCAGGCAGAAGGCCTGCTTTTACCAGCATAAGAGTTTAAAAAAAAAAAAAATTTATCACTCATTTACACATCAAAAACCCTGTCCAATAAGGTAAGTTTATTTTTAGCCGTTAAAATATATATTTTTTCAAAAAATTAAACTTTCATTAAAAATATTTAATTAAATGGCATTTTAATTAATTTTAAATATGTAATTTATTTATTTACTGTGTTCGTGTATTTTTTAAGTGATCCCCGTTAATACTTATGCGAGTTCCATACGTACAGAACGCCCATAAGTATGAATGGGGATTCCCTTCTTTTTATTGGTTGGGCCATCCCACGTGATCCCAGGGGCGCTTGCGAACCGCATATGCCCCGGGATATGTGGGCCGCTGCCCGCGTGTACCCTGAGAGGCCCAGGATCGCAAGCCTCCATACCTCCCGGGCAACCAGGTAAATGCACAGATTTTTTTTAACAGGTCGGAGGCCTTTGATCGCAAATCTTGGGCCAAGGTTGGACAGACACAAAATGCACTTTAAAATTATATATTTGCATATTTATTTATACACACAAACATACATATATACACACACATATTTCTCAGCTACAATGGGGAAACTTACTGCTAGAACGGCTCCAGGAAGTTAAATAAAATCTGGACTGAGAAATTGCAATCTGGCCCATCCAACCTATTCCTTCCAGATCGAAGTAGTATTATCTTACCATGGACTCCCTCTCCCTCCCATCATCTCCTGTTAATCCCCTATTTTAAGGGAAAAGTTCCATCCCATAAATACCCCAAAACAAAAAATCAAACAGTGCTGGTGACACCTCATAACCCTCAAATCCATTTCTCAACAGCTGTTGAACCAGCCCTCTTTTACAAGAATCAAGTAAACCTGGATCAACCACCTACTCTTGAAGTCTGCTCCATATATCCACTACTCCATGAGAAAATCTTAAAGGTTATGAATTTTGCTCTTGTGTTCGCTGGTCCAGGGCTGACTAAACTTGTGGAGCAGTGGGCTGGAGCATTTGTGTTGGTCCACGTCTGACAAAGTTGCTACAGAATATTGATGAGTGAACACCATGTCTAATTCCCAAACTATTTTGCATGTTATTTAGAAACCTTTCATTTATGTCTACCTTTTGTCCACTTTTGGCAGTCTATCTCTCCTTTGCTTCAGTATCTCACCTTTTTTCGCTGTTCCTTTAACTTTTAAAAAATTTGTTCTTGGGATGTGGGTAATGCTGGCAAGCCAATAATTATTGTCCATCAAGAGTTAACCATGTAGTGTGGGACTGGAATCACATATATAGAAACATAGAAGATAGGAGCAGGAGTAGGCCATTTGGCCCCTCGAGCCTGCTCTGCCATTCAATGCGATTATGGCTGATCATCCAAATTCAGTACCCTGTCCCTGCTTTCTCCCCATATCCCTTTAGCCTTAAGAAATATATCCAACTCCTTCTTGAATATATTTAATGAATTGGCCTGTACTGCCTTCTGTAGTAGAGAATTCCACAGGTTCACCACTCTCTGGGTGAAGAAATTCCTCCTCATTTCTGTCCTAAATGGCTTACCCCTTATCCTTAGACTATGACCCCTGGTTCTGGACTCCCCGACCATCGGGAACATCCTTCCTGCATCTAGTCTGTCCAGTCCTGTCAGAACTTTATAAGTTTCAATGAGATCCCCTCTCATTCTTCTAAACTCCAGCGAGTACAAGCCCAATCGACCCAATCTCTCCTCATACGTCACTCCTGCCATCCCAGGTATCAGCCTGGTGAATCTTCGCTGAACTCCTTCCATAGCAAGAACATCCTTCCTCAGATAAGGCGACCAAAACTGCACACAATACTCAAGATGTGGTCTCACCAAGGCCCTGTACAACTGCAGCAAGACATCCTTGTTCCTGTACTCACACCCTCTCGCTACGAAGGCCAACATACCATTTGCCTTCTTAACCGCCTGCTGCACCTGCGTGCTTACCTGCAGCGACTGGTGCACAAGGACACCCAGATCTCGTTGCACTTCCCCTTCTCCCAATCTATTGCCATTCAGATAATAATCTGCCTTCCTGTTTTTGACACCAAAGTGGATAACCTCACATTTATTCACGTTATATTGCATCTGCCATGCTTCTGCCCAATCACCCAATCTGTGCAAATCATGCTGGAGTATCTCGGCATCCTCCTCACAGCACACATGCCCAGCCAGCTTTGCGTCATCTGCAAACTTGGAAATAATGGCCCAGAAATTCGGGTCTCCACGGGCGAGTACGCGCCGGGTACTCACCCGTAGGCCTGATGGAAGTGCCGGTTTCCTGCATGCACGGGAAACCGGCACTTCCATTCCTCTGAAAGCAGGGGTTCAGAGGTCAAACGTGTGTGCGGGGGAGGCTGCGCGTGCGCATCAAACTTAGGTTTTTTTTAATATACAGGTTTTTCCGGGAAGGTAAGTCTCCAGAAGTTAGAAATTTAAAAAGCAGGCGTAAGGCCTGCTTTTTACAAGGTAAGGGTGAATTAATTAAAATTAAAACTTTTTTCCACAGGTTTATTATTTTTAAATACTTTAAAGCAAGGTAAGTTTATTTTTAGCCCCGTTAGAATATAACATTATTTTTTTCAAAAATTTAAATTGTTTAAAATAGTTATTTCATGTAATTTATAGTTTATTTAAAAAATGTGATTTAAAAAAAAAAATTATTTGAAGGTTGAGTGCTATTTTGGGGCTGTAGTATTTAAGTCTTGACAGCACTTCCTGTCAAGACTTATGAATGGAGCATTCCATTGGCTCCCCATGGCCCACGTGATCCCAGGGGAAGCATCGAAGTAACTGCGCCCCTGGGATACGCAAGCACTGCGCGCCGGCAGCTGGACCAGGCCCCGGATCGGAATTCCACGGGGCCCTACAGCTCAACGGCCGACGTGCTAGGTGCAGGTCGGGGGCTTACACCCGCGGGAAGCCCCCGACCCGAATTTCTGGGCCATTACATCTGGTTCCCTTGTCTAGATCATTAATATATATAGTGAATAGCTGGGGTCCAAGGACCGATCCCTATGGTACCCCACTAGTCACTGCCTGCCACTCGGAAAAAGGCCCGTTTATTCCAACTCTTTGCTTTCTGTCTGCCAACCAGTTCTCTATCCAAGTCAGTACCTTGCCCCCAATCCCATGTGCCTTAACTTTACACGCTAATCTCTTATGCGGGACCTTATTGAAAGCCTTTTGAAAGTCCAAATACACCACAGCCACTGGTTCTCCCATATCTATTTTACCAGTTACATCCTCAAAAAATTCCAGTAGATTAGTCAAGCACGATTTACCTTTTGTAAATCCATGTTGACTTTGTCCGATCCTGTCACTGTTCTCCAAGTGCTCTGCTATTACATCTTTGAAAATGGACTCTAGCATTTTCCCCACTACCGATGTCAGGCTTACCGGTCTGTAATTACCCGTTTTCTCTCTACCACCTTTTTTGAATAGTGGGGTAACATTAGCTGCCCTCCGATCCATGGGTACTGTTCCAGATTCCATCGAATGTTGGAAGATGATCAGCAATGCATCTACTATTTCTAGGGCCACTTCCTTAAGTACCCTAGGATGTAGATTATCAAGCCCTGGGGATTTATCGGCCTTCAATCCAGTCAATTTCCCTAACACCATTTCCCTACAAATACTGATTTCTTTCAGTTCCTCCCTTTCATCAGACCCTATGTTCCCTGACATCTCTGGGAGGTTATTTGTGTCCTCCTTTGTGAAGACAGAACCAAAATATGTATTTAAACTGGTCTGCCATTTCTTTGTTCCCCATTATAAATTCCCCTGATTCTGACTGCAAGGGACCTACGCTCGACTTCACCAATCTTTTTCTAGGTCAGATTAGGTACAGATGACAGTTACCCTTCCCCTAAAGGACGTAAAAACCCAATTGTGTCACTAACAACAGCTTTCATGGTTTTTGTGAGCCTGAGTCGTCAGTTGCTCTAAGATGGACTGATCAAATATTAAAGGCTATTCTCCTACCCAGTCCAAGTCCCAGCACAGTGCAACAGATAAGTGAGGCGAGGTCTATTAACGAAAACTGTGAGCAGTTCTGGGCACCAAATTGTAGGAAGGAGATATGGGCCTTGGAGGGAGTGCAGCATAGGTTTACCAGAATGATACCTGGACTCCAGGGGTAAAATTTCGAGGAGAGATTACACAAATTATGATTGTGTTCCCTGGAATTTCGAAGGTTAAGGGGTGATTTGATCGAAGTTTTCAAAATATTAAGGGGAACAGATAAGGTAGATAGAGAGAAACTATTTCCGCTGGTTGGGGATTCTAGGACTAGGGGGCATTGTCTAAAAATTAGAGTCAGACCTTTCAGGAGTGAAATTAGGAAACACTTCCACACACAAAGGATGGTAGAAGTTTGGAACTCTCTTCCACAAATGGCAACTTATGCTAGATCAATTGTTAATTTGAAATCTGGGATTGATGGATTTTTGTTAACCAAAGGTATTAAGGGACATGGGGCAAAGGCGGGTATATGGAGTTAGGTCACACATCAGTCCTGATCTCATTGAATAGTGGAACAGGCTCGAAGGGCTGAATGGCTTATGTTCCCTAAAGTGCTCACCTCTGGAAAAACCTGCTGCCAGAAACAACTAATCTGTTGGTGAGGAGGTGGGAAGACAACTTGAGACAATTCTACCAGGTAGAAAAGTAAAAGTGCACTGGCATGACATAGAAACATAGAAGATAGGAGGAGTAGGCCATTCGGCCCCTCGAACCTGCTCCGCCATTCAATGAGATCATGGCTGATCATCCAAATTCAGTACCCTGTCCCTGCTTTCTCCCCATATCCCTTGATCCCCTTAGCCTTAAGAAATATATCTAACTCCTTCTTGAATATATTTAATGAATTGGCCTCAACTGTCTTCTGTGGTAGAGAATTCCACAAGCTCACCACTCTCTGGGTGAAGAAATTCCTTCTCATCTCAGTCCTAAATGGCTTACCCCTTATCCTTAGACTGCGACCCCTGGTTCTGGACTCCCCCGCCATTGGGAACATCCTTCCTGCATCTAGTCTGTCTGGTCTTGTTAGAATTTTATAAGTTTCAATGAGATCCCCTCTCATTCTTCTGAACTCCAGATGCCTCCTAATTCTAGCAGCTCTGCTCTCCCCTTACAGTCGGAATCGACAGTTCAACGGATTTGTGAGACAGGTCCCACTGGAAGAGGAAAACAACAAAGCTGGGACAGAATTCAGTTCAGCCTGCTCAAGCTCCTGCTTTGAGAGCCAGCAGTGCAACTTATCTGATTTTCGTTTATATTCCCATCATCCCTCCGGCAGCTCAGCTGTTTCTGCAAGTGACTTTTTCCAGAGGTGAATGCTTTTCGTTAACAGCACTCACTTCACCTACCTGTGGTTCTGTATAGGCTGGATAAAATTGAGAAGCAGAGTGCATTCAGTACATGGACTGGGGATTGGATATTACATTCCAGTGCTCTGTACATTGTCCGAGTTAAATACCTTTAATTATTTTAGAGACCCACATCATATCTTCCCTCAATCTTCCTTTCTGCAGTGAAAATAAGTTTATTTTAATCTCCTAAGACGTGGATAATTATGTGCAACAGTACATTTTAGTTGAGCAGCAACCAGTCATGACAGGTACTGGACCACCTCCATCACTAAAAACAGATTTGGACGTCCAGCAGCCATCCACCTCACTTCCTCCACCTACTGGGGAAATACTTAGGAATTGGAAGACACGCACCATTCACTGTCACAAAGGGTTAAATACACTGAACATGCCAGCATAGCATAGTATGGATGAATAAATTTTAGGTTCATTAATACTCTACCGTGCCCTGAAAGGTTTTTTTTTGGCTGTGAAGTAGATTAAGTTAGTGAGAAATGCTGCTGCATTTAATAATCCTGAGTTAGGCTCAAGTCAAAGCTTTATTTGGTTGCAATATTGAGCACGTGTGAAATGACTTGTGCTTTGGCTATAGATGCAGTTAATTTAAGATTGTCCCCTGTGAGAGACTGACTTATCACAGGCTGATTGGCTGCTTGTTTGGGCAAGTCTTCTGGCTCTTGGTCAATATCATCTTTTGTGAATAGTTAATACTGTAACATGGAAAATCTCTTTTGCAAGGCAAAGTTAAGCAAAATGCAGTGGGCATGGAGTCTTTCCTTTCCTGGTACCCAGAGTACGATGGCGGGTGGGCGGGGAGGGGTCTCATCCCCGTTTTAGACACGGGACCACAAGGACTCCAGGCAATGGCACGTGATTATAGATACTGCGCATGCCCTCATTGCTTATAGAGTGGTCAATATTGTTTCTTTCGTAATGGAGGGCTCTTCATTTCAACCTTGCTGTAGCTGGGGGTTTAATTCTGCTTGCTAGGCCAGTGTTCATGCTAATTGGAACTTCTGTTGAGTCTAGACTGTGCTGGGGCTGATGAAGTGTTTTGTGCACGGAATCATTTTGAGAATAGCTTCATACAGAGGTAGCTTTGAAATCAGGAAGCAAAATAAGGAACAATGCATACCTACATGGGGGGACTGGAAATAACACAGCAAACGGCCAGCTGCACAGTCAAACATGTAACCTCTACATTTTCAAAGACAGTGCAAATATAGCTGGTTGGTTTCAAAGGGCTAAAAATTGAGTAGCGCCCCAATTACTTCGCCAGGGCGCTAAAAGTAGCGCCCCGGAAATTGAGTGGTTGCGCCCCAAGAGGGAAGCGTGGCACTATTGGAAGCGCACCGCATCCCTCTTGGGGCGCTGTGAGTCAATATTGCGGCGTTATGTGCCGCAGCGCCACGTCGCGCCGCGGTATTGCAGGCCTTCCTCCCCTTCTTAAAGGGGAGGGGCCTTGTGCAGCGCGACCTGGGGCCCAGCTGGGCTCCCGGGGATCGGGAGTGCAGGCAAAAGAACCTGGCACGCAAGAGAAGTGCCGGGCTCTTGGAGCGCAGCCAGCACTCCGCGGGGGGGGGGGGGGGGGGGCGCGTTTCAGGAGGTCTGGGATGGGAGAGCGCAGGCAGGTGCTGGCAGGCGGCCAGCAACAAAAATGGCCGCCCCGCACCTCGCCTTTAAATTGCGCCTCCCCGGCCGCAGGTACACCCCCCTGACCCCGTCGGACATAGCGTCCGGCGGTAAGTCAGGGGGCGCTCCCGAAGATCGTGGCTGGGGCATCAGCGGGGCGCTGCGCACACCAATGACGTCATTGCCAGCTGCGCAGCGCGTTACCGGTTAGCGCCACCACTAACCTCCTGCTGAATTTTGCGGGAGGCGCGGGCAGTGCCGCGCCCAGGCACTAGTTGCTTTGCGTCCCGTTAGCACCTTAAGAGGGTGCTAACGGGAGGCGCAACCAACTGAATTTTCCCCCCAAAAGCTCTTACTCAGGGGTGGCCAATTATTTGAGCTGGAGGGTCTCTTAACAATACTGCACATGCAGTATCTCTTCCAGAGGCAGGAGCTGGTGAGTGGCCTGTGCAGGACCTTGCGATTGGTGCACGGCCGCGCATCTTAGGGGGAACATTGGCGTGGGGCCCTCAACAGCTCACCAAAACTTGTTAAGTGGCCCTCCAGCACAAAGAATTGCCCACCCCTGCTCCAGACCCACAGCAATGTGGTTGACTATTAACTGCTCTCTGACCTGGCCTAGCCAGCCACTCAGTTGTACCAAACTGCTACAACAAAGTATAAGAATAAAGAAACCGGATGGACCACTTGGCATCAACCTCGGTACTGGATTCGGACACGACAAAGGCACACCCAGCACAATCAAATCTGCAAAGGCCTCCTCACTAACATCTGGGGATTTGTGCCAAAATTGGGAGAGCTGTCCCACATAGTCATACTCACAGAATCATACCTTTCAGCCAACATCCCAGACTCCTCCATCACGATCCCTGGGTATGTTCTGTCCTACCGGCAGATCAAACCCACCAAAGGTGGCGGCACAGTGGTATACGGTCTGAAGGGAGTGGCCCTGGCAGTCCTCAACATTGGCTCTGGACCCCATGAAGTCTCATGGCATCAAGTCAAACAGTACCAGGAACAGCACTGGGCGTACTATGTTGAACACCACTTGGAAGAAGCACTGTGGGCAGCAAGGGCACAAAATGTACTCTGGGTGGGGAACTTCAATGTCCAACATGAACAGTGAGTTGGTAGCACCACTACTGATCGAGCTAGCGGAGTCCTGAGGGGCATAGCTGCCAGCCTGGGCTCGCGGCAGGTGGTGAGAGAACCAACACGAGGGGAAAAACCTACTTGACCTTGTCCTCACCAATTTACCTGTCACAGATACATCTGTCCATGACAGCAATGGTAAGAATGGCCACTGCACAGTCCTCGATACCCTCCATCATACTGTGTGGCACTACCACCATGCTAAATGGGATAGATTCATTACAGATCTAGCAGCTTAAAACTGGACATCCATGAGGCGCTGTGGGCCATCAGCAGCAGCAGAAGAATTGTATTCCATCACAATCTGTAACCTCATGGCCTGGCATATCCCTCTCTACCATTACCATCAAGCCAGGGGACCAACACTGGTTCAATGAGGAGTGTAGAAGGGCATGCCAGGAGCAGTACCAGGCATACCTAAAAATGAGTTGCCAACCTGGTGATGCTACTACACAGGACTATATGCATGCTAAACAGAGGAAACAGCATACTACAGACAAAGCTAAGTGATCCCCCAACAATGGATCAGATCAAAGCTCTGCAGTCCTGCCACATCCAGTTGTGAATGCCGGTGGACAATGTTGGATCCATGGTTCAGTGGATATGCTATTATTAAATAATCACACGGATGCTGTACATTAACAAATAATAGGTCTTTACTGGAGGAGGGTAGTCTCTAGACTGGGGGTACAGGCATACGCAAAGCTTATATACCGGTGTGGTCACTGCCGGTACTACAGTATACAGGAGCTGTAAAAGTAGTTCTGACTTAAAGGCACATACACGACAATTCCTCGCTTTTTAGATTAGTAATACCCCTAATATTCAAATAACAATTAACATTTCAACATGTACATTAAACAACAAAAGTCCATTTATAGATTCAGTCTTTGGGGCGGCTTCCTGACCCTTTCGGGATAGCGCCTTTCTAGAGGTTCTTGTTCTTGGTGCAGAGGCGATTCTGACCCCTTTTCATCGGGTAGTTCATCGGGTTCCACTGCTACTGGGTCTGAAGCAGATGCTACCGGTATGTCGGGTTCATCCCCAGGTACTCGAGACATGGGGTTGACGTGTTCCTGCGACGCTAAGATCTGATCGACGTGGCGTCTCACAATGTTCTCCCCGACATCCACTGTGTACATTAATGGCCCCTGCCTTGTACATATCGTTCCGGGTTGCCACTTCTCTGTTCGATAGTCACGGGCCAAGACTGGTTGCCCTACATTGAAGCTCCTTGTCGGCTTCTCATTGATGTGCTGGAATTGTTTGTCCTCAACATTTCTTCGCACATTTGGTCTGAGCAAGTCCAGACGAGATCTCAACCTTCGGTTAAAGAACATCATGGCCGGGGTCTGGTTGGTAACTGCATGTGTCGCGTTTCAGTAGGCTAATAAGAAATTGTCCAACTTATGCTGTAGTGGAATTTCATCGTCGCACATGGCCTTTATCGCCTTCTTAAAGGTTTGTACGAACCTCTCAGCCAATCCATTTGTGGCTGGATGACACGGGGCGGATGTGTAATGCCTTACCCCATTCCTTTTCATGAATTTTTGGAACTCGTCGGACACAAACTGTGGTCCATTATCAGAGCAAATCTGCTCTGGCAAACCGTTTCTGGCAAATATGGTCCGTAGGACTGCAATCGTTTTCTCTGTAGTGGCTGAAGACATTTTTATCACCTCAGGCCACTTTGAATGAGCATCCACTGCTATTAAGAACATCGAGTCCATGAATGGACCAGCAAAATCAATATGCACCCGTTATACCATGGAGAGGAGGGCCACTACCATGGGTGTAGAGGGGCATGTGGTGGTGCATTTTGGAACTTCTGACATCCTAAGCAGCTCTTAGTTAGGTCTTCGATTTGTTGATCGATTCCCGGCCACCACACATAAGCCCTAGCCAGGCTTTTCATTTTCACTCCCCCCAGATGACCTTCATGTAGCTCATTTAGCACTTTCTCCCTTAGCTTGGGTGGAATCACGACTCTGGATCCACATACCACTGTCCCCTGGCAACAGTGAGTCGCCATGTGTTGGCCATCCCCTCACCATCAAATCATATACCCGAGACAGTGTCTGATCATTGCGGGTCTCCTTCTCTATATCCGCGTTTGTTACTGGCAATCGTTCAATTATTGACGAATAAAACATCTCGATAGGGTCCACTGCTGGTGCTTCCTCCACAGCAGGCAGTGGCAGGCGCGATAGCCCATCAGCGTTCCCATGCTGTTCGTGCCTTTATATTCTATTTCATATTGATTCACCCCTAGAAACATGGACCATCTTTGTAACCGCTGTGCAGTCATCACTGGAACGCCCTTCTTTGGATTAAAGATGGAGACAAGTGGTTGGTGGTCAGTCAGCAAGGTGAACTTCTGCCCATGCAGATAGTGGTTGAATTTTTTTACTCCCCATACTAGGCTGAGGGCCTCCCTGTCAATCTGGGCGTAGTTGCGCTCGGCTGAGGTTAGTGACCGAGACGCAAAGGCTACTGGCCTCTCCAACCCGACTGGGAATTTGTGCGACAGCACCGCTCCAATACCGTAGGGTGATGCATCACATGCCAAACGAATTGGTAGTGCTGGGTTGAAATGGGCCAACACCTCTTTTGATGTGATCAATTCTTTACACTTCTGGAAAGCTCGTCTATGTTTGTCATCCCACTTCCATGGTACCCCTGTTTGCAGTAGGGTGTTCAGTGGGTGTAATACCGTCGACAAATTTGGTAAGAACTTGTGGTAGTAGTTTACCAGCCCGAGGAACGACCTCAGTTGTGACACATTTTCCGGTGCTGGAGCCTTGACGACTGCCTCAATCTTGTCAGGGGACTTATGTAATCCCTCTTCATCGATGACGTGGCCACAATAAGAGATCTGTTTCTGGAAAAACTCGCACTTGTGGCGATTAGCTCGTAGCCCATACTCCTTTAATCTGGTGAGCACCTTCTCCAAGTTGGCGAGGTGATCACCGTCATTTTCGCCCGTGACCAAGATGTCGTCCAAATAACACTGGGTCCCTGGAATCCCTTGCAGGACCTGATCCATCGCCCTTTGCCAGATAGCCGGAGCCGAGGCTACTCCAAACACCAGCCGGTTGTATTGATAGAGACCTTTATGGGTGTTGATCGTAAGGTAATGTTTCAAAGCTTCTTCTACCTCCATTTGCAAGTACGCCTGGGCTAGATCAATTTTGGTGAAGCATTTACCTCCAGATAGCGAAGCGAAAATATCCTCAATTCGTGGAAGCGGATATTGCACTGTGTGAAGGACTGGGTTCACTGTCACCTTAAAATCCCCACAGATGCGGACCTTCTTTGGTTCCCCAGGCGTATTACTCAACGACCTCTTCATTACAGGAACGATGGGTGTATCCCACTTGCTCCAGTCCACTTTGGACAGTACTCCTGAACGTTCCAACCCTTCCAGCTCTGCTTCAACAGCTCGTCTGATCGCATAAGGCACTGGTCTGGCCTTCAGAAACTTTGGGCTTGCATTTTCCTCTATTTTAATCGTTGCTGTTATTCCTTTTAGTGTTCCTAGTCCCTCCTGGAACACTTCTTTTGCGTCAGTTAGCATTTTTGAGTGTCGTCCAGGTGTGACGTCATCATCCTTTTTGGCCTCAACCTTCAGTGCCTGTATGGAATGCCAATCTAATTGTATCTTCCGGATCCATTCACATCCTAGCAGTGGTGGTCCTCCATTTGGCAATACATGTATATCCATTTTAGGTATTTCCTGGCCTTTATATATCACTTTCACCCCTATTTTTCCTTTGGGGTAGACTTTTTGCCCCGTATACGTCTTCAAGACAATCTCTGTAGCTTTCAAGGGTATGTGTGAAAATAGCCGCTTGTAGTCTCTTCGATTTATGACTGTTAGAGCTGACCCTGTGTCCAATTCCATTTCCACTTGGACTCCGTCTATCTTGAGTGTAACCCAGATAGTCTGGTGATCCTCCATTTCGGTTACCTTATGTAGTTTCAGACAACTCAGCTCCTTGCTTCCGGAGTCTGTGTCACTTTTCTGTTCGTCTGAACCACTGTCCATCACCTGGTGTACCTTTTTGTACTTCTCCTGTGGAGATTTCTTACTGTTGGTTTTCTTCCCAGACCTGCAGACTCTTGCTATGTGTCCTGCTTTCCCACACTGTCTGCACACTTGGTCCTTGAACCAACAATCTTTCTGGTCATGTGTTGTTCTGCCGCAGCGATAGCACTTCCCTGTTCCATAGGACATTTCGTTGGTGCCATATTCTTGCGGTCTCCGTTGTATCTCTGCAGCGCCCCTTGCGGCTGTTTCGTGTGATACTGCCATACTGAAAGCCTTGTCCAGCGTAAGGTCCTTTTCTGATAGAAGCCGTTTCTGGGTTCCTTTACTTTGTAGCCCACACACAAACTTGTCCCTTAACGTGTCTGCTTGTCCCGCTCCAAACTGGCAGTGTTTCGATAGCTTGCGCAGTTCCGTTAGGTACTCAGCATTGCTTTCGTCTTTGTGTTGGTTCCTTTTATGGAACTTAAATCGTTCTGCTATCAGCAGCGGTGTGGGGTTTAAGTGGTCCTGTAGGATTTCTTCTATGCTTTCAAAATTCTTGTTTACCGGCTTCTCTGGGGTTATTAAATTTCGCAGTAACCCATAAGTTTTTGCACCCATGGAATTTAACAGAACCAGTGCTTTATTAGCATCTGGCACTTCATTCGCCCTGCAGTACACCTCAATACGTTCCACATATGTCACCCAATCTTCGACTTCATTGTCGAACATAGAGATACTGCCACTCTTCGGCATCCTTGGGTGTGAGTTAACTATCACAAATGGTGCCTCCCGCGCTTCCCCTTCTTCTCCGCTGGCACAAAATGCCGTCTCCCGCGCTTTCCTTCCTTCCCGCGCTCGCCCTTCTCCGCTACGGCTTCTATAAATGGCGCCTCCCGCGCTCTTCCTTCTTCTCCGCGGCTCAATGGCGTCTCCCCTTTCTTTGCCCCGCGGACCCTGTTCAGCCCGTGAGCACTGGCTGTGCTCTGCGCGTTCTTTTTATATTTTTCGACGCCGCTCAGTCTAGAACCCGGCTGTTTCTTACCCTCTCTCTCTCCGGTTTGTTTTCTTTTTCTCGACGCCGCTCGGTGTTCAACCCCGGGCTGCGCCCTGCGCTCTTCACCCTCTGTCTTACCACGTCGACGCTGCTTGGCTTTCTCTCCGCCGTCAGTCGGCTCCAGCCGCCGCTGCTCGGGAAGGGTCTGCGCTGGACCTGTCGTCGGTCTCTTACTGCTCGTTGTGGCTGGGGAACCAAGCCCGGCTCTCCACAGCCTCCCCTGCGAAGTTGGATCGCTGCCTGACTGCTGGGCGGTTGCTCGTGGTCGACACCCGTGTTCCTGGCCTCGACTATTTTTTTTTTTTTTATGTTGCAGGTAGATTCGAATCGACACTCGTCGCCACTGTTGGATCCGTGGCTCAGTGGATATGCTATTATTAAATAATCACACGGATGCTGTACATTAACAAATAACAGGTCTTTACTGGAGGAGGGTAGTCTCTAGACTGGGGGTACAGGCATGCGAAAAGCTTATATACCGGTGTGGTCACTGCCGGTACTACAGTATACAGGAGCTGTAAAAGTAGTTCTGACTTAAAGGCACATACACTACAGACAATTAAACAACTAACGGGAGGAGGAGGCTCCATGAACATCCCCATCCTTCGACAGCACCTCCCAAACCAGGGACCTCTACCAACTAGTAGGACAAGGGCAGCAGCGCATGGAAACACCATCACCTCCAATTTCCCCTCCAAGTCACACGCCATTCTGACTTGGAAATATATCGCCGTTCCTTCATCGTCGCTGGGTCAAAATCCTGGAACTCCCTCCCTAACAGCACACCGGGAGTAACTTCACCACCTGGACTGCAGCAGTTCAGAGCGGCAGCTCACCACCACCTTCTCGAGGGCAATTAGGGATGGGCAATAAATGCTGGCCCTGCCAGCAACGCCCACATCCCGTGAATCAAAAAAAACCTACAGTTAATTATAAACCAGCTGGAAGAAGGTGGCAAGTGACCGTTGAAACATTTAAAAATATTATTTGGGCTCATTACAGACCATTTATTTTTTGTTAATTGTGAGGTATTAAGTTTTATTTGCCAATGATTTGGAAAGGCACAGTGCATCCTTTGTACTGTGAATATGCTTGAAGGTACAGAAGTTATTGCAAAACTAAAGCAATTAACTTCAAATCTATATTGGCTTTCTTGCAAGCATAAACAGCTTCACTTTTGATCTTTTCTGATCAATTTATTATTACCCTTTTAATATAATGTAGAGCTGCATTTTGAAAATGGATTTTAAGTAGTGTCATTTAAATTGCAGGGTCACATCTCAATGTGCAACTTTCAAAAAAAAATATTCATTGAACCTCCCCATTCAGTCAAAAATGACCTCAATCCGAATGGGAAAGAGATATGGGAAATCATTCTCGGATATTGTGCCGTTTAAAGAAGTTTCCCCTCTGGCATCAATTGACCTCTCCCCAGCTGTATTCATCGCAGTCTCCCTTCAAGGCAGCCACTCAATTCCCTTTCTCTGTCACAGAGAATAATAATGTCTCATCTCCTACAGTGGAGACACACAGTCTCTCCCCCCCCCCCCCCCCCCCGCCCCTCCAGGTGCCTTTACTTTTCCTGAAGCTTAATGAAAGAGAAATTTTTCTTCACTTTTCTTGTAGTTTGAATCAAATTCTGAGTAGTTTTAGTTGATGTTTGACCAATGTCCTTGTGAATTGGACCCTCAAGGAAGTTTTGACTGATTTAATCTTGACTGACATAGATTTGTGGCCACTGTTAAATGCAAGTATTTGGCTTCAAGATTAGTGTAGAGTGCCACATATCTTTCCATCACTTTTCTCCTGAGTCGGTCCCCGACTTAGCCACAGGGCTTGCAGATATTGGTTTACTCACTGGAAAGGAAGCCTGGTCTCCAGAATATCCAAATGTATTCCAGCGTAAAGAAACATCAGGATTCGGCACAAGTAGCTTCTACCTTCATGTTGATGACCTGTCCAGTCCATTACCCAGAATCAAGCCCAATATTGCATCTTTCCTTGTTACGAAGTGACTCAGAAAACAGTCGCGAAAACATTTTGTAAATTTCTCCCCATTTAACATCCTCCCTCAGGTGTGTTCTCCCAATCTATCTGTGGCTATAGAAAGGCCCCCATTATTACTGCCCAATTATTTCTAAACAGCTCCTTGAACTGTCTGCAGATTTCCTCTTCAATCTGGTGGCTTCTAACAGATACCCCAATATTGTAGCATGCCTTAGTTCAACCCAGACATTATTATCTGGAGTATCTTTCCTTTCTAATGCTGCAATATATTCCTTAATAAACAACGCCATGCGTCATCAAAGAGTGCTCTGAGTTTGGGTAAGTGTGAGTTAGGTGCTCTTTTCAAACTTTAACTCTGTGGGCTGTAGTTAATAAGGCCTTTCTGGTGCAGAGTGACTGTTGGTAAACCATTTAACTGGTGTAACTAGAGGGATTGGTTTAATTTAAATCCAATGAATTAAAGGGGATACTAGCATCTAAAATCAGGCAGAGGGTGTCCATAACTAACAATAAAAAATTTAATTAATTACATAGAATGGAGCAGGTGATGTGTTACTGTTGCGAGATGTGGGAGCCGGTGAACACCATTGAGGCTCACGGTGATTACGTCTGTGACAAGTGTCTGCTGCTACAGGATCTCCAGCTCCGTGTTGATGAGCTGGAGTCTGAGCTTCAGACACTGCGACACATCAAAGAGGGGGAGAAGTACCTGGACTCTGTGTATCAGGAGGTGGTCACACCTATGAAGTTAATTAATTCAGATGTAGCCCATGGTCAGGGACAGGACGGTGTGACTACGAGTGAGGCAGGTACGGGGATCCAGGAGGTAGAGCTGGAGGAGCCGCAGCCCTTGCTCTTGTCCAACAGGTTCGAGGTTCTTACTCCCTGTGGGGACAGGAGCAGGGACTGCAGGAAGGATGAGCAACCTGGCCACAGCACCGTGGAACAGGGGGCCATTCAAGAGGGGGGAGTAAATAGAAATGTTGTAGTGGTGGGGGATAGATAGAGTTCTCTGCAGCCGAGAGCCCCGAAGGCTGTGTTGCCTACCCGGTGCCAGGGTTAAGGACAGCTCCTCTGGCCTGGAAAGAAACTTGCAGTGGGAGGGGGTGGATCCAGTTGTCGTGGTCCATGTTGGTACAAACGACGTAGATAGGACTAGGAAGCCGGTTCTGTTAAAGGAGTATGAGCAGCTAGGGGTCAAATTAAAAAACAGAACCTCAAGGGTAATAATCTCTGGATTATTACCTGAGCCACGAGCAAATTTGGCTAGGACAAATAAAATTAGAGAGTTAAATGCGTGGCTCAAAGACTGGTGTGGGAGAAATGGGTTTTGCTTCCTGGGACACTGGCACCAGTACTGGGGCAGGAGGGAGCTGTTCCATTGGGACGGGCTTCACTTGGCCAGTGCTGGGACTAGAGTCCTGGCGGATCATATAACTAGGGCTGTAGAGAGGGCTTTAAACTAACTAGTGGGGGGGAGGTTCCTAGAGAGCAAATAATAAAAATGACAACAGAGAAGGTCATAGACTTAGGTAGCAGTGGGGAAATTAAAAACCAGAGCGTGTCAGGAAAGGGCAGAAGGTATGGAGTAAAAGGTAAAGTAATAAAAAGGGCAAAAGCAGGAACTAAGTGTCACAAAACATATTTGAAAGTTCTCTATCTGAATGCACGTAGCATTCGTAACAAAATAGACGAGTTAATGGCACAAATAACTACATATGGGTATGATCTTGTGGCCATTACAGAAACATGGCTGCAGGGTGACAATGCCTGGGAATTAAACATACCAGGTTATTTAACGATCAGGAAGGACAGGCAGGAAGGAAGGGGAGGTGGGGTGGCTATGTTAATGAAGGAAGGAATCACTGTAATACAGAGAAATGATATTCGGTCAAAAGATCAGGATAATGATACTAGTAGGCGTAGTCTATAGGCCTCCGAACAGTTGCAACTCTGTTGGACGGAGTATCAATCAGGAAATAGTTGAGGCTTGTAATAAGGGAACATCTATAATTATGGGGGATTTTAACTATCATATTAATTGGACAAATCAAATTGGGCAGGGCTACATTGAGGATGAGTTCATTGAGTGTATTAGGGATGGCTTTCTTGAGCAGTATGTAACTGAACCGACCAGGGGGCAAGCAACCTTAGATCTGGTCCTGTGTAACGAGACAGGATTAAGTAAAAATGTCCTAGTAAAGGATCCTCTTGGAATGAGTGACCATAACATGGTTGAATTCCATATTCAATTAGAGGGTGAGAAGGTTGGATCTCAAACAAGCATGCTAAGCTTGAATAAAGGAGACTATGAAGGTATGAGAGTGGAATTGAGTAGAGTGGATTGGGAAAATAGATTAAAGGGTAAGACGGTACATGATCAGTGGTGTACATTTAAGGAGTTATTTTACAACTTCCAAAAAATATATATTCCACTGAGAAGAAAAGGGTGTAAAAGAAAAGACAGCCATCCGTGGCTAAGTAAAGAAAATAAGGATAGTATTCGACTAAAAACAAGGGCATATAAGGTAGCCAAATCTAGTGGGAGGATAGAGGATTGGGAAAACTTTAAAAGACAGCAAAAAATAACAAAAAGATTGATTAAGAAAGGGAAGATAGATTATGAAAGTAAATTAGCAAAAAATATAAAAACAGATATTAAGAGTTTTTATAGTTATATAAAAAGAAAAAGGGTGGCTAAAGTAAATGTTGGTCCCTTAGAGGATGAGACCGGGAAATTAATGGTGGGAAATATGGAGATGGCAAAAACACTGAATGAATATTTTGTATCAGTCTTTACAGTAGAGGACACTAAGAATATCCCAACACTGGACAAACAGGGGGCTATGGGGGGGGGGGGGGGGAGGAGCTAAACACGATCAAAATCACTAAGGAAGTGGTACTCGGTAAAATAATGGGACTCAAGGCGGATAAATCACCTGGACCTGATGGCTTACATCCTAGGGTCTTGAGGGAAGTGGCGGTAGGGATTGTGGATGCATAAGTAATAATTTTCCAAAACTCCCTGGGCTCAGCAAAGGTCCCGGCAGACTGGAAAACTGCTAATGTAACACCCTTATTTAAAAAGGGCAGTAGACAGAAGGCTGGAAACTATAGACCGGTTAGCCTAACATCTGTGGCAGGTAAAATTTTGGAGTCCATTATTAAGGAGACAGTAACAGGACATTTGGATAATCATAATTTAATAGGACAAAGTCAGCATGGTTTTCTGAAGGGGAAGTCATGTTTGACAAATTTGCTGGAGTTCTTTGAGGAAGTAACATATAGGGTGGATAAAGGGGAACCAGTGGACGTAGTGTATTTAGACTTCCAAAAGGCATTTGACAAGGTGCCACACAAAAGATTATTGCTCAAGATAAAAAATCACGGGATTGGGGGTAATATTCTGGCATGGATAGAGGATTGGCTTTCTAACAGAAGGCAGAGAGTTGGGATAAATGGTTCATTCTCAGACTGGCAATCAGTAACTGGTGGTGTTCCGCAGGGGTCAGTGCTGGGTCCCCAACTCTTTACAATCTATATTAACGATTTGGAGGAGGGGACCGAGTGTAACATATCAAAGTTTGCAGATGATACTAAGATGGGAGGGAAAGTAGTGAGTGAGGAGGACATAAAAAACCTGCAAGGGGACATATACAGGCTAAGTAAGTGGGCAGAGATTTGGCAGATGGAATACAATACTGGAAAGTGTGAGGTTATGCACTTTGGCAGGAAAAATCGTAGAGCAAGCTATTATCTTAATGGCAAGAAACTGGAAAGTACTGAAGTACAAAGGGATCTGGGGTCCTGGTGCACGAAACTCAAAAGGTTAGTATGCAGGTGCAGCAAGTGATTAAGAAGGCCAATGGAATGTTGGCTTTCATTGCTAGGGGGATAGAATATAAAAATAGGGAGGTATTGCTTCAGTTGTACAAGGTATTGGTGAGACCGCACCTGGAATACTGCATACAGTTTTGGTGTCCATACTTAAGAAAGGACATACTTGCTCTCGAGTCAGTACAAAGAAGGTTCACTCGGTTAATCCCGGGGATGAGGGGATGGACATATGAGGAGAGGTTGAGTAGATTGGGACTCTACTCATTGGAGTTCAGAAGAATGAGAGGCGATCTTATTGAAACATATAAGATTGTGAAGGGGTTGGATCGGGTGGATGCGGGGAGGATGTTCCCGATGATGGGTGAAACTAGAACTAGGGGGCATAGTCTTAGAATAAGGGGCTGCTCTTTCAAAACTGAGATGAGGAGGAACTACTTCACTCAGAGGGTGGTAGGTCCATGGAATATGCTGCCCCAAAAAGCTGTAGAAGCTACATCATTATATAAATTTAAAACAGAAATAGACAGGTTCCTAGTAAAGGGAATTAAGGGTTACAGGGAGCGGGCAGGAATTTGGACATGAGTCTAGGTTCGGATCGGACATGGCCCTGTGGGTAGCGGAGCGGGCCCAGGGGCCGTGTAGCCTGATCCTGCTCCTATTTCGTGTGTCTAATTCTGTTAGATTCAGGAGATGGTTCTGTGATAGTAGATTGGCGGTTAGGATCAGATCAGCCATGATCTTATTGAATGGCGGAGCAGGCTCGAGGGGCCGATTGGCCTACTCCTGCTCCTATTTCTTATGTTATGTTCTTATGCTCCACTAATTTTGCTTTCCTACCATGGAATAGAATCATCGAAATCTACGGCACAGAAGGAGGCCATTTGGCCCATCAGGTCTTCTAAAAAAAAATTATAATCTGGAAAGTTTCGCTGAGTTATGCCCCAGTGAAGCCAAGTTTCAGCTAAGCAAGGATGTCAGTGTTTCCTACTGCATTTACTGCTTCTAGTTCCCCAGTTTGATTCATTATTCATTTTACATTAGAGTGTCTCCTTTCCTTGTTGCTATTAGTAATCTTCAATAGCTATTTTTCTTTTCTCAAAGTTATATTTTTCTTTGTCCCTCTGTTGCCTCCTCTAAGGCAAGTCTCATTATCTTGCACTCCTAACAGGGGTGGTTGAGGGGAGGGGGCGGTTGGAAATTTTAATGTGGGTGAGCGGCTGTAAGTGTGTGTGGGGGTTAAATGGGCAAAATAAATCAGCTGCAGCGAGGCAAGGACAGCCTTGGGGAGCCCTCCTTGTAGGCCAGGAGGAGCAGGAATGCTTCCTCCCCCAAGCTACCCACCCCCCCCACCCCGCATACAAATCCCTCCCAGGCAACATGCGGCAACACCCACATTTTTCCCCAACTTTGCTAATGATACTAAATTAGGGGGCATGGAAAAAATTGAGCAAGAATACAGGAGACTGCAAGAGAATATAGACGGATAAGTGGGCACATAGGTGGCAGATGAAATTCAATATAGAGAAATATGAAGTTGTACATATTGGGAAAAAGAACAGTGGGCGGAAGTATACGCTAAATATGAAGATCCCCAACACAAAAGGAAGAGAAATCTAGGGGTACTGGTACACAGATCTTTAAAGTGAGTGCACGGGTAGTAATGGGTAGGAAAAAAAGACACTTGTGAATTTGGATTTAATGTTGAATCCAAAAGCAAGGAGCTGATGCTGAACTTATAGAAGAATTTGTTGGACTACAGTGCGAGTATTCTATGCAGTTATGGGCACTCAATTATAGGAAACATCTAAGAGCCATATATAATAGATACAGAAGATTCACTAGAATACTAGGAATGGGAAGTCTCAAAGAATTGGGGTTTTGCTTATTGGAACAGAGAAGTTAAAGGGAGATGTAGTGGAGGATTGAACATTATAGAAGGTTTTAATGGGGTAAAGATTCAGGATAACCATTTGGAGAATGAAAGGGGAACATAGGATAATTTTTTCACACCAAGGGTTAATAGAATTCAAAGTGCTTTACCAGAAGTGGCTATTGAGGCAGAGACTATAACATCATTTTAATATTACATAAAATTTACAGCACAGAAACAGGCCTTTTGGCTCAACGGGTCTATGCCCGCGTTTATGCTCCACACAAGCCACCTCCCACCCTACTTTATCTAAGCCTATCAGCATATCCTTCTATTCCTTTCTCCCTTATCTACTTTATCTAGCTTCCCCTTAAATGCATCTACACTATTCGCCTCAACTACTCCATGTGGTAGCAAGTTCCACATACTAACTACGGTAAAGAAGTTTCTCCTGAATTCCTTATTGGATTTATTAGTGACTATCTTATACTTATGACCCCTAATTTTGGATTCCCCAAAAGTAGAAACACCTTCTCTACGTCTACCCTATCAAACCGCTCCATAATTTTTGAAGACCTCGATTAGGTTACCCCTCAGCCTTCTCTCTTCTAGAGAAAAGAGCCTCAGCCTGTACAGTCTTTCCTGATATTTATAACCGCTCAATTCTGGTGTAATTTAAAAAAGAATCAACAAGTATTTGAAAAAGAATAACGTAAAAAATAGAAGGAAAGACCATGGAAATGGGCTGAATTGGCTCCGTCTGTGCTGTTTTGTTTTGTGATTCTAGAACCACAAACTATAAAATAATCCAAATATATTTGGGGTTTACATTCTCCCCTTAATGCCTCAATTTACACAATACCTGATGCGGCTATTTCAGAATTATCAATATCCGTCATGTTTACGTTTTGCTTTCAGCAAATTTGGTGACGTATTAGCCCTTCAATACCAGTGCGCACACAGGAGACTTCATTTGCATAACATTCACCGCTGTGATTTGTACTGTGTAAAATGGCGAAAGCACCTAGCAAACAAAGTAAAGCTGCTTCCCAGCAGGTGATACTCACCTGGGTCACCCGCAAGGACCAGGGCACCTGCAGCAATGCAGAGGAGCATCTCATGTAACTGCTCGTCATTTCTTTCACCTTGTCTCCTTACCTCAGCCCATCTGCTGCTGCAACTCTTATTCATGTCTTTGCCACCTCAAGAAGTGCCAGGCAATGACTAATCCAACAAGTGAGAGTTTAACCACCTCCTCTTGACATTCAACGGCATTACCATTGCCAAATCCCCCACCATCAACATCCTGGGGGTCACCATTGACCAGAAACCTAATTGGACCAGCCACATAAATACTGTGGCAACAAGAGTAGGTCGGAGGCTAGGTATTCTGCGGAGAGTGTCTCACCTCCTGACTCCCTGATGCGCCATCAATTACTCAAAAGACTGAGGTTAAGCGAGTAACAACCAGGCTTTTATTAACTACAGAATGAAGGTCTTGTCTCGAGTGGTCGACCCGTCCAGAATACTAAGGGACTGGGAGGCAGTCACTTATATACCTGGAATAGTGGGAGGAGTCAGCCGAGGCATGTCCAGACCTGCACCTAGTGGAATACACATACACATACAGACAGGTATAACAGTGGTTTACCACATTCACACCTTGTTTAAAAATGAGTCCAGCGGGGTGAAGTGTATTTAAAAGTTCGTGTATTGGAGTCTCTCCGGAGGTCTTGTCTGCTGCTGTGATCGACGTGGCGACGGCAGGGGTGGTGGAGCTTCCGGCGTCGCGTCCCGTGTAGGCTGGGGCCCTGGAGTGTAGTCCTCGTGGGTGACGGTCCGAGGCGAGCCGGCTGCTGGGGTTGGATATCGGGTCGTGGCGGGGGGGGGGGTGGTAATGGGTAGTGGGTTACAGCGGTCCCCGAGGGTGCGAGGTCTCGTATGGAGACTGTGTCCTCCCGCCCTACAGCGGTCCCCGAGGGTGCGAGGTCTCGTATGGAGACTGTGTCCTCCCGCCCGTCCGGGTATGCAATGTAAGCATACTGGGGGTTGGCGTGGAGGAGGTCGACCCTCTCGACCAGGGGGTCCGTTTTATTGGCCCTCACGTGTCTTCTCAGTAGTACCGGCCCTGGGGACGTCAGCCATGGCGGTAACGATGTCCCCGATGTGGACTTCCTTGGGAAGACAAACATTTTCTCGTGAGGGGTGGCATTGGTGGCAGTGCAGAGCAGTGACCGAATCGAGTGGAGCGCATCGGGGAGCACCTCCTGCCAGCGGGAGGTCGGAAGGCCCCTAGACTTTAAGGCTAGTAGGGCGGCCTTCCAAACTGTTGCATTCTCTCTTTCCACCTGTCCGTTCCCCCGGGGGTTGTAACTGGTGGTCCTGCTTGTGGCTATACCCCTAGCGAGCAGGTACTGGCGGAGTTCGTCACTCATAAACGATGAGCCCCGGTCGCTATGGATATAGCTGGGGAAACCGAACAGGGTGAAGAGGCTGTTCAGAGATTTAATGACCGTGGCACTGGTCATGTCCGAGCAGGGGATAGCGAACGGGAAATGGGAGTACTCGTCAATGATGTTGAGGAAGTACACATTGCGGTCGGAGGAGGGGAGAGGCCCTTTAAAATCGACACTCAGGCGTTCGAAAGGGCGAGTGGCTTTTATCAGGTGGGCTCTGTCTGGTCTATAAAAGTGCGGTTTGCACTCAGCGCAGACTTGGCAGTTCTTGGTCATGGTCCTGACCTCCTCGATGGAGTAAGGCAGGTTGCGGGCCTTGATGAAGTGGAAGAACCTGGTGACCCCCGGGTGGCAGAGGTCATTGTGGAGGGCCCTCAGCCTATCGATCTGCGCGCTGGCGCAGGTGCCACGCGATAGGGCATCTGGGGGTTCATTGAGCTTCCCAGGCCGGTACAAGATCTCGTAGTTCACAGAATCACAGAAACCCCACAGTGCAGATAGAGGCCATTTCGGCCCATTGAGCCTGCACCGACACATATCCCACCCGATCCCCGTAACCCCAACACCAACACATATCCCACCCTATCTCCGTAACCCCACACATTTTAATCCCCCTAACACTAAGGGTCAATTTATCATAGCCAATCAACCTAACCTGCACATCTTTGGACTGTGGGAGGAAACCCACGCAAACACGGGGAGAATGTGCAAACTCCACACAGACAGTCACCCGAGGCCGTATTCGAACCCAGGTCCCTGGCGCTGTGAGGCAACAGTGCTAACCACTATGCCACTTTTGATTTTGCCCCTCTGCTTGTTGTTGAACATAAAAGCAACTGAACGCTGGTCAGTGAGCAGGGTAAATCGTTTTCCAGCCAGGTAGTGCCTCCAATGACGCACAGCCTCCACAATAGCCTGGGCCTCCTTCTCGACCGCGGAGTGTCTGGTCTCCGGGCCCTGGAGGGTTCGTGAGAAGAATGCCACAGGTCTCCCCGCCTGATTAAGGGTGGCGGCCAGAGCAAAGTTGGACGCATCGCTTTCCACCTGGAAGGGGATGGATTCATCCACTGCGTGCATGGTGGCTTTGGCAATGTCCTCCTTGATACGGTGGAAGGCCAAGCGGGCCTCTGCCATCAGGGGAAAAGAGGTAGATTTGATCAGCGGACGGGCTTTGTCTGCACAGTAGGGGACCCACTGAGCGTAGTAGGAAAAAAACCCTAGGCACCTCTTCAGGGCTTTTCGGCAGTGGGGGTTCCATAAGGGGACGCATCCGGTCCGGGTCGGGACCGATGACCCCGTGTTCCACAACACGGCCAAGGATGGCGAGGCGGTCTGTGCGGAATATGCACTTCTCCTTGTTATATGTCAGGTTCAGGAGTTGGGCGGTGCGGAGGAATTTCTCGAGGTTTGCGTCATGGTCCTGCAAGTCATGGCCGCAGATGGTCACATTGTCTAGGTAAGGGAAAGTGGCCTGCAGCGCGTTTTGATCGACCATCCGGTCCATCTCCCTTTGGAAGACGGAGACCCCGTTGGTAACGCCGAAGGGAACCTTAAGGAAGTGATAGAGGCGGCCGTTTGCCTCAAAAGCAGTATACTGGCGGTCTTCAGGGTGGATGGGGAGCTGGTGGTACACTGATTTCAGGTCAATGGTCGAAAAGACGCGGTACTGCGCGATCTGGTTGACCATGTCAGCTATGCGGGGGAGTGGGTAGGCGTCCAGCAGGGTGTAGCGGTTTATTTTTTGGCTGTAGTCGATGACCAGGCGTTGTTTCTCGCCGGTCTTAACGACCACAACCTGGGCTCGCCAGGGGCTGGAGCTGCCCTCAATAATCCCCTCCTTCAGGAGCCGCTCCACTTCGGTTTTGATGAAAACCCTGTCCCCGGCACTGTATCGCCTGCTCTTTGTGGCGATGGGCTTACAGTCGGGGGTGAGGTTAGCAAACAGTGGGGGGGGGTGGGACTCTGAGTGTGGAGAGGTTGCATCTGGTGCGCGGCGGGCAATTTGGAGGCTGCTGGCTGCGGACTGTGAGTGGGGGGAGGGGGCCACCGTACGCCATCGTAACGCTTTTGAGGTGGCACTGGAAATCCAACCCCAGTAGGATGGCAGCGCAGAGGTCGGGCAGGACCAGGAGTTTAAAATTATTGAACACAGTCCCGTCTACTACTAGTGTCACCACGCAGTAGCCGCCAATATCCGCTGACTGGGACTCGGAGGCCATAGAAATCCGCTGGTGCGCAGGCAGGACTGGGAGAGAGCAACGCCGCACCGTGTCGGGGTGGATGAAGCTCTCTGTGCTCCCGGAGTCAAAAAGGCAGTTTATTGCATGGCCGTTTACCTTAACGTCCATTTTGGACCGAGCTAGTTGGTGCGGTCTCGTTTGGTCCAGCTTAACGGAGGCCAGCGTAGGGGTCGGTGTGTCGCTGCGGGTATCAGATGGGGGGGGGGGGGGGTTGGCGGTCTGCTGCGTCCCGGCTGGTGTCCAAGATGGCGGCGTCCATGATTCCCATGTGGCTGGAGATGGCTGCTGCTGCGGTGGTTCGCACATGGCTGGGGAGGCCCAAGATGGCGGCCCGCACGCGGCGCTGTTGGGGGCCCAAGATGGCGGCTCGCCCGGCCCACACGCGGCGCTGCTGGCGTTCGGGGTGGCTTTGGCCTTGCAGACGCTGGCGTAGTGCCCCTTTTTCCCGCAGCCCGAGCAGGTCGCATTCTTCACCGGGCAGCGCGCTCTGGGGTGTTTGGCCTGGCCACAGAAGTAACATTTCTGGCCTTGGGATACTGCTGTCTGGCCTTGGGACACTGCTGCGGTAGTTGGGCCGTTGTTGGGCTGTGGCTGGGGTGGCACGGTGCTATGGGGCTGTCCTACCGTGTCCCAGGTTGTCGTTCCCCGCGGCGTCCACAGTGCAGAGGAGTAGGCATCCATGCCCCGGTAGGCTGCGTCCAGCGTTAGTGCGATTTCGGAGGCTTTGTCGAGGGTGAGGTCACTCTGCTCCAGCAGTCGCTGTCGGGTGTAGTTGGACCTGTGGCCCGCTACGAAGGCATCCCGGATCAGTTCCTCCGTGTACTTAGCGGGCGTTACCGCCTTACACCCACAGGCCCGGCCAAGCACGGACAGTGCTTGGAGGTATTCCTCAGTCGATTCCCCAGGTTGTTGCTTGCGACTCCCCAGAAGGTGCCTGGCGTATACTTCGTTCACAGGGCGCGTGTACTGGGTCTTGAGGAGCTGGAGGGCGGCTGTGTACGAGGTCGCGTCCCGGATGACTGAGTACGCTCGGTGGTTCACCTTGGCGATCAGGACAGACAGTTTGTCCGCATCCGTTACGACCGCAGTGGAGGCAGTCAGGAATGTCTCGAAGCACGTGAGCCAGTGAGCAAACTTGGTGGAAGCGTCCGCTTCCCGACTGTCCAGGTCCAGGCATGCTGGTGTGAGGATCTTCTCCATTATAAAAAATGTAGTTAATAAAATTGATGCGCCATCAATTACTCAAAAGACTGAGGTTAAGCGAGTAACAACCAGGCTTTTATTAACTACAGAATGAAGGTCTTGTCTCGAGTGGTCGACCCGTCCAGAATACTAAGGGACTGGGAGGTAGTCACTTATATACCTGGAATAGTGGGAGGAGTCAGCCGAGGCATGTCCAGACCTGTACCTAGTGGAATACACATACACATACAGACAGGTATAACAGTGGTTTACCACACTCCCCAAAGCCTTTCTACCATCTACAAGGCACAAGTAAGGAGTGTGATGGCATACTCTCCACTTGCCTGGATTAGTGCAGCTCCAACAACACTCAAGAAGCACAACACCATCCAAGACAAAGCACCCCATCCACCACCTTAAACATTTACTTCCTCCACCACCAGCGTACCGTGGCTGCAGTGTGCACCATCTACAAGATGCACTGCAGCAACTTGCCAAGGCTTCTTCAGCAGCACCTCCCAAACCCGCAACCTAGAAGGACAAGGGCAGCAGGGAAACACCACCACCTCCAAGTTCCCCTCCAAGTCACACACCATCCTGACTTAGAAGCAAAACGCCGATCCTTCATTGTCGCTGGGTCAAAATCCTGGAACTCCCTCCTAACAGCACTGTGGGAGTACCTTCATCACACAGACCGCAGTGGTTCAAGAAGGCAGCTCACCACTGCCTTCTTAAGGGCAACTAGGGGTGGGCAATAAATGCTGACTTGCCAGCGACGCCCATATTCCATAAAACAAATTTTTTAAAAGACTCAATTATTCCAATGCGCTCCTGGCCAGCGTTCCAGCCTCCACCTTCCACAAACTTCACCTCACCCAAACCTCCAATGCTAATATCCTATCCCACACTAGGTCATACTCGCCCATCAAACCTGTCCTCACTTACCCCATTGCCCAAAATCTCAACTGTAAAATACTCATCCTTGTGTTTAAATCCCACCATCGCCTCGACCTTCCCTAAATCTGTAATTTTCACCAGCCCTACTATCCCCATCATTCTCTCTCTTCCTCCCCATCTTGTGCAACCCCCGTCTTTGCTCCACCATTGGCAGTTGTGCTTTCAGTCATCCAGATCCCACTATCTGGAATTCCCTACTGCACTGTCCTCCTTAAAACCCACTTCTTTGACCAAGCTCACCTCTCGCAATTGTTCCTTCTTTGTATTGGCATCTGTTTTCCTTACATCTCTGTGAAGTGCCTCAAAGTTTTCTACATTAAATACATATTGATGTTGTTAATCCCCACCTTCTGCAGTTGCCACAGCTATACCAATCTTTCTATTCTATGCCTTATTTCTCTCTAATATTCAATGTTTTTTCTATTACTGTTCAATGTCTTCATGTCCACATTGCTTGTATTTTTCCTTCAGATTTGGGTGATTTTTGACTGCATTCTATTCTATTTCTCAATTCGTGTCAGCCGTGCCTCAGTTGGTAGCATCCTTGGTCAGAAGGTTGTGGGTTCAAGTCACACTCCAGAGACTTGAGCACAAAAATACAGGCTGACACTCCAGTGTAGCGCTGAGGGAGTGCTGCACTGTCGGAGGTGTTGTCTTTCGGATAAGATATTAAACTGACGTCCCATCTGCTCTCTCAGGTAGACGCAAAAGATCCCATGGCACTATTTCAAAGAAGAGCAGGGGAGTTATCTCTGGTGTCCTGGCCAATAATTATTCCTCAATCAACATCACTAAAACAATCTGGTCATTATCACATTGCTGTTTGTGGGAGCTTGCTGTGCACAAATTGGCTGCTGCGTTTCCTACATTACAACAGAGACTATACTTCTAAAAGTACTTCATTGGCTGTAAAGCGCTATATAAATGAAAGTTTTTCTGTTTTTAATTTTTCTGTTATTGTAATTTTTTTGCATTATTAATTCAATTAGTATTTTGCTTAAAAATGCATTTTGCTCTTATTTGCTTTCTCCTCTTATTAAATAGTTTTTTCCATCTATCTCCTTCCTTTCTTCAGTCCTGAGGATTTAATTTCCACGTTGTATCTTGCTTGTCTTCATGCATCAACCATTTATTCTTCAGCAATGTTCCCCAATAAACCCAGCTGCCTCTTGCTTACAGTTTGAAATGTCCTTCCTTAGTATTTACACTCTACCCTTTTTAGATGTTCTATACCAATACTCCAACGCATAGTGTATATTGTTCTGCTTTACTCTCTATTTCTGTTCATGTTTTTATCTCTCTTCCAGTGTTACAGCTTGTTTTCAGGTGGCAGGTTTGGCTAGGGCCACAGGCCAGTTTCAGGACAGGGGAGGTCTGGCCATAGTTTGAGTTGGCATCGGAGAGCATTGGGATCCAGCAAACTTGAAATGTAAATGATGTTATACAAGTGTACTTAGAATATAAAGAACTGACAATTTGATGATGCAACCATCCTAAGATGGACTAATTGACATAAATTTTGAAAATCTTAAGTTCAATACGTAAATTTCAAAGATAAAAAAATCACCCTGTTCGACAATTCCTCTCCAATCTATCTGCCCATGCAAATTTGTATCATTTACCGCTTTAATTTAGGTTTTGAGAGAAAAGTATCCTCTGGTAACTAGCATTATCATTTGATTTAAACAGCTTGAAATTTGTAGACAAGACGATTGCAAAGGACATTAAGGTGGAAAAAATCAAACGCTTTGGGTTATACTTTCATTACGATTTGTTGAAAATGATGAGATAACTTAAGTAGTCATTCCACTTTAAGTATCATTGAGTCCTACACAAACATTTTGGAATACTTGAGGAACAGCACTTCATCTTTCGATTGGGCACTTTACAGTCTGACGGACTCACATCGAGTTCAACAATTTCAGATTTCCATTTCTGGCGATTGGCTTTCAACAAACATCCACTACAAGCCCACTGACTCCCACAGCTACCTGGACTACACTTCCTCCCACCCCGCTTCCTGTAAGGACTCTATTCCATTCTCCCAGTTTCTCCGTCTCCGCCGCATCTGTTCCGACGATGCCACCTTCCATACCAGTGCTTCCGACATGTCTTCCTTTTTCCTCAACCGAGGATTCCCCTCTGCTGTGGTTGACACGGCTCTTGACCGTGTCTGTTCTATTTCCCGCACTTCTGCTCTCACCCCTTCCCCTCCCTCCCAGAACCACGATAGGGTTCCCCTTGTCCTCACCTTTCACCCCACCAGCCTCCACATTCAACGGATCATCCTCCGCCATTTCTGCCACCTCCAACGTGATCCCACCACCAAACACATCTTCCCCTCACCTCCCCTTTCAGCATTCCGAAGGGACCGCTCCCTTCAAGACACCCTGGTCCACTCCTCAATCACCCCCAACAGCCCTTCTCCTTCACCTGACACCTTCCTGTGCAAGCACAGGAGATGCAACACATGCCCTTTTACCTCCTCCCTTCTCACTGTCCAGGGCCCCAAAAACCCCTTCCAGGTGAAACAGCGATTTACTTGTACTTCTTGCAATTTAATATACTGTATTCGCTGCTCACAATGCGGTCTCCTATACATTGGGGAGACCAAACGCAGATTGGGCGACCGCTTTGCGGAACACCTCTGTTCAGTCCGTAAGGGTGACCCTGAGCTTCCGGTCACCTGTCACTTAATTCACCGCTTCACTCCCGCTCTGATCACACTGTCCTTGGCCTATTGCATTGTTCCAATGAAGCTCAACATAAGCTCGAGGAACAGCACCTCATCTTTCGATTAGGCACTTTACAGTCTGCTGGACTCAACATCGAGTTCAACAATTTCAGATAATTATCCCTGCCCCCATTTTTCATGCAGTATGATCTTTGCCACTCCCATTTGCAACATTTTATCTTTCCTGCCTTTACAAAAGTACAAGATGTTATTTCAATTCCTTCCTCTCCTCCTAACCCCCCCCCCCCCCCCACTCCCCTGTCTCTGTACCTGCTTAATATCTGTTACATCTCCAGCTTTTTCCAGTTCTGATGAAGGGTCCCAGACCTGAAACGTTAACTCTGTTTCTCTCTCCACGGATGTTGCCTGGCCTGCTGAGTATTTCCAGCATTTTCTGTTGTTATTTTGGAATACTTACTAGTTGCTTCTTTAGAAAAGGCAACAGAAAATGATTACTATTACAATAAAATCTGAAGCTGAAATTACAAACAGTTTAGGCACACACATCAGAAAATTTACCATTTTTGTGAGCAGTTATGAGTCTCTGCTCATTCCAATAGATTAAACTACATCTGTGTTTACAATAGTCATTGCATTTCAAAAGCAATTAACTGTGTCAAGTGTTTAGACATTTTCATGTGTCGAAGTGTTATATAATATACTAGCTGGGGAGCCCCGCGTTGCGAGGGCAATTTTGGGGTGCTTGGTCTCCCTGCCCGTGTGTGTCCCCCCTCTCCCTGTCATGTCCTCTCCCTGTCCTATCCCTCCCTCCCCTCCCCCTCCCCTCCTCTCCCTCCCCTCCCTCCCCCCACCACCACCCCCACACCTACCCTCCCCCACCCCCTCCCCTCCCCCACTCCCCTCTGTCCGGCCCCTCCCCCTGCCTAGCGCCTGAGGTCCGGTGCCGTTGCGATAGCGGCCGGGCCGGGGCTGAGGTCCCCCGCGTATCGCGCGGCTGATGGACGGCCGCTGTGGGCGGGCGGGCAGCGCATGCGCAGTCAGTGCGGTCGGCGCGAGCCCCCCGCGATTTCCCGAGGCTCGCCCCCCCCGCGATTTCCCGAGGCTCTCCCCTCCCCGCGATTTCCCGAGGCTCTCCCCCCCCCCGCGATTTCCCGAGGCTCCCCCCCGTGATTTCCCGAGGCTCTCCCCCCCCCCCCCGATTTCCCGAGGCTCTCCCCCCCCCCGCGATTTCCCGAGGCTCTCCCCCCCCCCCGCGATTTCCCGAGGCTCTCCCCCCCCCCCGCGATTTCCCGAGGCTCTCCCCCCCCCGCGATTTCCCGAGGCTCTCCCCCCCCCCCGCGATTTCCCGAGGCTCTCCCCCCCCCCCACCGCGATTTCCCGAGGCTCTCCCACCCCCCCCGCGATTTCCCGAGGCTCTCCCCCCCCCGCGATTTCCCGAGGCTCTCCCCCCCCCCGCGATTTCCCGAGGCTCTCCCACCCCCCCCGCGATTTCCCGAGGCTCTCCCCCCCCCCCCCGCGATTTCACGAGGCTCTCCCCCACCCCCCCCCGCGATTTCACGAGGCTCTCCCCCCCCCCTATTAAATTGTTATTTAATTCCCTAACACATCATTAAAATATTTACCTTAGTTCCCTAACACACAGAAAGTGTGGGGGAAAGAATTGTGAAAAATCAAGATGGCGGCCACTCACCTCGGTTCAGAAGGATAAGACCCGCCCACACACGCACCGATTGGTCGAGCGGTCAGGTCACCGAAGCGTAGGATTGGTCAATCGTCGAGTCACTCGACACTCAACTGTAGGAAGGAACCCGCCGTCCGATTGGTGGACCTCGACGCCACACGGTCGCTAATGAGATGCTAATGAGTGGAACGCTGAACGTTTTTGG
Source organism: Somniosus microcephalus (assembly GCF_052327205.1). Taxonomy (NCBI): domain Eukaryota; kingdom Metazoa; phylum Chordata; class Chondrichthyes; order Squaliformes; family Somniosidae; genus Somniosus; species Somniosus microcephalus. The sequence continues at coordinate 128,747,793 of NC_140995.1, read as the reverse complement.
GATACTGCGGGCGGGATTTTTGTCCGGCCGAAACGTAAATACGCCTATGACCGGTCCGGAATCGCAAGCTTTCTTTTGAGGCGACGCGCGCGTCGGTACGCTCTGTAACTTTCAAACGTATAGAGAACGGACAGACAGACATCGGGACAGACAGAAGAGCCGCTTTATATATATAGATGCATGTTACTTATTCCAAAAACTAAAAACAAGTTTGGAACAAACTAGTTGAAAAAAATGCTTAGAATTTCAGCCAATCTGATGATAAAACTTTAATATTTATCAACACTAAATCTATTGCTTTAAAAAAAAATATTGCTTATATTTTAATACAAAACGTTTTTGGATATATTCAAAGAGGTTGTGAAAGGCACAACATTCCCAATATATATTTTTTTAATTAAAAATTGTTAAATTTTCTTAAGGGCCCTACTTTGAACATGTTTTAAAAATGTATCTGTTGCAGAAGAGAACATTTAATGCAAATTATTTCAGACACAGTAATTTTTAAAAAAAAGTTAATCAATATGTGGTGGGCTGATAAAGCCGCAATTCACTCTGCAATTGTATTTTGACATCTTCTGTACTGATAGAAATGATGAAAGACAGGTTTAGCAATGCATGATTTTTAAGACTCGGTTGCAGTCATTGGAAATGTAATTTGTAAAGATCAAACCTTTCATTTAGATACTACTCCTAGCAATATACTGTATATGTTTTCCTTACTCGTGTCCTAGATATATGCAACAAGCACAAGCTTCATCCAGGATTTTTTACAATGTGAAGATGGAATTAACTTTGTTCTCAGTCTACAAGATGCTACAGTACCATTTAAATCTTTATGCACATGAAGGGAGAACTAAAAGTAGACATCACACTAAGCAGTGAAAATTGTCACAGGTCAAGACTAATATATTTTTTTAAATATATAACACATAAATATGCGTGTGTAAAACTACAACACATGCAGAGCACAAGTCTACATGACTATGAAAATGGAAGATGAACTCTCTGTGATCTACACATAGCCAAGGCAAAGGAAATTGATATCACGTGAACAGCATTGTGCAGAAATGTCTGATGAAAGAAAGCAAAAATGCACTAAATAAAAAGGGGAGGTGCGGCAAGTTCAGGTGGGAAGAGGATGTTTAGCTTTTGACCTCTGACCTGTTAGTTGATCTTCACCAGCATCTTTATTAGCAGGAGTTTGGGCGGTGAATATGTATGGAGCTGTAAGCTGAGTCACTAACAGTGCAGCTAGGCAAAGGGAGACAGCATGCATAAGAGAACAAGTTCCCTCCTTGTGATCCCTTAATTAAGCTGATAAAGGTTAATCTATAGCAGTGGTTCTCAAACTGAGGCATGGGCCTCATAGGGAAGGCTTTATAATGGACCTTATAAAATAGCACCTTCACATTGAAGCACAAGGGAGAGGGGTTTTGCCTACTCTCGCTCTTCCCATCTTCTGTGTTTAAATAACAGGTACACCCATTCATTGGGGGGCATAGATCGGAGTATGGATTGGCTAATGACTCTGAATCCCTGGCCCTATTCAGGGTTCTAAGCTCTGTTCTGCTTTCATTTTAATACATAAGCCAGACTGAAAAATATTTTGTAGTTTATCAGAACTTCACCTGGCAAGAAAATTTAATCAGTAATGTTTACTGTACAGCTTTGGTATTTTCAGATTGGGTGAAAATAATTCAAACTTTTGTTCCCCCACTGAAATCTTTAACTGCCGGCATTTCAAGCACAGTTACATTCAGTGCACTTACAACTCTATGACTGTGCATTTGAAATTAATTTTGGTTTTATCCAAAATTACTAATGGACTTTTTAATATTATGCATTAATTTTAAAACTAATTTTAGATTCAATAGCACAAGTTTATAGTGTTGGAAGAAAGCCCAAACTGTAAAATGTTGATATATGCTTAAAAACAGAAACCAGCAATATTTTGTATACGAGCATCTTTAAAAATAGGACTTAAACCCAAATAGTGTGAATATAAGAGAGTGCTAGCAACCAATGAAGATAACTTTTTTCAAAATCACTACTTAGTCGTCTATCCAGAGTCTTATCCAGTCCTATTCTACAAAACAGATTGGGAGTGACAAACAGAATCAGTCTTTCAGACTTAAAATCAAAAATGAAATAGCTAAACCACACCAGTACAACTAACTGGGATTTAGTTATCTTTTAATGCTTATAGCAAAAAATTATTTATAGGTGGATTTGAATAGGTGCAATGCAAACCTGTGTATGTAATTGAACATTTGTGAAAATAACTGTGTGGTTTGTTGAAACTGAAAATTATTTTAATTTTCTGTACTTTTATGAAAAAAGGTATATTCAGTTGTAATAATCTGAGTTTTCAAAATTTCCAAATTCAAGTGAACCTCACATCAGGATTTAACCGTAACAAGCTTCATTGACATTGATTTAAATATAATGGTTCCAGGAGGAAGCAGCATAAAAATGAACTTTCATATCAAAAAATGGTAATTCAATGAAAATGTTTGGGTGCCGAGTTTTCACTTGATTCCGCTAGTTCTATCAGTGCAATCCAGGCAGAATTACCCGAACCAGAACAAAAGATGGGGACATTTTAAAACACAAGTGAGTTACACCCAAAGCCACTTGCGCTCGTGTTTTCCGCAATCTTTTACGCTGGTTCAAGATTCAATTTGCCCAAATCAGGCCCTGCCCACACAACTAGCCACAGCCCCCGGTCGAAATTGAGAGATTCCACTGATTGCGCTAGATCGGGAAGGCTCATCAAATTGTGCTAATTTTCTCAGGTGCACAGTCACTAGTGGACATATTTTAAAAGTTTTCTTCACATCAAAAATGATTGCATTTACTAGTTCAGTATCATTTTTTAAATCATTTTCAGTGATTTTAAATCAAATTACTCACAGGTGGAGGACAGGACACCCTTATTAAAAAATGCTTATTTTTGATGATAAACTCATTTTCTGTTGTATTAATAACATTGCACCAGGTTACCACTCTTAAATACATCAAGGAACAAGGAACTAAAGGAAAAAAAACCCCGCTGCTCGATTGCACTGGTTCATGGAAGAATTTGGCCTGGATTTTGCAGTGGAAATAATGATGAGGCTATCAGCGCTCACCGTTATTAAGGAATAAACTGGACAGCACTTCTGGCGTCCGCACAGGCGCATTTTCCTGATTGCATTCAAAGCGGAAACTCAACTCCATGTAATTAATCTTCACTGTTTATTGAATCATTCTTGGTTAGGTCATAATCATTATTGTTGTTCTTTACCTATCAAGTGATTTTTTCAATTTCAATGAATAAAATAGTTTTACTTCCAATGTTATTACACATTTTGCAAGACTAAAAGAGGCCCAGTTAGATTTTCACTCTTTTGCCTTGTTGGCCTGTCATTCTATTTCTATACTATTCAATAATGAATGTCAGGAGAGTTTTCTTTCAGACAGAAAGATAATGTTATAACCACTAATAATGACCAATACTATCTGGGTGTGCATCACATTTTTTTCTTAACAGAGGAATGAGGGGAATGGGGCCAATCTTAAAAAGTTTGAGAACCCCTGATCTATAGCGACACTAACTTCTAAATTAAAATATTCACAAGCTCTATTTAAAAAGGGGCACTGTTGTCTTGATGGAAATTTATTGGATAAGCATAATTCCTGCACAGGCAGGAACAACCTGCACCACAATAAAGCCATCATGATTTAAGTGCAGCAACAGATAAGATTCCAGTAATATGAAACCACTATTTGTTTAATTGCATAGTTTTGCACAATAGTTTTTGAGACAATAAATTGAAGCAAAATTTCTTAAATAATCAGCTCAATATTTGAGGTGATGCGATGATTTCATCGTGTACACTCTGTTTACAAACAGGGGGGAGTTGTCTTGCAAATCTTTCTTGCAAGATGACAATGCCCCTTTAATAATAAAGGCAAAAAATAATGGATATTTGTAAGCAGTGCCCCAGCGAGTGCAATACATAAAGCTTGGAGAACAACTAGTCCCAGATGGTCAGGGCAGGTAGGACATGGATGCATTTATGCTTGTCTATATAATCTGCTTTACTCCCTATACAACATTTGCAAAGAACAAGTGGCGCAATTATGCATTAAAGATGCAAGTTGCCTACAAGGTCAAAATCAAATAAAAATGGAAAACCAGGACTTTGCAAGGCCATACCCATATCAAACTACAGACAAGGTCAATCATATAAAGGTAATTACTTTGTTTTGCTCTGACTGGAGCACTGTATATAGAGCTTCTCAGGTTTGGAATTTTCCAAATTTTATCTTGGGTTGTTTACAGTATGTTGACTTCAATTTGTGAAAATGGTTTTTATTAATATATAAAAATAAATATTTGGCTATACATCAAAACTAGCTTACAACAGCAAGCAATTTTTGGACTTCTGATAAATAAATACATAAAAGCAGCATTAAAATGTAAAGTTAAATCCCAGTGAGATTTAAGAACCTTTCCTGGGATAGCCAACATACTTAATGCAAGTATTATTCATTCGTGACACCAACAAAATCTACCAACATTTATTGCACACACTAGATAAAGGTCAAGACAGGACTGGAAGCTTTTGCAATAAAACGTTCAATCTGCTTTTCACTATTAATACTCCAGATGTTCAATGTCAAAAAATGGTTTATTGTACAAATAATTCAAAGTAATCTGCTCTTAATTTCTGCTAAAATCCAGTCTGCCAATACACAGTATCGCTCTAGTTGAGGGATACAGAGTCAAAGCACACTCCCATTATAAAATGAGAAGTACAGTATTAGCAAGTCAGAATAATTTTCTGACAGTACTACAGGCACCAGTAAATATACTCAGTTATAAAAATATCACATTCAATTAGCTGGGGGATTTTTTTTTTGTAAAAGCACTAATTCCTACCTTTTGTTGCAATCCTCACACACTGTGTCTTCGTCTCCTGTAAATGCAAATAAAAACTTTCCTTGGTACAATTATTTATAAGGAAAGAAAAGTTCAGGCAAAAACAAAAGAAAAAAGTATTTAGCAATGCAAGGACTTGCTATCTCTATTTAAAAATGTTTAAATCCTATTTTCCAAGGTCAGCTTATTGGCATAGCTTCAGGTACATATTTGGATGGATATAGGGAGTGCATCAGTGGTGGGAGTGGAAAATTGTGTGCATGTCAAATTTAATGGGATGGAGCCAATTTAAGGGGACTATCACAATAGGAGAACAAAAGTTTGAATAGCCTTTGGAAGCCTTAATGGGTATCTCAACCCATTAGCAGCCTTTGCCCAGGTTGAGGGGGCAGGAGACTAATGAGTGACAGGCAAAAAAGGAACGGAAACTCAAGTTGCAGGCATCAAGTCTAAAGACAAATGAAGGAGCAGCCCAGCACCCTATCTCCTATTTTATGGCTGCTGAAATGAAGATGATGCTGCATAAGTAAACAAAAGAATGGTGCTCCTTTGTGCCACTCTATGTCACTACCCAATTAATCAGCATTGCAGCAGGAAGGTGCAGCGAAGTTTCAGACCACTGTTGATCATTACTGTCACTGACCCAAACCTATGCAGTTTTGTAGCTGTGACTGTCCTTGCACCAGTCAGCAGAGCGCTGCATCTGGCTCTCTGCAAATCTGGACACTGTGAAGGTAGTTCTCCATAGTCAGTGCCAGGTGAGGGGCTACAGAAATGGCTAATGACTTTTTAAGCAGGTGTGACCAATCGGGCCACAGTGGCTGTCTATCACCATTGCCTACTTACTTTCATTCAGTGCCACTAAAAACATAACTTAGTGATTGGTGCATTTCTGTGGAAGTACCCAATATTATCGTTAGTCAGACATTCACATTTCTTAATAGTGCTATCGGATCTGCTCTCACAGCTTCCTTTGGGAAGAGGGGGGTCTGCATGGCAGTCAGAGAAATCAACGGTTTAAATCAAACATGGCCACAGTAAATAATAATTCTAATGGGTCTAAGAGCGTTAAAAAAAACAAGCCTGAAGGCTTTGTGTCTTAATGCGAGGAGCATTTGTAACAAGGTGGATGAATTAGCTGCGCAAATAGAGGTAAATGAATATGATTTGATTGGGATTACGGAAACATGGCTCCAGGGTGGCGAAGGCTGGGAACTCAACATCCAGGGGTATTCAATATACAGGAAAGATAGGCAAAAATGAAAGGGAGGTGGGGTAGCATTGCTGGTTAAAGAAGGGATTAACACAATTGTAAGGAAGGATATTAGCTCTGATGATGTGGAATCTGTATGGGTAGAACTGAGAAATACCAAGGGGCAGAAAACGTTAGTGGGAGTGGTATATAGACCTCCAAACAGTAATGTGGAGGTTGGGGATGGCATTAAAAGGGAAATTAGAGAAGCGTGCAAAAAGGGCACAGCAGTCATCATGGGTGACTTTAATCTACATATAGATTGGGCTAAGCAAACTAGTAACAATACTGTGGAGGAGGAATTCCTGGAGTGTTTACGGGATAGTTTCCTGGACCAATATGTCGAGGAACCAACCAGAGATCAGGCCATCTTAGACTGGGTATTATGTAACGAGAAAGGGTTAATTAGTAATCTTGTTGTACGAGGCCCCTTGGGTTGGAGCGATCATAATACAGGTAGACTACCTTTTATCCGAACTTCCGAAAACCGAAACCCTCTAAAAACAGAAGGTTTTTTCGTTCAGCGTAAGTCGTGCGCATGACATGACCAGAGTGGCGCACAACTTACGCTGAGCAGAGGGTCAGCGTAAGTCGTGCGCACGACCCCGACCCCCGTGGTCCCCCGCCGACCCCGACTCCCGCCGACCCCCCCCGCGACCCCGACTCCCACGGATCCCCGCCGACCCCCACTCGACAAATTTCCCAGTCTTATAAAATACCTTCCGAAATCCGAAATTTTCCGAAAACCGAATCACGGCTGGTCCCGAGGTTTTCGGATAAAGGATAGTCTACCTGTATGATCGAATTCTTCATTAAGATGGAGAATGAAGTAGTTGACTCAGAGACTAGGGTCCTGAATTTAAATAAAGGAAACTACGATGGTCTGAGGTGCGAATTGGGTAGGATTGATTGGGGAATGTCACTCAAAGGGTTAACGGTGGATAGGCAATGGCAAACATTCAAAGGCCGCATGGATGAACTACAGAATCTGTTCATCCCAGTTTGGCATAAAAATAAAACAAAAAAGGTGACTCAACCATGGCTAATGAGGGAAATTAGGGATAACATAAGACCCAAGGAGAGGACATATAAATTGGCCAAAAAAGCAGCAATCCAGAGGATTGGGAGCAGTTTAGGATTCAACAAAGGAGGACAAAGGTATTAATTAAGAAAGGGAAAATACAATATGAGAGTAAGCTTGCGGGGAACATAAAAACTGACTGTAAAAGCTTTTATAGATATGTGAAGAGAAAAGGATTGGTGAAGTCAATTATAAAAGATGTAACAGCAGAGCACTTGGAAAACAGTGACAGGATCGGACAAAGTCAACATGGATTTACAAAAGGTAAATCGTGCTTGACTAATCTACTGGAATTTTTTGAGGATGTAACTAGTAAAATCGATAAGGGAGAACCAGTGGATGTGGTGTATTTGGACTTCCAGAAGGCTTTCGATAAGGTCCCACATAAGAGATTAGCATGTAAAGTTAAGGCACATGGGATTGGGGGCAAGGTATTGACTTGGATAGAGAACTGGTTGGCAGATAGAAAGCAAAGAGTTGGAGTAAACGGGTCTTTTTCCGAGTGGCAGGCAGTGACTAGTGGGGTACCGCAGGGATCGGTCCTTGGACCCCAGCTATTCACAATATATATTAATGATCTAGACAAGGGAACTAGATGTAATATCTCCAAATTTGCAGACGACACAAAGCTGGGTGGGCGTGTGTGCTGTGAGGAGGATGCCGAGAAACTACAGGATGATTTGGACAGGTTGGGTGATTGGGCAGAAGCATGGCAGATGCAATATAACGTGGATAAATGTGAGGTTATCCACTTTGGTGTCAAAAACAGGAAGGCAGATTATTATCTGAATGGCAATAGATTGGGAGAAGGGGAAGTGCAACGAGACCTGGGTGTCCTTGTGCACCAGTCGCTGCAGGTAAGCATGCAGGTGCAGCAGGCGGTTAAGAAGGCAAATGGCATGTTGGCCTTCATAGCGAGAGGGTTTGAGTACAAGAACAAGGATGTCTTGCTGCAATTGTACAGGGCCTTGTTGATACCACATCTTGAGTATTGTGTGCAGTTTTGGTCGTCTTATCTGAGGAAGGATATTCTTGCCATGGAAGGAGTTCAACGAAGATTCACCAGGCTGATACCTGGGATGGCAGGAATGACGTATGAGGAGAGATTGGGCTTGTACTCGCTGGAGTTTAGAAGAATGAGAGGGGATCTCATTGAAACTTATAAAATTCTGGCAGGACTGGACAGACTAGATGCAGGAAGGATGTTCCTGATGGTAGGGGAATCCAGAACCAGGGGTCACAGTCTAAGGATAAGGGGTAGGCCTTTTAGGACAGAAATGAGGAGGAATTTCTTCACCCAGAGAGTGGTGAACCTGTGGAATTCTCTACCACAGAAGGCAGTAGAGGCCAATTCATTAAATATATTCAAGAAGGAGTTGGATATATTTCTTAAGGCTAAAGGGATCAAGGGATATGGGGAGGAAGCAGGGACCGGGTACTGAACTTGGATGATCAGCCATGATCGCATTGAATGGCGGAGCAGGCTCGAGGGGCCGAATGGCCTACTCCTGCTCCTATCTTCTATGTTTCTATGTAACTGCCTACCAAAGTGAGGTCTGGCCACCTCTATCTGCAGATGGGGTGCAAAGGTCTTGATAGGTGGGCACAGAGCATTTTTTGTGCAGGCTGACCTGTCCGGCATCCCTTTGTTGGTCCCCCTCTTTTTCTTCCACGCAACTTAGATAGGGGCACTCCCAGTGGAAAACCCATTGGTAGGACAGAGGATCAGAGAGACCTTGGTGTGCATGTACATAGGTCCCTGAAGGCAGCACGACAGGTAGTTAAGGTGGTTAAAAACGCATATGGGATACTTGCCTTCATTAACCGAGGCATAGAATATAAGAGCAGGGAGGTTATGACGGAGCTGTACAAAACGCTAGTTAGGCCACAGCTGGAATACTGTGTGCAGTTCTGGTCACCACACTATAGGAGGGATGTGATTGCATTGGAGAGGGTGCAGAGGAGATTCATCAGGATGTTACCTGGGCTGGAGTGCTTCAGCTATGCAGAGAGACTGGACAGGCTGGGGTTGTTTTCCTTAGAGCAGAGAAGGCTGAGGGGGGACCTGATTGAGGTGTACAAAATTATGAGGGGCATAGATAGGGTAGATAGAAAGGAGCTTTTCCCCTTAGTAGAGGAGTCAATAACCAGGGGGCATAGTTTCAAGGTAAGGGGCAGGAGGTTTAGAGGGGATTTGAGGAAAAAGGGTGGTTGGAATCTGGAACTGAACCCTCACAACATTCAAGAAGCATTTAGATGAGCACTTGAAACGCCATAGCATACAAGGCTACAGACCAAGTGCTGGAAAATGGGATTAGAATAGACCGGGCTTGATGGCCGGCGCAGACACAATGTGCCTCTTTCTGTGCTGTAAAACTCTGTGACTCTATAACCAGTACTAATGATCGAGAAGGAGAATTAAAAAAGACAAAATCTCAGGACGAGCGACAGCACCAGCAAAACAAACCCCCACATTGCAGCTCCGGCACAGTATCCCACTCCCGGCCCTCCGGAGCAGCAGGTGAGTTGGGGTCACTCGAGCCAGGCCTGACAACCGCTCTGCCCGAGGCACAGAGTGGGCAGGGGAGCGGCAGCGGCCGGCCGTTAACCGCGCGGCCCGCCGCACCGGGAGCTCAGCTGGGGTCAGTCTCGGCCCGAGAGCCCGGCCGGGCCTGAAGCGCTAGGCCGCGCACGGCCACCGCGGCCAGGCTCCATTTTCAAAGCCCTTCCCCGGGTGCCAAAAGAGGGGGAGGGAGGGAGAGAGAGAGGGGACAGACAGGGGCAGGGAGAGAGATGGGGGGGAAAGAGAGGGGAGGGAAAGAGAGAGAGAGGGGGGAAAGAGAGAGAGGGGGGGAAAGAGAGAGAGGGGGGGGAAGAGAGAGAGGGGGGGAAAGAGAGGGGAGGGAAAGAGAGAGAGAGGGGGGAAAGAGAGAGAGGGGGGGAAAGAGAGAGAGGGGGGGGAAGAGAGAGAGGGGGGGAAAGAGAGAGAGGGGGGGGGAAGAGAGAGAGGGGGGGAAAGAGAGAGAGGGGGGGAAAGAGAGAGGGGGGGGGAAAGAGAGAGGGGGGGAAAGAGAGAGGGGGGGGAAAGAGAGAGAGGGGGGGAAAGAGAGAGAGGGGGGGAAAGAGAGAGGGGGGGAGAAAGAGAGAGAGGGGGGAGAAAGAGAGAGAGGGGGGGAGAAAGAGAGAGAGGGGGGGAGAAAGAGAGAGAGGGGAGAAAGAGAGAGAGGGGGGAAAGAGAGAGAGGGGGGAAAGAGAGAGAGGGGGGAAAGAGAGAGAGGGGGGAAAGAGAGAGAGGGGGGGAAAGAGAGAGAGGGGGGAAAGAGAGAGAGGGGGGGGAAAGAGAGAGAGGGGGGGAAAGAGAGAGAGGGGGGAAAGAGAGAGGGGGGCAGGGAGAGAGAGAGGGGGGCAGGGAGAGAGAGAGGGGGGCAGGGAGAGAGGGGCAGGAGAGAGAGGGGGCAGGGAGAGAGAGAGGGGGGCAGGGAGAGAGAGAGGGGGGCAGGGAGAGAGAGAGGGGGGCAGGGAGAGAGAGAGGGGGGCAGGGAGAGAGAGAGGGGGGCAGGGAGAGAGAGAGGGGGGCAGGGAGAGAGAGAGAGGGGCAGGGAGAGAGAGAGAGGGGGGGCAGGGAGAGAGAGAGGGGGGCAGGGAGAGAGGGGGGGCAGGGAGAGAGGGGGGGCAGGGAGAGAGAGGGGGGCAGGGAGAGAGAGGGGGGCAGGGAGAGAGAGGGGGGCAGGGAGAGAGAGGGGGGCAGGGAGAGAGAGGGGGGCAGGGAGAGAGAGGGGGGCAGGGAGAGAGAGGGGGGCAGGGAGAGAGAGGGGGGCAGGGAGAGAGAGGGGGGCAGGGAGAGAGAGGGGGGCAGGGAGAGAGAGGGGGGCAGGGAGAGAGAGGGGGGCAGGGAGAGAGAGGGGGGCAGGGAGAGAGAGGGGGGCAGGGAGAGAGAGGGGGGCAGGGAGAGAGAGGGGGGCAGGGAGAGAGAGGGGGGCAGGGAGAGAGAGGGGGGCAGGGAGAGAGAGGGGGGCAGGGAGAGAGAGGGGGGCAGGGAGAGAGAGGGGGGCAGGGAGAGAGAGGGGGGGCAGGGAGAGAGAGGGGGGCAGGGAGAGAGAGGGGGGCAGGGAGAGAGAGGGGGGCAGGGAGAGAGAGGGGGGCAGGGAGAGAGAGGGGGGCAGGGAGAGAGAGGGGGGCAGGGAGAGAGAGGGGGGCAGGGAGAGAGAGGGGGGCAGGGAGAGAGAGGGGGGCAGGAGAGAGAGGGGGGCAGGGAGAGAGAGGGGGGCAGGGAGAGAGAGGGGGGCAGGGAGAGAGAGGGGGGCAGGGAGAGAGAGGGGGGCAGGGAGAGAGAGGGGGGCAGGGAGAGAGAGGGGGGCAGGGAGAGAGAGGGGGGCAGGGAGAGAGAGGGGGGCAGGGAGAGAGAGGGGGGCAGGGAGAGAGAGGGGGCAGGGAGAGGGGGGGCAGGGAGAGGGGGGGCAGGGAGAGAGAGGGGGGGCAGGGAGAGAGAGGGGGGGCAGGGAGAGAGAGGGGGGGCAGGGAGAGAGAGGGGGGCAGGGAGAGAGAGGGGGGGCAGGGAGAGAGGGGGGGCAGGGAGAGAGGGGGGCAGGGAGAGAGAGGGGGGCAGGGAGAGAGAGGGGGGCAGGGAGAGAGAGGGGGGCAGGGAGAGAGAGGGGGGCAGGGAGAGAGAGGGGGGCAGGGAGAGAGAGGGGGGCAGGGAGAGAGAGGGGGGCAGGGAGAGAGAGGGGGGCAGGGAGAGAGAGGGGGGCAGGGAGAGAGAGGGGGGCAGGGAGAGAGAGGGGGGCAGGGAGAGAGAGGGGGGCAGGGAGAGAGAGGGGGGCAGGGAGAGAGAGGGGGGCAGGGAGAGAGAGGGGGGCAGGGAGAGAGAGGGGGGCAGGGAGAGAGAGGGGGGCAGGGAGAGAGAGGGGGGCAGGGAGAGAGAGGGGGGCAGGGAGAGAGAGGGGGGCAGGGAGAGAGAGGGGGGCAGGGAGAGAGAGGGGGGCAGGGAGAGAGAGGGGGGCAGGGAGAGAGAGGGGGGCAGGGAGAGAGAGGGGGGCAGGGAGAGAGAGGGGGGCAGGGAGAGAGAGGGGGGCAGGGAGAGAGAGGGGGGCAGGGAGAGAGAGGGGGGCAGGGAGAGAGAGGGGGGCAGGGAGAGAGAGGGGGGCAGGGAGAGAGAGGGGGGCAGGGAGAGAGAGGGGGGCAGGGAGAGAGAGGGGGGCAGGGAGAGAGAGGGGGGCAGGGAGAGAGAGGGGGGCAGGGAGAGAGAGGGGGGCAGGGAGAGAGAGGGGGGCAGGGAGAGAGAGGGGGGCAGGGAGAGAGAGGGGGGCAGGGAGAGAGAGGGGGGCAGGGAGAGAGAGGGGGGCAGGGAGAGAGAGGGGGGCAGGGAGAGAGAGGGGGGCAGGGAGAGAGAGGGGGGCAGGGAGAGAGAGGGGGGCAGGGAGAGAGAGGGGGGCAGGGAGAGAGAGGGGGGCAGGGAGAGAGAGGGGGGCAGGGAGAGAGAGGGGGGCAGGGAGAGAGAGGGGGGCAGGGAGAGAGAGGGGGGCAGGGAGAGAGAGAGGGGCAGGGAGAGAGAGAGGGGCAGGGAGAGAGGGCAGGGAGAGAGGGGGGAGGGAGAGAGAGAGAGGGTCAGGGAGGGAAAGAGTGACACAGAGCGGGGGAGCGGCAGCGGGCGGCCGTCAACTGCGCGGCCCGAGACACAGAGCGGGGGAGCGGCAGCGGCTGGCCGTCAACCGTACGGCCCTCTAAACTGCCTTGGCGACACCGGGCCCCCCCTGCTAGTGGTGTATAATTTATTGCAGAAAGTAAATTGGGTGCATGGCAATATCAAATGTAGAGTTGATGCCTGGTGCTCGGGGTGGAGGGTGGGGAGAGAATGTGGGGGTTAGAAATGAAACATTTAATTATATATCAATGTTGCAGACATCAGGATTGAGCCTACATTAAATTTAGGCCAAATGTTTTACCACCACAGTAATACAACAATTTTATCCAATTGTATTCCTTTGGGGGTTCTGTGTATTGGCCACTGTAATGTTGGCAGAAACCCAGTTTACACGGTGCATCCAGGGTTGACGCCAATATTCAGCTGAAATTAGGGTGGTGGATCAGGAGAACTCCCAAGCAAATTACTGATGATTATGCTTAACCCCAGCATTCAATAAAATAAATTACCGCCATACTGTGTCATTTCTGTTTCCCGCAGAACTAGTTTAGGCATTCAGAGCCAAATCACAAGCAGCCCTTGGACCTGTGTTCGCTTGGAAGTGGACTGAGACTTATTTAGAAGAATGAGAGATGGCGAAAGAGAGAGAGAGAGAAAAAATACTTTCACTACTGAGGAAGAATCAAATTCAACAGAAATGTAGGAATAAACTAACTGCTCTTTTACTATTCCCTTCCTTTCAGTTAAGGGTCATAAGTGAAACAAGCACCAAAATAAGAGTGCCTCAAATCTATCAGCTGATCGTTCAATCCTATTACACTGTCATCAGCATTTTACAAACTGTTTTTTCTAATTCAAAATATTAAATAAAAACAAAACACACCACGGAATTACATTTATGGCTCATATTTGTGAAGCTGTTGTGATTGACTGGCAAGTACATCATTTATGAATTATAAAGTCACTCATGCCTAGAAGCATATGCAATATTTAATTTTGTTTTGTACCTTTCCCCACTTATAAATAACCCCAGGTATAAGTTTATAAGTCAAAGCACAGGGATACTTTTAAAATGAATTGCAAAGAGGCAGATTTTGTCATTTAATGTTTGCTGGGCTAAGACCGGGTAAATTTAGCCTTATCCATATTAGAGTTGCATTTACACTGCATCAAAGGAGACCTGTTTAATTAGAATACGACCCTTGCCATTCATTTTGGAAAAATACTTTAACCACCGAGTTATTCCCTGAATATTTTTACATATTTTTTCCCATCAAGAATGAATCATGGCACTACACTGAACAAAACTCTTCTGGCGATGCATATTGAATTTACAAATCTTCATTGTAGCTAATCCTGACAGAAACATGGAATATTTATATGCTCAATATGTTTTACATTAGCATGGTAAGCAAGCATGGAAAGGGGTCTTGGAATCATTTTCTATTTTGTCTCTCGAGTATTTTTGCTTTAATCTACTGGAACACTTGCAAGGATTTTCTCACCTGGCATTTAGAGATGTTTTTTGGGCAAAACACAAAATTCACTCAGAAATTCCAGCAAATGATCAGACAAGGTGAAATCTTCTAATCACTAATGCACACCACTTACCTTTTCAACGCTGCTCACAGCTTGGAAGTGTATGTGATATCCTTTTCTGGGGGTCAATGGAGGATTCCAAAAACCATTGTAGGTTTTATTGTCACCCACTGTAAAAGGAGTTTGTTCAGAAATTCCACTAGGAGGAAGCTCTGCAGCGTAATAGTATGGTGACCCTCGAGTTGCAGCAGTTTGATAGGTGACTGGAATCTGGAAGCACTCTGCTGTGCTTGCCTCCCTTTTAGATCTACGGGAATTCACTTCTTCAACAACAACTTGGTAAGCACTTTGAGAGAAAAGATATAAAGTTCAATTTACCAGTGTGTGCAGCACAATCTTTTTTTTTGTTTTATAGGCTGTAAATATTTTTCAATTTTCCTTCGGCAGTTCAAAATAATCATTTTCTGGCGAGTAAAACAAAATGCTTTAGTTTGGTGATGAAGAAAATAAAAAATCTCATTTAATTTAAAAACAAAATCTATAAAAAGTATCTTTGGATTCTCAAAAAAGCAGCATTCCTGTAAAAAAAAAGGCAAAAGCACTCAATGGTGATCAACACACAAGACTCTTCTGACCCCCCCCCTCCCCACCCCACTCAAATGTGGTGACTCCTGCAGGAGCACAGCTCTATGGTATCTCAACCAAGCAATGCAAAAGTGTGTGGGGGGGAGGGGGGGAAAGTGGGCAAGCCTGATTCTGCCCTTATCCAAAACCATGTACTTTCACTTTTCACCAGGTGTAACTCAACAGTAATCAAGAACAGGACACATGCTTCATTACTGCCACACCGACACCCTCCACCCTCCCTCCCCCCAGCTCAGGGGCACAGAGCTCAATTTAGTGTCCCCATATACCAGTTGAGCTCAGCAAACTTAGCACAGACTGTGGCTCTGTCAACTGTATGGGTCAATGGCATATTATGCAGTGGATTTACCCCGAGGCAATATGGGCACTCCTGCATGGATTTTATATAGTCTATATATCATTTTTATATCTAATTGTTGAGTTTATGGAGTTCTCTCATGTGTACCAAATTACTAGATTATTTCACCCTTTTACAGGGAAAGGCAAGTTTTAGTCTTACTTTAATTGGACAATATTCTTCAATATTTTTGCATTTTTTCCATCTTTACACTTTGATACCATACATCACATTTACTATGGAAATTATGGCTTATAAATTTTAATTACAGGAATATACATATATACATACCAACCCAAGAAAACCAGCACAAGTTGTCCAAGGGTTTAAAAAAAACCACCCATTCAAGAATGGCCCCAATATAAGTATGTGGGGGGGGAAAAGGTTTTGTAGGTATATCCAACTTTACTCCACTTGTACATGAAAGTCTTAAAAGGAAATCCAAAATTTGTTGGTGGATTTCTAGAGGGGTCCAGGATCATGCTCCCTTTAATTTTTAAAAATGTTTTACATTAAATATTATACATTCTGGTTAATTTTAAGCATTTTTATATTTCACAATTCATAGGTAACTGGATTTTGAACAGACCATCAGTTCCCCAAAGTTACCTTGAAGGGATAATTACTAGTCCTAGCCCCTTTAGGGCTACCCCGGATCAGGCGTATTTCTCAGACGTTCACTTTCAACTAAAGTTTGAGATAGCCGAATCCTAAAGACGCTTAATTGGGTCTAAAGGTCCGGGCTATCTCTCCCTAAAGGAAAGGAACAACCCGAGTATGTTACCGTCCTCCAGATAGCGCTTTTAATAAGTTTAGCTAGACTGTAACGTTCTGGATATTATGAGGGTCCGGAAAACTCCCTCAGAATTCTGCAACTCCTCACCAAAGAGCGTACAGAGATTGAGTTCGCGAGTTTTTGATACAGAAGTCTTGAGACAATTCTAAAAATACAGGTTTATTAAAGAACCGACATACAATTTACAGTTGGTGAGTCAATCGCAACATTAACAGTTCCAAAAAGAGAAAACTTACAATCTTATCAGAGAATCTTACTTTTAAATCTTAACTTCACTACAGTATTACAGCTCTTAGTGTTCTACAGGATATCCACCAATATCAAATACCTTTGATCCCCGAGGTACAAAGAGTGGTAGACTACAGAGCCGCCTCTGAAGCCGAGAATCGCTTTGCCCGATTAAAGCGAGTCTGTTATCCCATTTGAGAGTTCAATATTTATATATTTTCCCAGTGGTATTTCCTTTAAGGTTTTCTGCTGATGCAAGCTAATTATCTCTAGTCATTTTTCTGCCGACCTCTGCAACTCTTACTGCCACCGCAGCCAGACTCGTGTCTCCTCTCTAGGTGTTCGAAGTTTACCATATAAAAACGGTGTGACGGCAGGTGTTCCTTACTTAATGTCATCTTTACGAGGGCAGATGTTCCTTATCTTATGTGCTTCTTTACAAAGTGTAAATTAGGACACCTTATCCAGGGTGAACCATTGTTTTGTTCCCAAAAGTTCAGCCTGTCGGAGCCCTTCACCTTCTGTTTCAATAAGGTTATTGATTCAGTGTCAATAATTATCTTATCTCTATAGCCAGAATTCTTTCACAGCTTCTCCATCGTTCGGTTTCTAAATTTCCAAACCCAGTTTGTCCTGTTTTAATAAGGCCAGAATTCTTTCATAAGATGGTGTCTTTTTCTGAATAGGTTCTATGGCTCATTCCTTCACAAACTCAACAGTTACTTTCTCACATCCAAACTCCTGCACGCTTTACTGACACAGTTCTGAGAAACTGTAGCCCAGCCAGCTCTTCACCCTTACACAGACACATTCTCACTTTCTCTAACCCTCCCAGTCGCTACAGATGTAATAATGGTGCTCGTCTCCCTCTATCCCATCAATTCAACCCATCATTCTTCCCCTCCCCCTTCAATTCTACAGGCATTCTTCTTTCCCTCCCACCCAGTTCAAGTAGGCACTCTTACCCCTCCTGCCCATTTCAAGCCCAACTCTTTTTCTCCCTCAGTTCATGCTGGCACTCTTTCCCTCTACAACTCCCTCAATTCAAGCTGATACTCTTACCCTTCCTCAGTTCATGCCAGCACTATCCTTCTTCCCCCAACCCAAAGCAGCACTCCCAGTTTCTGCTTCCTTTCACTGCCATCCAATTCCCTTTCCCCTTTATTGCCATTGATTTCCCCCTTTCCTTTATTGTCCCATTCCCACTCCCATCCTTTGTCTTCAACCCTTGCTCTATCTTTATCCATTTAATCCTTCCCTCTCCTGGACACTGCCATTTATTTCTCCCCTTTCCTCTCTCCTTCATTTCTATCCATTCATTTCTCCCTTTCCCCAATTCCCACTCCTTCCTATTCTTACAAGTATTAAAGTCTACAATATATAGAGACAGGAATCATTGTCACTAGGCTGGGAGCAGACGGAGTGAAGAGAAGCAGCTGGACTCTGATAACTGTGGCACTGAGAGCAGAGGAGCCCAGTCCACACTGATGTCCGTCAGCAAATGGTGATGCACATCCAGGCTCCCAAAATGCTGAATCAGCATGAAACGCGAACTGGTAGCATGTATGCACGCAAATATACATACACCTGGAACATATTAAAAGCCTTACAATAGCATGCACTTCCTGTTTGTTGCACTTAGTTTCCATGTCACAATTTGCTCGTCATGCTTTTCTGTCATACCCAGATGTCCCGCATGGGTGCAATGCCTAGATATTAATTTTAACTCTCATGTTTGTATACTTACACCATTATAGTTACCTGTCAGTTCTGCCATTGCTCCTCCTCAAAAGATCATTTCCTTGGTCCGTGTGACTACGTGGCGATGTAGGCAAGTTTATATTGTATATTTATTTTTAATGTCTTGTTCCCTACAGTTTTTTTAAATTTAAGTATTTTTTTACATTTACCCTGTTGGTTTCTGCACAGGTCGTAATCTCCCCCACCTTTTGTCTGCTCTTGCTACCCCAAGCCCATCCATCTTCACAATCACTGAGTTTCGGTTACCATAGAATCAGAGAGCACAGGAGGCCATTCAGCCCATGGTGCCTGTGCCAGCTCTTTGAAAGAACAATTGAGTTATCTGTGACCGAGGCGCTACTGGTAATGAATGGTTTAAATGTGGCAGTGGTCTGAGGAAATTAATAATTAAATTACTAATCCCGGCTCCTGAGACAGTAATATCGATTATCCTGATTTTTTTTCAATTGAACATATCAGAATTTATCTGATGTACAGTTGAGTATATGGGGAAAACATAAAAATCATCAGCTGTAATAATCGACTCCATAATTGGGGAAGACCCAACGTTACCTTATATTTCAATGGCTCAACAATGTCAAGTCTTATCCGGAGAAAATCGGACTTGGCAGCCCAAATCAATTTATATCGAATCAAATTGTCTTCAGAAATCTGGCCTGAGACCAATAAATTCACTATTCAAGGACTCGCAAGAGAATCAAATCTCTATCAAATCACCCCAAGAGCCTTATTTTACTATCAGTTGGAGCAACAGTGTTTTGAACGGCAGCTTCTCACTGCGGTTTTTGATCCACCAGCAGTGACAGCAAGATAATTAATACATTTTTCATTCATTCAACTTATCTTTAAATTCATTTATAATTAATCTAAAATTATTTAGGAAACAATCAATCTTGTTTTCACTACGATTCTGTTTCTCAGTTTGACAGTTGGAAAAATGGAGTTTCATTACTGTGACTTTTAGATTTATCAATCGGTGATTTCCTGCGAGATCCATCCACAGGCACCAGAGACCGATTTATCTCCATGTAGAAAAATTGGGGTTCTAATATTGCCACAGGAAACATTTAAATTATTGGAAATTCACACCTCAATGCTTTGCCAGTCAAACAACCCCTGGTCTCACTCACCTGGCTATCATCTAGTCGCTGATTCACCCAACCATCAACTTTATCAGACCTCTGACTTTAAATCTAGTTTTTCTAACATGTTGTCTCCTCTCTACTCCCAGTGCTCTCGAATTAGCAAGTAACCATGCTTTGTTTCCCAGTGTCCATCCGCATGCGCGTTTTTGGCTGCAGCTCTGGACCCGAGCCCACCATTTCTATTTCTTTTCATCTCTCTCTCTTTCCTTTTTTCCTCTCGCTACCTCTCCCAACATCATGCCTCCTTTCTTTTCTCCACCCTTTGGTATTCTATCCTCACAAACCCCCAATACTTCAGTACTCATCGTCTTTCCTACTCTCCCGCTGCCGTTCCAGAATTGATTCCCGCAAATAATCTTACAGCTTCCCTCTGTGCCTCCCTCGGCATCCTCCTGAAAGGCCTGTCGAGACAGTCGTCGCTGCCTCCTAATGAGTAGCAACCCCAATTGCCCAATCCTATTTTCTCCCTGCCCCGCGTGCCTTCTGGGGGCTAATCTTGCCAACTTCCTTCCAGTCCTTCCCAGCTCTAACCCTTTGGACTCTGCCAGTAGATCAGCTATCATCATCCCTCTTCGCATTTCCCTTCAAAATGTATGTTCACTTGTGAATAAGGGCCTTGCCATCCATGAGCTTATTGTGGACGATCATAGTGACATCATGGCCATGACACAGACATGGTTGAGGGGTGATGACACCGTTCCCCTTGATCAAGCTTCCCCGCCTGGCTGTACTTCCCACCATTTGTCCCACTCAAACCGCCACAGTGCTGGTGTAGCTCTTATCTCTAAATCACACCTTGGTCGGTCTTCCTACTCCTTTGGCAACTTCTCCTTTGAGCATCTCACCTTATCCCACCCTTCTCACCTTTCATTTAAAATCCTCGCTCACTACTGCCCACCCAAATACCATAAAACTTTTCTGACCGAGATACCGTTTCTGCTTTCCTCCCTCTACACCGAGCAACTTCTCGTCCTCGGTGATTTCAACCTGCACCTCAACTCTTCCTGTTCTCCCTCCTCTGAGTTCACTACTATCCTTTCCTCCCTTAATCTCTTCCTCCATATAAACTCTTCTACCCATACACATGACCACCCCCTGAATCTCATCATCTCACATGGCCTCATTACTATCATTGATAAGGCAATCACTGATTATTTCCTTATATCACTCTCTGCCCATATTCCCCTTCCTCCTCCCGACCCCACTTCTTTGTGTCCACCCCTGGAAAAAAACTCTCCCTCAATCCCTTACCACTGCACTTTCAAATGACCAATTATCTAGCCTTCATGACATTTCTGCAGCTACTGATTTGCTAAATAACACCCTCTCCACCACCTTTGATGCCCCTGTCCCCATTAAAACCATTATACTCTCTCACCCCAGTAGATTCTCCCAGTATACACCTCATCTCAGCTCCCTTAAGTCCAAGGGATGCAGATTTGAACATCTTTGGCAGACAACTGGTTTAGCCATTCATCGCCAGAGCTGGCTGGACCACATAAAACACTGTTGGGTCCTGCTCTCCTTTGCCAAAACTGCTGACTATTCGAAGATCATCCAGGAAGGCAAAGATAAAACCCGGATTCTGTTCTCCACCACAAACCGTCTTCGCGAAACCCTCTCCCCTGCCTCCACCTCCCTTACCTCAAACCCCTCTCCCCTGTCTCCACCTCCCTTACCTCCAACAATAAGTGCAAAGAGCTCATGGACTTTTTGGTTACAAAGATTGAGAACATCCATTCAGCTGCCTCTGCTACTTTCCTCCCTTTCCCTAGCCCACTGGGCTGAAATTTCTCTTGGTCTCCTCGCCCCCCTCTGCCCTATCTCTGAATTTGCATATTTCTCTAGTTTCTCTCCTATTGCCCTCCATGCCCTCTCCGAGCTCATCTCGTCGATGACACCCAGTTCCTGCTCTCTCAACCTTATTCCCACTAAACTGCTGACCAGCAACTTCCCTTCCTGGCTCCCATGTTTGCTGATATTCTTAACGGTCTCCCTCCTCAGGTACTGTCCCCTCTCCTTCTAAGCTGCTGCCATCACCCCTCTCAAAAAAACAACCCTTGACACCTCCGTTGTTGCAAACAATTGCCCCATCTCCAACCTTCCTTTCCTCTCCACAAGTTCTTGAACATGTTGCCTCCCAAATCCGTGCCCATCTTTCCCAGAACTCCTCATTTGAATCCCTCCAATCACATTTCCTTCCCTCCCACAGTACCGAAATGCCTATCAAAGTCACAAATGACATCCTATGTGACCGTGACAAAGGTAAACTATCTTTCCTCGTCCTTCTCGATCTGTATCCAGCCTTTGACACAGTTGACCACTCCATCCTTCTCGAACGCCTCTCCGCCGTCGTCCAGCTGGGTGTGACTGCACTCGCCTGGTTCCATTCTTATCTTTACAGTCGTAGCCAGAGAATCCCCTGCAATGGTTTCTCTTCCCGCTCCGTTACCTCTGGTGCCCCCCCAAGGATCTATCCTTGGCCCCATCCTATTTCTCATCTACATGCTGCCCCTCGGCGACATCATCCGACGATACAGTGCCAGTTTCCACATGTAGCTTGACGATACCCAGCTCTACCTCTCCTCCACCTCTCTTGACCCCTCCACTGTTTCTAAACTGTCAGACTGCTTGTCCAACATCCAGCACTGGATGAGCAGAAATATTGGGAAGACCGAAGCCATTGTCTTCGGTCCACACCACAAACTCCGTTCCCTTGCCACCGACTCCATCCCTCTCCCTGGCAACTGTTTGAGGCTGAACCAGTCTGTTCGCAACCTTGGTGTCATATTTGACCCCAAGATGAACTTCCTACCTCATATTCGTGCCATCACTAAGACCACCTATTTTCACCTCTGCAACATTGCCCATCTCCGCCCTTGCCTCAGCTTTTCTGCTGGCAAAACCCTCATCCATGCCTTTGTTAGCTCTAGATTTGACTATTCCAATGCACTCCTGGCCGGCCTACCACGTTCTACCCTCCATAAACTTGAGGTCATCCAAAACTCCATGTCCTAACTCACACCAAGTCCCGCTCACCCATCTCCTCCCACTGCTCGCTGACCTACATTGGCTCTCAGTCAAGCATTGCCTCGATTTTAAAATTCTCATCCTTGTTTTCAAATCCCTCCATGGCCTCATCCCTCCCTACCTCTACAATCCCCCCCGAGATCTCTGCACTCTGCCAATTCTGGCCTCTTGGGCATCCCCGATTTTAATTGCTCCATCACTGGCGGCCGTGCCTTCAGCTGCCTAGGTCCTAAGCTCTGGAATTTCCTCCATAAATCCCTCCACCTCTCTTTCTTCCTTTAAGCCACTTCTTAAAACCGACCTCTTTGACCAAGCTTTTGATCATCTGCCCTAATATCTCATGTGGCAAATTTTGGTTGATAACGCTCATGTGAAGCGCCGTGGGATATTTTACTATGTTAAGGTGCTACATAAATGCAAGTTGTTGTTGGCATGGGCTTTGGGATTCAGGGTAGCTTTGGGATTCATTTCCTGTTGCCACTACCATCGTGGGCCTCAGGCATGGCGCCTTTAGATGCCTACTTGAACCTTCTGCTAACCTTGTTATTGTGTGATTTTGGGACGGCATTTCCTGTTGCTAATACTCCTGTGGGACTTGCTCACCTGCTTCTGGGCCACCTGCCTGGACCCATCGATATCCCACTATCTGCCATCGTTGACTGCCTGCCATCTCGGTCCTAGTCTCTCGAGCCTATTCATTTTTTACAAGTTTCCCAGCACTACGCTGGGAAAAAGCAATTTGCTCTTCAAACCTCTTGTAGGGTTAATTATTACAACTGAGATTGCTGTCCACTGAACACTTGAACCACTTTGGGTAGATCTGACATTTCAAACTGAGACCATAACAGCAGCAAAACTTTTAATAACATAAAATAGGAGTTGATTCAGTATTGACATCCAATTACTAGATGTCCCTAGCACATTTATCAAATACTCCACTGTAAAAGTTATGCTAGACATCAAATAATAGATAGAGTGCAAATGATCTCCCAGTTTTGTTCAAAATAGGAAAATTGTTTTGATTACACTTATGCAGAAACCATCATCACTTGAACTTCACTTGGCAAGTGACTTCTTTTAAATTATCGTTACAGTTCAGCAATCTTGTTCAGCCAAAAGCAGTTTCTAATGCTATATAGTTCAAATTTAGATTTTATGTATTTATTTTGAACTATTCAGTCAATTTTATAGGCACCTGTAATGCTATTTGCTCCAATACCCTTTACTGCTTTAATGGGAACTGCCAAAGATGACTGAACTGATCTGAATTCTATTGATTCTAGACTCTGGAATAGTTCCTATGGATTGGAGGGTAGCTAATGTAACCCCACTACATGTAGACTATCCTTTATCCGAACTTCCGAAAACCGAAAGTTTTTTCGTTCAGCATAAGTCGTGCGCACGACATGACCCGAGTGGCGCAAAACATGACAGGAGTGGTCCTCCGGGGCCCAGAACAAGAATTCCTGCAGGTTGTCGACACGCCGGCCTTCGCTCTCGATGTTAAGTGTGACTGAGGGAGCTCTGCCTTTCCCTGTGAGCAGGGCAGAGGGTCACAGTGTTCCCTCCTGGGTAGGAGATTGCAGGCCGAGCCGGGCAGTGTGAGAGAGGTACCGGGAGAGTGAACCCAACAATACAGCGGCCCGTCCGATATTCTTTCTCCCCCCCACCCCCGACCTGATTTGCGGGCCAGCTTAGCGTAGGAGTTAGCCGATATCCGGCTTTCCCACAACTGGCGGCGGCAGTCGAGCCCCAGACCCCCACTAAGTCAAGGAATTCAGAGAAGCAGAAAGGGGAATGAGACACGGAGCAGGGGGAGCTGTAAACAGACTGTGAGCGGCAGCACAGAGAAGCAGGAAGGGGAATGAAACACGGAACAGTCGCAAGAGGTAGCCTGAACTTTTGAAATTTATATTAAATACAAATACTCATTACCAAATTAATTTAATGTTCAGAGTTTCCCAGTCTGAAATAATACCTTCTGAAATCTGAAAATTTCCGAAAACCGAAACACAGCTGGTCCCAAGGTTTTCGGATAAGGGATAGTCAACCTGTATTTAAAAAAGGTCGTAGAGAGAAAACGGGGAATTATAGACCGGTAAGCCTGACATCGGTAGTGGGGAAAATGCTAGAATCTATTATAAAATATGCAATGACAGGATCGGACAAAGTCAACATGAATTTACAAAAGGTAAATCGTGCTTGACTAATCTACTGGAATTTTTTGAGGATGTAACTGGTAAAATAGATAAGGGAGAATCAGTGGATGTAGTGTATTTGGACTTTCAGAAGGCTTTTGATAAGGTCCCGCATAAGAGATTGGCGTGGGATTGGGGGTAAGGTACTGACTTGGATAGAGAACTGGTTGGCAGACAGGAAGCAAAGAGTTGGAATAAACGGGTCTTTTTCTGAGTGGCAGGCCGTGACTAGTGGGGTACCACAGGGATCGGTGCTAGGACCCCAGCTATTCACAATATATATTAATGATCTAGACGAGGGAACTAGATGTAATATCTCCAAGTTTGCAGACAACACAAAACTGGGTGGGTGTGTGTGTTGTGAGGAGGATGCAGAGAAACTCCAGTCTGATTTGGACAGGTTGGGTGATTATACTGCATCTGCCATGCATCTGCACAATGTGGATAAATGCGAGGTTATCTACTTTGGTGGCAAAAACAAGAAGACAGATTATTATCTGAACGGCAATAGATTGGGAAAAGGGGAAGTGCAACGAGACCTGGTTGTCCTTGTGCACCAGTCGCTGAAGGTAAGCATGCAGGTGCAGCAGGCGGTTAAGAAGGCAAATGATATGTTGGCCTTCATAGCGAGAGGATTCAAGTACAGGAGCAAGGATGTCTTGCTGCAGTTGTACAGGGCCTTGGTGAGACCACACCTTGAGTATCGTGTGCAGTTTTGGTCGCCTTATCTGAGGAAGGATGTTCTTGCCATGGAGGGAGTGCAGCGAAGATTCACCAGACTGATACCTGGGATGGCAGGAATGACATATGAAGAGAGATTGGGTCGATTAGGCTTATATACGCTAGAGTTTAGAAGAATGAGAGGGGATCGCATTGAAACTTATAAAATTCTAACAGGACCAGACAGACTAGATGCAGGAAGGATGTTCCCGATGGCGGTGGAGTCCAGAACCAGGGGTCACAGTCGAAGGATAAGGGGCAAGCCATTTAGGACAGAAATGAGGAGGAATTTCTTCACCCAGAGAGTGGTGAACCTGTGGAATTCTCTACCATACAAGGCAGTTGAGGCCAATTCATTAAATATATTCAAGAAGGAGTTGGATATATTTCTTAAGGCTAAAGGGATATGGGGAGAAAGCAGGGACAGGGTACTGAATTTGGATGATCAGCCATGATCTCATTAAATGGCGGAACAGGCTCAAGGGGCCGAATGGCCTACTCCTAGCTTCTATGTTTCTATGAATCAAATAATGAAAGATTTCAAGAACTCAATTATACCATGTTTAAGGCAACTCACACCAGTTCTACAATATTTACTGTAGCAGGATTTAGATTGTTCAAAATAAAGTTGCTGAAACAAAAAATATTTATTATGCTTGTTCCTAGGTATTTCTGATTTTTGTGAAAGTACATACCTTACCCTCTGCTTTTCATATCGTTTTCTCCCTCCACTTCGTCTCTTTGGAGCAATCATTACCTGTGATCAAGAGGGCAGGCAGGCAACTGCTCAAAGATCAATGCTGCCCTTGAGCCACCTACTAGGAAGCAATCCTGCCTCCAATTTACTCTTGTTGCTGCATAGAAAACTACCTTAGACAGTCAGTTTCAAAGGGTTCAATGCATATCAGGCAATTTTCTTTTATTTTTTAGCGTCAGCAATTTTCCAAATCTATTTTCTTCATTGCTAGAATGTAGTGACCTCAGTTTGGCTCAACAAAATACAAATAATTACATCATGTGAAATTAAACTATACGACTATCTCAAAAGACATAATGGCCTAGAAATTGGATGGCAAGCGTTCCTTTTTCAAGCGCAAAATGAGCAGCTAAGCATCCAATATTGGGGGGGTGGGGGGCGGGGTGCTTGAGCTCATTACGTGCCATTAGTGCGCTGCCCACCATATAGGATCAGGCTGTTGTGTAGGCGTCCAAGGCACACGCCAGAACTATTTAAATTGCTAATTAAAATATTTAAATAAGGGTCCTACGCTGCGCCAGCGCCTGACCAGCTGTGTGATTAACTCACCCAGCAACTCGTGGCATTAACAGAAAAGGACCCTACAGAAGCATTTTTTAAAGGGCTCATCCATTACATACAGGTTAATTTGGTTTGTTATTTTTGCCTGTTTTCTGACTGCGAAAACTTCTGATTTCTGAGAGTAAGTTTTTGCTGGTGCTTCACTGTTTTTTCAGCATTCTAAAAAGTTTTATTGCAGTCACGGGTGGCCTGGTAGGGCTAGATGATAAGGGGGATCAGCAAGGAAGTCAGGAGAAAGCAGGAGCCGCTCGCAGAAGGAGGAGTTGGAGGGTGGCACGGCGCAGGAGATCCTATCCTCAGTGACCCTTCAGGGAGCATTTCACTTACCCGAGCTTCACTGATGAGCAATGTCTGAGGCGCTATTCACCTCACAAAGGAGGCGATCACCAAGCTACGTCACCTGCTACAGTCACAACTCGAACCTCGTGCTAGGGCATGGACAGCACTGCCTGTGGTAATCATGGCCACTGCGGCCCTTACCTTTTATGCAACGAGCTCCTTCCAGAATGAAGCAGATGATATCTCACAGTTTGTAGTCCACCGCTGTATCAGGGAGGTCACCAAGGCTCTCTACGCCAGGAGGAAAACCTTTGGCTCTTTCCCCCATGGACAGAGCGAATTACGACAAGAGAGCACTAGGCTTCGGCTGCATGGCAGGCTTCCACAGGGTGCAAACTGCCCACATTGCCTTGCATGCTCCCCATCACCATCCTGGCATCTTTCTGAATAGAAAGGGATTCCAGTCTCTACAGCTTGCTTGCGACCCCAGGCAGTGCATCATGCAGGTCTGTGCCCAGTTTCCAGGCAGCAGTCCCAATTAATTTATCCTGTGCCAATTCTCTGCGCTGCCTTTGTACCACCTCAAGCAGCTGTGGACTGTGGTAGTCTAGCCCTATTGGCTGTGCAGCATTAACAAGCGTGCTGTCAGAGTGGGACAGAATGGTCTCCATGCTCTGCGCAAAGCTTTGACATAGACTGCACGTACAAGATGGAACTGGATTCCTTCATGCTCTGAGCCAGTGTATGCAAGTTCACTGGCAAACTGTCCAGAGCACCTAGCATTTCCTGGTATATGCCCATCAGCCCTTGAAGTCTGCACCCGAGACCTCTGCAGCAGAGATAGTGCATGAACTCGCCTACTGGCGATCTGGCACCTATGGCACCCTATCTCCTTGCCTTAGCTCCTTCATCACGAAGACCCCTCCTCCAGCCTGCCCTTCAATATATGCATGTTTCCGGTATCTGAGCTGGTGTTTTCCAGGGTTAGATTGAGTGAATTGATATGCAGAAAGCCAGAATCGGAGGACCAGAGGGTATTGGCAAGGACATATGAGTGGAGGAGGTTGCAGATGCAGAGAGGGGTGAAACCATGGAAAAATTTGCAATTAATGATGAGAATTTTGAATTCAGTATGCTGAGGGACAAGGAGCCAGTGGAGGACAGGGGTAACATATAAGTGGGATATGGTGTAGCACAGAATTTGGGTGGCAGAGTTCTCAATGAGTTGGATTTTAGGTAGGGTGGAGTAGGAGAGTCCAGCAAGCAGGGCATTGGAGGAATCTGGAGCTAATACAATGTAGAAAAGGGTTTCATCTGCAGTTGCGGTAGGTTATGCGTGTAGGTGGAAATGAACAGTCTGAGTGATAAAAAGGATATGGGGTTTGAAACTCAGCTTGGTGGGGGCTGGGAGGGGCGGGGGTGGTGCTGGAAGGTCACACAGGAGATCAAGGTTGCAATCATCTGGTTCACATTAAGTGAGCATTTGGTGGGAGGTGAATTTAGATGGATTCAGTCTTCCAATGTTAAGTTAGAGAAAGTTCTCACTCATTCACGACGATGTCAGAAAGCAATGAGACAAAACAGATGGTCATGGCATTGAGGACAACGGTGGAGAAGTGGAGCTGGATATTGTTAGCTTACACGTTGAAACTGACAATTTTGAAGTGGAGGGAAAGTGGTGTCTGAGCAGCAGGAGTCACTTACACAAGCCCCGATTTTAAGCTACACCGGCCGACAGGAATGGGCTGGGTTTGGGTCGGATGTTTGTTCTACACCTCGCCTGATTGTACTCTCCACTGACTTCGGACGATGTGTAAAATGGACATCTGTCCCGAACCCACCACCCCCTGCATTCCTGCCAGGCAAGTTGGGTTAAAATCAGGGCCCCAGAGTCAGTGATCATAGGGGTAAGAAACGTTAGAATGCCAAGAAAGAGAGTTACTTATTAACATAAATTTTTTTTACAAAATTATGTTGAAAGATTATTGCAATCACTCTGGAGAAAATCATGTGATGGCTGCTTTCAGCTTTTCTGATTGGGAACTGGTTAAATACATTAAACACAGTTGTGCAAAAAAGCATTGTATACATCATATAATCAAAGTCAAATATTTCTGACATTAAATTGAGTCTCTAAACACATTTTACATTTATCCTCCTTATAAGTATTTACCAAAAGCAAATTTTTCTAATTCTACTGATAATACTTTATTCAGACAAGTTTAACATGAATATTCTGTTCACAAATTACTCTATAAGATTCACTGGCACAAGATAATTACTGCTTGCAGCAGTAATCTACAGTTGTCATCTAACTGGAGACAGAATGCACTGAGACACATATACACCTCATGACCTTGACATTGCATCCATCTTTGCTTGGAACTACCCAGATCTAAAATATAAGTGACATACCGTAACATGGGTACAGATGGACAGAAATCTGTCCACTCCACTAAAATAGACGGTCTCACTGCTATATGGTGCTAAATGATGAACCATCACAAATTACTGAAGCAGATGGTATATTGCCTGCTACAGCAAGGAAAAACGGTTAAATTACTCTTTCAGCCTCTTTTTGATGAGACTCAGACCAAAGCAATTCTAAAAATACTCTGTTGCAAAAAAAATCATATTAATGAGCAACTGACAAAAACAAACTTAAGCCCTTGCTAGGCAAATAGCAGGTAATCAGAAACTCCTCCCAAATGACATGGTAGGTGGTGCAACTCTCCATAAAATGTACAAGTCTGTTGCCCCATCAATTCACCAGAGCATGGACTCACACCAAAGATTCCTGATGAAGGTTTGAGTTTAAATCCCACTCTTGACTGCCATTTCTCTATAAATGTGACTTTCATGAGTTTTAAATGAGTTGCAGGAAGTATTGCTTTACTGATCAATCAAGAACAGTACTAACAGCATCCATGGAGACTGTCTATGGGGAAAACTGTCCTGGCACCATGAATAAGGGCTTAAATAATTATCATTCAGAAACAAAAAACAAAAGTATGGTTTATAAAACCCACCCTCCAAAAAAAATATTTTTTCACCGAGCCTGTTAAAGAAACTTACTAATGTGAATAAACTGATTCGCTACAGATATGAACTGATTTTTTTTTTTTTTAATTTGGGGCTGAATCAAATTTGGCAACATTAAATTTAATAAGCTGGTAGCCAAAAATCAAGAACTGTGTCTACAAAGTGGAGTATTCAGACCACATTAATGGCTGCATGAAAAAAACTGAAGTCAACAAATTACTCCTCATTAATGCTTTGATAAGACGACAAGCAAATGTCACTCAAAATTAATGTTACATAGAATATGAGAGTAAATCTCAGAGACATGCCAAACAAAATTTAATAGGTACTACATGATTTCTAATGGAGGCACTTGTGTGAGACGAGGTCATACAGTTTGCATTCATCAACATTCTTCTCCTTCCACTTGTTCTAGTTCCTCCAATTTCCCCATAATTTGTATGAAACCTTGTGCATGATAACTAACTTTACTTTGGAGGACTAAAGTTGGCTTCTAATCCATTTTAAAAACCTTCAAGCTTATTATTTCAATAAAATCAGGAGAGGAATCAAAATAAAACGGTAGTAGCAGAGAAAAGTTACGTAAATAGAGCAGACATGTGGAACATTCAGGGCTTGAATTTACAAAATCCCTGAAGACAATATATTCTCATTAACTACAGGTCTATTTTGTAGACTTTGCCTGACCCGAGTAAACAAACCTCTTGACAGCAATGTCAAATGAATATTGCTTGAAAATAAAGCACTATATTAGTAGTCAGCAGCCTGCCAATCTGATGAAGAAACAGTTTGCTGCTTATAAATTTACCTGATTGGAGCACCTTTAGCCTGTGCAGGTCTCAGCATTACAGTTATTGTGGTTGCTGTTTCATTAAGAGTTGCATCTTCATAGTCAGGCAGAGTAGGAGCTGTTGAGATTTAATTTAAAAGAACAAATTTAAAAACAACATAGCATTGAATCTTAGAATAAGATGTTGATTAATGTGCAAGATTTTGGAAAGTAAAAAAAAAATGCAAATGTCAATGGTTCTACTCAGTCCTTGCGGATAAAAATGTGCTGAAAACCAGTTTTAATATTGTAAGCTTACATTTTCTCTAGGGAAAGGAGGAAAAATTCTTCCTCCTTACAGTCTATTACCGTAAAGCAGCTGGGTAAGTAGGAGAGCTGCTTGGGAAAATAACAACTGCAATCATCTTCCCATTGGGAACATTAGCCTTTATTCAGTGCTTCCCCTATAGCAGAACTGACATTAGGAACTCGCCACATATTAGAATCATGATACACCATTGGTATACCATTGTAGTGAACAACTCCCAAAAATAAATAATTAAATTTACAATTTTGCAGAAATAGGGGAAAAGATGGTTTCAAAAAGCTTATAGTAAAATAAACGTACAAAGCATAGCTAGTGGATACACAGCTATATATTTTCAAATAATCAAATATAAACTACCATACATGTCTTCCTACTTTTTAAACACTCTTTCTCTTATCATTTCGAACTATGTAAATGAAATGAGTAAAAGATACTCCAGTTATTTCAATGCAGATTTTATAAACTCTATTCTTATGAGAGTCATAGAAAAGTAACATTTTCACTTTAATCCTGCATAGAATTATATGAAGGAAAATAGGGAAATAGATGAATAGGAAGTAATTTTTAAACTGTTATATGCTCTTTTGCCCCAGGCATCCTTTAAAAATCAGCACACAGAAATTGTGTCTTTGAAGTGCTGTAACTCACCTTGAATTCATTGACATTAATCAATGTTTTATTCAGAAAGAGTTGGGTTTTTTTAAAGTTTAAAATTTGTACTTTGACAATTGACCATACATTCAAGAGACTTCAGTTCTTTTGATCAAGACATCTGCTTTACTAAGGATATGATGCTTTCCTTTGAAAAAAGAGAGAGAACTCCTCTGACCCTCGTGCTACCATGGATTAGGGCAAACATTTGGTCTTCAGTGATTTTTCTTAAATCGAATTTCCTCAAAATTTTGTAAACTGCAAACTCATTGAGGCAGAAATTCCGTTCCCTACGGGTGGGTACGTGTTGTGTGCTCATCCGTAAGGCCAACGGGAATGCCGGTTTCAGGCATACACAGCGCATGCACCGGAAACCGGCATTTCCGATCAGTCAAGAAAGCTCGACAGATCCTCCGCCTGCCTGGGAGAAGGGCCTCTGCGGGTGGAGAGTTCCATTTTTTGGAGACCCTCCGCCCGCAGAAAACACTTACAATTCTTGCGCCTGGTAAAAGCAGGCGTAAGGCCTGCTTTTACCAGGATAAGAGTTGAAAAAAAGTTTTTTTTTAAATTTCCACTGATTAATCATTTACAAATACTTTAAAGAAAGGTAAGTTTGTTAGCCCCGTTAAAAACTTCAATTATTTTTTTCAAAAAATAAAATTTTTGTTTAAAATACTTAATTTATTGTAATTTAAAGTCATTTTAAAAATGTGATTTATTTATTTATTTATTTAAAGTTTTACTATGTTTTGGGGGTGATCTCTATTCATATATTTGACAGGTCTTCCTGTCAAATGCATGAAGGGAGATTTCCTTCTCTGATGGGCTCTCCATGGCCCATGTGATTCCAGGGATGCGGCGAACTGCTTGCGCCTCTGGGATACGTGGGCCCTGCGCACCGGCAGTTTGGAGAGGCCCAGCAACGGAACTCAGCGCCTCCCGGGAGCCCTCCGGTCTAGGCGCAGATTTTTCCAGATCCCAGCCCTCCGCCTGCGGGAGGCCTGCGAACGGAATTTCTGGGCCAATTATATTATATTTTCCATTCTGATTCTGCATGTTCTGAATGTTAAACAACTCTACAAAACACTGCCTAATCAATATCTTATGAAAACGAATTTAATGTTTACAATATATCAAGATGTGTTTCCATGGTTGACCTACTTTTTGATAGTAAAAAGCAAAGCAAAAAAACAAACAGTAAAATGGGTCATTTTGCAGAAAACATGAATATTCTTTAAAGCGCATGGCAAAGGTCAACTGTATTTACATTGAATACAATGTCAGAAAGTATCAGAAATGACAAATAGATTGCAGACTGAAGAGAAGTTGTTCAGTAGTTAATATAGCTAACTTTGATCAGGACATAAAAATTTCCATGGATCGCTGAATTTTTAAAAAGTCATAAAGGAAAAATATAATCTAAATATAGACTGTAAATGTTGTGTGCGTGCTTATCTGGGACGTTATTTCAAGACACTTCACCTTCGCTCTTTGCAAAATACTATACTTAAATCAACTCACAGCAAGCACTGTTATTTTTGTTTCAGCTTTTACAAAAACTTGTGCACTTACCAGATATATTAGTTGTAATGTTAACCACTGTAGCTGGACCAAATCCTTTCACTGTGCTTGCTTTAATAAAGAACTGGTAGGTGGTCCCAGGATCCAGATGTGTGAAAACATGGTGTGTACTGTTCCACATTTTTGACACTGTTCGAACAGGTCCAGCCACTTGGACAGCAGGGTCAAAGGATTTGATGCTGCTATAACTGACCTGTCAAAACATGAAGGAAAGAAAAAAACTACAGGTTATCACTGATCTTTAACATCTTTGAATTGATCTAATTTATGAAAAGATTGAGATATTTGATGAAGAGGGTTGACGAGGGTAGTATAGTTGATGTTGTATATATGGACTTTCAAAAGATGTTTGATAAAGTACCACATAATAGAGTTGTTAGCAAAATGGAAGCCCATGGAGCTAAAAGGGCAGTGGCTGCATGGATACGAAATTGGCTAAGGAAATCAGAGTAGTGGTGAACGGTTGTTTTTCAGACTGGAGGGAAGTATACAGTGGTGTTCCCAAGGGGTCGGTATTAGATGTATATTAATGACTTGGTCTTGGGTATGGGGGAATATTTTCAAAGTTTGCAGAGGACACAAAACTCAGAAATGTAGTAAACAGTGAGGAGGATAGTAACAGATTTCAGGAGGGCAGAGACTGGCAAAATGGGCAAACACATGGCAGATGAAATTTAATGCAGAGTAGTGTGAAGTGTTGCATTTTAGAAGAATGAGGAGAGGCAATATAAATGAAATGGTACAATTTTAAAGGGGGTGCAGGAACAGAAACACCTGGGGATTTATGTGCACACGTCTTTGAAGGTGGCAGAATAAGTTGATAAGGCTGTTAAAAAAAAAAAATCAGATGGGACTTTTTGACTTGAATACAAAAGCAAGGAAGTTATGCTGATCTTTTATAAAACACAGGTTAGGCCCCAGCTGCAGTATTGTGTCCAATTCTGGACATCACACTTTATGAAGGATATCAAGGCCTTGGAGAGGGTGCAGAGGAGATTTACACCAGTGATGAGGGCTAGAGAAACTATTTCTACTGTCAGGAGGATCGGAAACCAGAGAACACAGATTTAAGGTGATTGGCAAAAGAACCAGAGGGGAGATGAAGAGAATTTTTTTTTTATTTTTTTACTCAATGCGTGATTATGATCTGGAATTCACTACCTGTTGGGTGGTGAAAGCAGATGAAATAACAACTTTCAAAAGGGAATTGGATAAATACTTAAAAAGGAAAAATGTACAGGGCTGTGGGGAAAAGAGCAGGGGAGTGGGATTAACTGGATAGCTCCATCAAAGAGCCAGCACAGGCACAATGGACCAAATGGCCTCCTTCTGTGCTTTATGATTCTATGATCAATAGTATCTTTAATGTAAATAGTCAAAGAATATTTCAACGGTGGCTAACAAAAAAAATCTATGAACCATACCTCAGTATTTCCTGTTCATATGGTAAGAAATTTAGTTTAATCTTGCTTGCAATTCATAAGAACATAAGAATTAGGAGCAGGAGTAGGCCATACAGCCCTTCGAGCCTGCTCCACCATTCAATAAGATCACGGCTGATCATCGACCTCAACTCCACTTTCCCACCTGATCCCCATATCCCTGGATTCCCCATGAGGCCAAAAATCTATCTATCTCAGCCTTGAATATTCTCAACGACTCAGCATCCACAGCCCTTTGGGGTAGAGAATTCCAAAGATTCACAACCCTCTGAGTAAAGAAATTCCTCCTCATCTCAGTCTTAAATGTCCGACCCCTTATCCTGAGGCGATGCCCCCTAGTTCTAGACTCTCCAGCCAGGGGAAACAACCTCTCCGCATCTACCCTGCCAATCCCCCTCAGAAACTTATATGTTTCAATGAGATCACCTCTCATTCTTCTAAACTCCAGAGAATGTAGGCCCAATCTACTCAATCTCTCCTCATAGGACAACCCTCTCATCCCAAGGATCAATCTAGTGAACATTTGCTGCTCCACCTCAAAGGCATGTATGTCCTTGCTCAGATAAGGAGACCAAAACTGTGCACAGTACTCCAGGTGTGGTCTCATCAAAGCCCTGTACAATTGTAGCAAGACTTCCTTACTCTTGTACTCCAACCCTCTTGTAATAAAGGCCAACCTGCCATTTGCCTTCCTGATCGCTTGCTGTACCTGCATGCTAACTTTGTGCTCCCTGAACGAAGATACCTAAATCTTTCTGAACACCAACATTTAATAGTTTCCCACCATTAAAAAATATTCTGTTTTTCTTTCTACCAAAGTGAATAACCTCACATTATGCTCAACGTTCAAATCCAAAGTGTGATAATTTTATATTGCAACAAAAATACAGTCAATGCTCAGCTCAGTGTTCAGCATTCCCATGTACTCTGGAACAATTTTGAATGACATAGAACTTTAAAAATGAAGACAGGATCAGTATAATGGTTAAAATCAATCACTCAGCAGGTTAGGCAGCATCTGTGAAGAGGACAGTTAGGCGAAAATGTCAGTTGTGGACCCTTAATCAGAACTGGGGACACACAAATGTCAACATGTTTATTCCCTCCACAGCTGCTGCCTAACCTGCTGAGTTGACAGCAATTTCTGTTTTTAACCCCAAAACAAGAGATGACTGTTGGTTTAGGCAGTCAAATCTTAAATCCAGTTTACATCAAATTTCGTTCCCATTGAACTAGGTTAATAATAACATATAGGTTTACCCAGTGGTATTAAAATGTTGTAATCACCTACTGTAAATATGGTTTTTCACATTCTTTGAATGAAATTGAACCTTGTTATAAAAATTTGAATGATGTCATTTTGTTACAGTATTTGGAAACACTGTGCAATTAAGACGATTGGATGATTTCTCCAACTCTGCTTTAGGCAAAGACTTCATCCTAGAAACACAGAAAAATAGGAGCAGGAGTAGGCCATTCGGCCCTTTGAGCCTGCTCCGTCATTCACTATGATCATGGCTGATCCTCTATCTCAATACCATATTCCTGCTCTCTCCCCATACCCCTTGATGCCTTTTGTGTCTAGAAATCTATCTATCTCCTTCTTACATATATTCAGTGACTTGGCCTCCACAGCCTTCTGTGGTAGAGAATTCCACAGGTTCACCACCCGCTGAGTGAAGAAATTTCTCATCTCAGTCCTAAATGTCCAACCCTGTATCCTGAGACTGTATCCCTCGTGCTCAACCCCCCAGCAAGGGGAAACATCCTCCCTGCATCCAGTCTGTCTAGCCCTGTCAGAATTTTATACGTTTCAATGAGATTCCCTTTCATTCTTCTAGTCTCTAGTGAATACAGGCCTAGTTGACCCAAACTCTCCTCATACGACAGTCCTGCGCTCCCAGGAATCAGTCTGGTGACCCTTCGCTGTACTCCCTCTATGGCAAGTATATCCTCTCTTAGGTGAGACCAAAACTGCACACAGTATTCCAGGTGTGGTCTCACCAAGGCCCTGTATAACTGTAGCAAGACATCCTTGCTCCTGTACTCAAATCCTCTTGCAATGA
The DNA here is from genome assembly GCF_052327205.1 of Somniosus microcephalus. Lineage (NCBI taxonomy): Eukaryota > Metazoa > Chordata > Chondrichthyes > Squaliformes > Somniosidae > Somniosus > Somniosus microcephalus. The sequence continues at coordinate 128,711,014 of NC_140995.1, read as the reverse complement.
AGGCCAACATACCATTTGCCTTCCTAACTGCTTGCTGCACCTGCAGGTTTGCTTTCAGTGACTGGTGTGCAAGGACACCCAGGTCCCTTTGTACATCAACATTTCCCAATCTATCACCATTTAAGTAATACTCTGCCTTTCTGTTTTTTCAACCGAAGTGGATAGCTTCACATTTATCCACATTATACTGCATCTGCCATGTATTTGCCCACTCACTCAACTTGTCTAAATCGCCTTGAAGCCTCTTTGCATCCTCCTCACAACTCACAATCCCACCTAGTTTTGCGTCATCAGCAAACTTGGAAATAATACATTTGGTTCCCTCATCTAAATCATTGATATATATTGTGAATAGCTGGGGCCCAAGCACTGATCCCTGCAGTACCCCACTAGTCACCGCCTGCCACCCCAAAAAAGACCCATTTATTCCTACTCTCTGTTTCCTGTCTGTTAACCAATTTTTAATCCATGCTAGTATATTACCCCCAATCCCATGTGATTTAATTTTCCACACTAACCTCTTATGTGGGACTTTATTAAAGGCCTTCTGAAAATCCAAATGCACCACATCCACTGGTTCTCCCTTATCTATTCTACTAGTTACATCCTCAAAAACCTCCAGTAGGTTTGTCAAACATGATTTTCCTTTCATAAATCCATGTTAACTCTGTCTAATCCCGTTGATATTTTCTAATTGTCCTGTTATCATATCCTTTATAATAGACTCTTTTCCCTACTACTGATGTTAGGCTAACCGGTCTGTAGTTCCCTGTTTTCTCTCTCCCTCCTTTTTTAAATAGTGGGGTTACATTTGCCACCCTCCAATCTGCAGGAACTGTTCCATAATCTATAGAATTTAGGAAGATGACAACCAATGCATCCACTATTTCCATGGCTACCTCTTTTAGTACTCTGGGATGCAGATTATCAGGCCCTGGGGATTTATCAGCTTTCAGTCCCATTAATTTCTCCAGCACTATTTTATTACTAATACTAATTTTCTTTAATTCCTCCTTCTCACTAGACCCTTGGTTCCCTAGCATTTCTGGGAAGTTATTTGTGTCCTCTTCCATGAAGACAGAGCCAAAGTTATTGGTTAATTGCTCAGCCATTTCCTTGTTCCCCATTATAAATTCTCCTGCTTCTGACTGTAAGGGACCTACATTTGTCTTCACTAATCTTTTTCTTTTTACAAACTTGTAGAAGCTTTTACAGTCCACTTTTATGTTCCTTGCAAGTTTACTCTCATACTCTATTTTTCCCCTCTTAATCAATCTCTTGGTCCTTTTTTGCTGAATTTTAAACTGCTCCCAATCCTCAGGCTTGCTACTTTTTCAGGCAACTTTCTGACTCCTCTTTGGATCTAATACTATCCTTAATTTCTTTTGTTAGCCATGGTTGAGCTGCTTTTCCTTTTGTGTTTTTGCACCAGAAAGGAATGTATAACTGTTGGAATTCATGCATTTGTTCCTTAAATGTTAGCCATTGCCTATCCACCTTCATGCCTTTTAATGAAGATCCCCAATCTATCATAGCCAACTCACTCCTCATACCTTCGTAGTTTGCTTTGTTTAGATTTAGGACACTAGTTTCGGATTGGACTACTTCACTTTCCAGCTTAAGGATTGGACTACTTCACTTTCCAGCTTAATGAAGAATTCTATCATGTTATGGTCACTCTTCCATAAAGAACCCCGCACAACAAGATTATTAATTATCCCCTTCTCATTGCACAATATCCAATCTAGGATAGCCTGTTCCCTCGTTGGCTCCTCAACGTACTGGTTTAAAAAACCATCTCGTACACACTCCAGGAATTCATCCTCCACAGTATTATTGTTAATTTGGTTTGGCCAGTCTATATGAAGATTAAAGTCTCCCATGATTACTGTGGTACCTGTGTTGCATGCATCTCTAATTTCCTGTTTGATGCCATCCCCTACATTACCACTACTGTTTGGAGGCTTATAGACAACTCCCCCCCAATGTTTTCTGCCCCTTGGTGCTTCTTAGCTCCACCCAGACTGATTCTACATCTTGATTTTCTGAGCCAAGATCCTGAGTCATGTCCTTATTCCTTCATAGGAGTAAGCAGCATAGAGACACCAAAGTTACAGAAAAATTAAAGAAAATCAGCATCCCCAATCACCAACAGGTTAGAAATAAATAGGGTTAAATATTCATCTTCACCGCTTGAGTAGTAATCTGGCAGAGCGGAACGTCCACCTGATTTTCATTCCATTGAAATGAATGGAATGAAAATCGAGTGGATTCTACAATGAGTGGGCAATCCGCTCCACCAGATGCTGAAGACAAAAAAATAACCCCAATGCGGGGTAGGCCAGGTGGGAAGTCAACAGGCATTGGGAGGTTAATGGGAGAGTTTGGGGTGGATAAGCAGCCATCTTGCCCCAAATATATTTTGAGAATACAGCTTCTTGCCTCCTGTGCATCGCGCTACTTGGATTCCTTCTCTGGGTGAACTGCAGCCTTGTCTGAATATATTTCCCACACTGTTTCTCTGTACGAAACAATGAACTGAACAATGAATCGTCTAATACTTGCTTATTTGGACAAAGTGGCATCAACAATAGCAACATTTCACAAAAAAGTTAAACTTGAAACTTTCATTGCAGGACTGCTCCCAGACTATAGCTAAGATGTTGGACTGAATGAACTGAAACAAAACACCACATCTGTTATAGTAAGTCGACAGGGAGAATGCTGCTAACAACTGCAGAAAAAGAAGTAAATGACTCAGAACTGGGTAGAGAGCAAACAGGCACCTAATCAAAATGATAGCACATGTGTAAAGTGAACATTGTCCCTATGGGATGACAAAAAAATCCTATTTGTATGTGATGGTTTACTGGATAAGCAAGAGTTTGGGATTTGTCCAATTTAATAGAAAGGCTTTTCTGTTTTAAACTAATATTTGAAAAGATGAACCCCTATGAGCAAGTTATTTTATCTCCTCTTGCGCTGTAACAGACAAACAAATATCACATAGAATGTTTATTTTTAGATGACTATTGCTACAAAAATTCAGGTAAAAAAATGTTAGCCTTCATCAGTAATTCTATGAAGATTAGTCAAAGCAATTCAGATTCATTACATTTCTAAAAATTAAAATTAGATTCAGATCCAGATATTCCTATTTGTAACACCTGAAAAATAATCCAGGTGCCACAGACAGGCAAAGGAGACAGAGACCATTTACATTAGGACCCCATCTTGGAATGTCCAGGACTTCTCCACAGAGGCAAACTTGGGCCTGTATGTACAGTAAGTGCAGGACAAGGACAGTCATGGAGCTGAGACAGTACAGGGAGGTGTCCCATGCCCTCCTGCCTCAGTTTCCTCTCTGAGGCACAAGGGTACCAATTTTGATGGATGCCCAAAGAAACTTGTGCCTGGACCCGCTCAACACAGAGGGGCTGAGGAAGTCAGCTAGCAAGGCAAGGCAAGCCAAGCCTGAGAAAATAAGTGAAATCTTCCATTGGAGCCTCTCTATGACCTTTGGACCTGCAGGCATTCTGGCTGCTGTTGCACAAATAGAAGCCAGAAGACCCCAAGACAGCCAATCATGGTGCTGCAGGCCTGCAAGTACAACGACACCGGTGTTCCTGCCCCCCCCCCATTTATAGGCTTGAGCCCTTGCTGGTGGGCAGCCTGTACTGGGAGCACGGGCGGACCATGCAAAGGACCCAGCCCACCAAATTCAGGAGCTCTGAGGCCTGGACAGGTGCTGTGCACTTTAGGTAAGTTGGGCCTGTCCAAATGGCAAAATGTGTGCATGAAGGGAAGGTGCAAATGTTTTGTTAGTCATTGAGTAACTAACAAATCTATATTACCTCATATTGTGTGATGATACCATTTGCTTCCACGGGCTCATTCCAGTGCAGAAAGATTTTGTCCTCAAATGGTGTTCCTTTTAATGAATCACTAGGTATAGGACCAGGTACTGCAAGTCAAAAAACACAAATATCTTTATGTAGTTGTGTTTACATAGTAAACAAATAGATAGCTCCAATGAAAAAGAAAACATATTTTGTGTGTTGCTGCTTCTCTAGATCACATTACATCATTTAATTTAAAAAATCTAAATTGAAATCAAAATGTTGTTATACTCTTAAAAACAAAATTTGATTATACACTTTCTAACATTGATGCAATTACCCAACATTTGACAGCTGCCTGTGAGGTCAATGGATTAACATTTACTATTGCACATGTTAAAATATCAATGGCATCCAAAATCAATATTTCACTTCAGTTGAACCTGAGCACCCAGCTGAACATAACAGTTTGTAGTCTTTCAGTCACTGTATCGCTGGACTCACTATATCAACACAAACCACGACAGAGCCCGAGTATGCTGCAATGAATGACTCAGCTCCTGACCCTTCAAAGTCTCTCCACTATCTACAAGGCACAAGTAAGGACTGTGATGCAAAACTCACAACCCATCTGGACAAAACTCGAGAAGTTCAACATCACCCAGGACAATGCAGTCTGCTTCAACAGCACCCTAGTCACTGAACTCAATGTCTACACCTCCGCCATTAGCGCAGAGGTTGCAGGATGTAATGAAATAACTCGCCAAGCTAACTCAACAACAACTCGAGTAGGCCAACAGCAGCAGTGTCATACGAACATCATCTCCACGTTCTCCTCCAAGTCATACACCATCCTGACTTGGACATGCACTGCAGATGCATCATCGTCGCTGGGTTAAAATCTGAATTCCCTACCTAACCAGCATCGGCGGGAATCCTGAGCGGCAGAGCGGGGCTATAAAAGTCCCAGAGACCAGGTAAGGTTTACCAGTCTCCGGTCTGGGAACTCGGAGGGAAGGAGAGAGGTAAAAAGTAATCCAAGTGTGATGTCACCAGAAAGCGGGTAAGTGATTGGTTGGTGAGTATTTCTCCCTTTTGAAGCTTAAATCTCTTTGGTTTATAGTTTCTAAGGTGTGATATTCACCATCTAGAATTGGGGCAGAGGGTATTTAAGAATAATATTAATAAATTTAATTAATTACATAGAATGGGAGATCAGGTGATGTGTTGCTGCTGCAAAATGTGGGAGCTGGTGGACACCACTGATGCTCACGGTGATCACATTTGCAGTAAGTGTTGGCTGCTCGAGGAATTCCGGCTCCGTGTTGAAGAGCTGGAGTCCGAGCTTCAAACACTGAGACACATCAGGGAGGGGGAGAGTTACCTGGACTCTGTATCAGGAGGTAGTCACACCAATTAGATGAATTAATTCGGATGTAGTCCGTGGCCAGGGTCAGGATGGTGTGACTAGAAGTGAGGCAGGTACGGGGATCCAGGAGGTAGTGTTGGAGGAGCCGCAGCCCTTGCACTTGTCCAACAGGTTCGCGGCTCTTACTCCCTGTGAGGTTGGGAACAGGGACTGTGGGGAGGATGAGCAACCTGGCCACAGCACCTTGGAGCAGGGGGCCATTCAAGTGGGGGGAGTTAAAAGAAATGTTGTAGTGGTAGGGGATAGTATCGTTAGGGGGATAGATAAGAGTTCTTTGCAGCCGAGAGCGAGAGTCCCGAAGGCTGTGTTGCCTGCCCGGTGCCAGGGTTAAGGATATCTCCTCTGGACTGGAGAGAAATTTGGAGTGAGAGGGGGAGGATCCAGTTGTCGTGGTCCATGTTGGTACCAACGACATAGATAGGACAAGGAAGGAGATTCTGCTGAGGGAGTTTGAGCAGCTAGGGGCCAAATTAAAAAGCAGAACCACAAGGGTAATAATCTCTGGATTATTACCTGAGCCACGAGCGAATTTGGCTAGGACAAACAAAATCAGAGAGTTAAATGCGTGGCTCAAAGACTGGTGTGGGAGAAATGGGTTTTGCTTCCTGGGACACTGGCACCAGTACTGGGGCAGGAGGGAGCTGTTCCGTTGGGACAGGCTTCACTTGGCCAGTGCTGGGACTAGAGTCCTGGCGGATCATATAACTAGGGCTGTAGAGGGGGCTTTAAACTAACTAGTCGGGGGGGAGGTTCCTAGAGAGCAAATAATAAAAATGACAACAGAGAAGGTCATAGACTTAGGTAGCAGTGGGGAAATTGAAAACCAGAGCATTTCAGGAAGGGGTAGAAGGTATGGAATAAAAGGTAAAGTAATAAAAAGGGCAAAAGCAGGAACTAAGTGTCACAAAACATCTTTGAAAGTTCTCTATCTGAATGCACGTAGCATTCGTAACAAAATAGACGAGTTAATGGCACAAATAACTACATATGGGTATGATCTTGTGGCCATTACAGAAACATGGCTGCAGGGTGACAATGCCTGGGAATTAAACATGCCAGGTTATTTAACGATCAGGAAGGACAGGCAGGAAGGGGAGGTGGGGTGGCTATGTTAATAAAGGAAGGAATCACTGTAATACAGAGAAATGATATTGGGCCAAAAGATCAGGATAATGAAACAGTTTGGGTGGAGGTAAGGAATAATAAGGGGAAAAAACACTAGTGGGCGTAGTCTATAGGCCTCCGAACAGTGGCAACTCTGTTGGAACGGAGTATCAATCAGGAAATAGTTGAGGCTTGTAATAAGGGAACATCTATAATTATGGGGGATTTTAACTATCATATTAATTGGACAAATCAAATTGGGCAGGGCTGCCTTGAGGATGAGTTCATTGAGTGTATTAGGGATGGGTTTCTTGAGCAGTATGTAACTGAACCGACCAGGGGGCAAGCAACCTTAGATCTGGTCCTGTGTAACGGCAGGATTAATTAAAAATGTCCTAGTAAAGGATCCCCTTGGAATGAGTGACCATAACATGGTTGAATTCCATATTCAATTAGAGGGTGAGAAGGTTGGATCTCAAACAAGCGTGCTAAGCTTGAATAAAGGAGACTCTGAAGGTATGAGAGCGGAATTGAGTAGAGTGAATTTGGAAATTAGATTAAAGGGTAAGATGATACATGATCAGTGGTGTACATTTAAGGAGTTATTTTACAACTTCCAAAAAAAATATATTCCACTGAGAAGAAAAGGGTGTAAAAGAAAAGACAGCCATCCGTGGCTAAGTAAAGAAAATAAGGATAGCATTCGACTAAAAACAAGGGCATATAAGGTAGCCAAATCTAGTGGGAGGATAGAGGATTGGGAAAACTTTAAAAGACAGCAAAAAATAACAAAAAGATTGATTAAGAAAGGGAAGATAGATTATGAAAGTAAATTAGCAAAAGATAGTAAGAGTTTTTATAGTTATATAAAAAGAAAAAGGGTGGCTAAAGTAAATGTTGGTCCCTTAGAGGATGAGACCGGGAAATTAATGGTGGGAAATATGGAGATGGCAAAAACACTGAATGAATATTTTGTATCAGTCTTTACAGTAGAAGACACTAAGAATATCCCAACACTGGACAAACAGGGGGCTAAAGGGGGGGGAGGAGCTAAACACGATCAAAATCACTAAGGGAGTGGTACTTGGTAAAATAATGGGACTCAAGGCGGATAAATCACCTGGACCTGATGACTTACATCCTAAAATAATGGGACTCAAGGCGGATAAATCACCTGGACCTGATGACTTACATCCTAGGGTCTTGAGGGAAGTGGCGGTCGGGATTGTGGATGCATTGGTAATAATTTTCCAAAACTCCCTGGACTCGGCAAAGGTCCCGGCAGACTGGAAAACTGCTAATGTAACACCCTTATTTAAAAAGGGCAGTAGACAGAAGGCTGGAAACTATAGGCCGGTTAGCCTAACATCTGTGGTAGGTAAAATTTTGGAGTCCATTATTAAGAGACAGTAACAGGAAATTTGGATAATCATAATTTAATAGGACAAAGTCAGCATGGTTTTATGAAGGGGAAGTCATGTTTGACAAATTTGCTGGAGTTCTTTGAGGAAGTAACATATAGGGTGGATAAAGGGGAACCAGTGGACGTAGTGTATTTAGACTTCCAAAAGGCATTTGACAAGGTGCCACACAGAAGATTATTGCTTAAGATAAAAAATCACGGGATTGGGGGTAATATTCTGGCATGGATAGATGATTGGCTATCTAACAGAAGGCAGAGAGTCGGGATAAATGGTTCATTCTCAGACTGGCAATCAGTAACTAGTGGTGTTCCGCAGGGGTCAGTGCTGGGTCCCCAACTCTTTACAATCTATATTAACGATTTGGAGGAGGGGACCGAGTGTAACATATCAAAGTTTGCAGATGATACTAAGATGGGAGGGAAAGTAGTGAGTGAGGAGGACAAAAAAACCTGCAAGGGGACATAGACAGGCTAAGTAAGTGGGCAGAGATTTGGCAGATGGAATACAATACTGGAAAGTGTGAGGTTATGCACTTTGGCAGGAAAAATCGTAGAGCAAGTTATTATCTTAATGGCAAGAAACTGGAAAGTACTGTAGTACAAAGGGATCTGGGGGTCCTGGTGCATGAAACTCAAAAGGTTAGTATGCAGGTGCAGCAAGTGATTAAGAAGGCCAATGGAATGTTGGCTTTCATTGCTAGGGGGATAGAATATAAAAATAGGGAGGTATTGCTTCAGTTGTACAAGGTATTGGTGAGACCGCACCTGGAATACTGCGTACAGTTTTGGTGTCCATACTTAAGAAAGGACATACTTGCTCTCGAGTCAGTACAAAGAAGGTTCACTCGATTAATCCCAGGGATGAGGGGATGGACATATGAGGAGAGGTTGAGTAGATTGGGACTCTACTCATTGGAGTTCAGAAGAATGAGAGGCAATCTTATTGAAACATATATGATTGTGAAGGGGTTGGATCGGGTGGATGCGGGGAGGATGTTCCCGATGATGGGTGAAACTAGAACTAGGGGGCATAGTCTTAGAATAAGGGGCTGCTCTTTCAAAACTGAGATGAGGAGGAACTACTTCACTCAGAGGGTGGTAGGTCCATGGAATATGCTGCCCAAAAAGCTGTAGAAGCTACATCATTACATAAATTTAAAACAGAAATAGACAGTTTCCTAGAAGTAAAGGGAATTAAGGGTTATGGGGAGCGGGCAGGAATTTGGACATGAGTCTAGGTTCGGATCGGTCATGGCCCTGTGGGCAGTGGAGCGGGCCCAGGGGCCGTGTAGCCTGATCCTGCTCCTATTTCGTGTGTCTAATTCTGTTAGATTCAGGAGATGGTTCTGTGATAGTGGATTGGCGGTTAGGATCAGATCAGCCATGATCTTATTGAATGGCGGAGCAGGCTCGAGGGGCGATTGGCCTACTCCTGCTCCTATTTCTTATGTTCTTATTATCGCCACGAGGACATCATCAATTCAAGAAGATCCACGCTACCACCTTCTCAAGACAACTAGAGATGGGGTTGGGGGCAATATATTAGCATGGACAGAGGATTGGTTAATGGACAGAAAACAGAGAGTAGGGATAAATGGGTAATTTTCCAGTTAGCAGGCTGTAACTAGTGGGGTGCCGCAAGGATCAGTACTTGGGTCTCAGCTATTTACAATTTATATTAATGACTTAGATGAAGGGACCGAGTGCAATGTATCCAAGTTTGCTGACGATACAAAGCTAGGTGGGAAAGTAAGCTGTGTGGAGGACACAATGAGCCTGCAACAGGATATAGACAGGTTAAGTGAGTGGGCAAGAAGGTGGCAGATGAAGGATAATGTGGGGAAATGTGAAGTTATTCAATTTGGTAGGAAGAATAGAAAAACAGAATATTTTTTAAATGGTGAGAAACTATTAAGTGTTGGTGTTCAGAGAGATTTAGGTGTCCTCGTACAGGAAACACAGTCAGCACGCAGATACAGCAAACAATTAGGAAGGCAAATGGCATGTTGCCCTTTATTGCAAGAGAGTTGGAGTCTTACTGCAATTGTACAAGGCTTTGGTGAGACCACACCTGGAATACCGTGCACAGTTTTGGTCTCCTTAGCTGAGGGAGGACATACTTGCCTTAGAGGCTGTGCAATGAAGGTTCATTAGATTGATCTCTGGGATGAGAGGGTTGTCCTATGAGAAGGGATTGGTAGATTGGGCCTGTACTCTCTGGAGATTAGAAGAATGAGAGGTGAGCTCATGAAGCATATAAGATGCTGAGAGGTTGTTTCCCCTGGCTGGACAGTATAGAACTATTACATAATCTTTGAAATAGGGGGCATAGTCTCAGGATAAAGGGTCGGCCATGTAAGTCTGAGATGAGGAGGAATTTCTTTACTCAGAGGATTGTGAATCTTTGAAATTCTCTACCCCAAAGGGCTGTGGATGTTGAGTCGATTCAAGGCTGAGATAAGATAGATTTTTGGACTCGAAGGGAATCAAGGGATATGGGGATCAGGCTGGAAAGTGGGGTTGAGGTCGAAGATCGGCAATGATCTTATCGAAGGCGGAACAAGCTCGAAGGGCCGTATGGCCTACTCCTTCTCCTAGTTATTATGCTATTATGTTCTTAGATGGGCAATTAATGCAGCCTTGTCAACATTACCTATATCCATAGAACAAATATAAATTTCTCACTGTTCTGGTGCACACGATACCCGACATAAAGAATACCCATTTGAAATGAGCATCCAGAGTTTCCAGTCAGTAATAAGTATCCTGGAGATATGAAAAAGTTATAATAAAACAAAGTATATTTTTGCCTTTTCTACATAGATTTTCTTCATACAAGGATATGGGTTGAGTGTGGGGCAGGCACATTCGTTTTGGTTTGCTCTAATAAGTACTGGCACAGACACAATAAACTGAATTGCCTCCTTCTATGTTCTAAACTACCATGGTTATTACATTTTTTTTTAAGTTCCCACCTCCCCCCAACCACACACATTGGACCTGGTGCCTATTCATTTAAGATTTTTATTCCCCTCCTCCCAACGCCATGAGTTTCCCAATGGGAATCCCTGTTAGCTGACTTGTTTGGAAGAAGGAAACCCATGAAGATAGAGATGAACACACCACACTTTGACAGATGTCTAATGTTGATGGAGGCTCCACTTCTCAAAGGAAGCTGGGATAGCAGACCCTTGATACCATTACCAATGACTGATTCACCAGAATGTTGGATACTTCCCTGTAAACACCCCAGTCACAGTATATCTTGTTTTCAGTAGCACGGAAGGCTTGCCAGATGGATTAACAGCCTCCGTACCTTGATTAACCACACCCGCCAAATAGCCACCAATATTTCTGCAGGCCCTGGCATACCTACCTGCCAATCTCTCGTCAGAGGCTGATGCATTGGTGTGTTCCCTATTCCTGTCCAAATCTGTACCTGTAACTATGTTGGCGAGCTGACCGTGTAAAATTGGATGGAAACAGACAACCTTAATTTCACTCTGTCTAAAACCCACCAAGTCTTTCTTGCGTAAATATCAGTAAATATCCACATGATGTGGATTTCCCTTTCCCAATCTCGACCAGGACTGGGTTTTACTCCCCCTCGTTCCAATTAGTCTCCACCAAGCACCAGTTAATATTAGGATTAGCACTGGATCTGTCAGATCCAACGCTGATCCTTGTATTAACTATGCAAACAGAAAAAGTGCATTTACATACATCATATATCAGAAAAAAATAAATATAGAATATTTCAAAAAAAGGCATCATTTTTTTTCATGAGTGTTAAAGCTTTAAAGTTCCTTTGTTCCACAAGTGTGAGTGACTTTTGGCTGTTTATGGCTAAAATAACAGCACTGCATTCACTGACGCACAACAAAAGACTAAGTACACCCTTTATTTCATTAGTGCGGAATGCCTTTTAATCCAATAATAACTCTTAGTATTTTTTCAACATGTTTTCCATCAGAACTACCAGGGCAAAGGGCACTTCAGTACATCTTATAATATCCTGGGAACTGCCCCACCAAATTTCTCCCACAGACCCCCTCGGTCTGGGAACACAAGATTTGGCTCCAAACAATCATTCCAAGTAAAAAAAACACTTTTTTGCTTATTAAAAAAAAAAGCAATGAACTACTTGAAGTGCCCATAACTAAAAATAATAGTTAAAGTTTTACTGCTCATCAGGCCGTAGTCATTAGCTGCAGTGAGGAAAAACTAAAATTTATAGAATTGTTTTGATTTATATAATCATATTGAATTACATTTAATCACGAGGGGTAATTTCCTCACCTGACATTTCTAGATCCTTACCCACTGGGAGAAAATAGTGGAAATTTGCACAATTTAATTTAAATGGTGTATTTCTGGTCTTCTTCACCCCTAAGGTGATGTAACTTTCCTCTACTGTTCCTCCCAGACCTTAATTTGTGCATAAGTTTGCTTTTGTTTTGGTTATACTTATTTTAATTTTTAGGAGAGTATTCTCTTTGAAGTTCTACGTCCCCAGTTTAAACTTACCTGGTCCTGCTGTTTTATCAGGAGGATCACAGGAATCCTCCTGGACTGGATCTGTCCTATGCACAATATATAGTTTCAAAAACAATATTTACTGACACAGATTGAGTGGTAGCACAAGATTCTCAAAGCTTCTAGTAATGTCACTCATTTCATGGGTCAACCTAGTTCAAATTGTTATATTCAGAATTCTTGACCTAGGAGACTCCAGGATTGAACACAATCTTGGTTGACACACCATTGCTGTATTTTGGATGAGATGTCAAACCGAGGCCCAGTCTGCCTGTTCAGGTTGACGTAAATAATTCCACAGCACTATTTAAAAAAACAGCGCGGACTTCTAGTGTACTGGCCAATAATTCTCCCTCAAATGAACATTACTAACAACAGGCCAAATTGTCATTTGTCACATTTGATGTTTGTGGGACCTGGCTGTGTGAAAAATGCCTGCCACATTTCCCTAAATAATAATGGCTGGAATATAAAAGTAAAATTAATTGGATGTCTTGAATAGGCTTTATATAAATGCCAGCTCTTATTTAAAATAGAATTACTGCTCTAGCTTTTTCTAACAGTAGGACATTAACTAAATGGATAGCATACTGAAGAGATGGTCAAACCTTTTGTGTAGAGTTCTCAGCAAGAGGATTATTTCAGAATTCCATTTTTGATAGTTACTCGGTCCCATAACTAGATTGAAAGGGCCACAAAAAAGTCTGAACGCATTTATGGAAGCATTACAACTAGATTTGTTTCAGCTATGTGCTAGTACAGTATATGTGTATGTACATGTGGACAATAATCTTAGAGAAGTTTAGATGACATGACAGACCACAAGACAAAGCTCAAATAGTTTAGAAGTCATCAAAACCCTGTGTTGCAACAAATCCCTTGTAATAACTCTCATATCTTTTTTATTTTTATGATGCAAGTAGAATTGGTTTTGTTCTTTTTATTGCCAACAGATGCCAGGCAGCCAGAATGAGATCCTTGAAGGATCATTAATTATAATTTAATCACTGCAAGTTTATTGAGTGATAATCTACAGTTAGTTACCAGAAAACAATATGTAATTATGCTACAGTACGTATTAAATTATAATTATCGACCCATTATATTTTGTTTTCCCTTTCTTAGTGTATATGGTCATGTACATCGACTCAGGTGTCTACTTAAAAATCAGATTTAAAATGTAACTTAATTTGTTTTGGTCTGTGAAACTGAACTGTTTACTGTATGATCTTGAATAACTCATTTTGTCCAGAGTTAAATCCAGTACTCAAGCTACTCATATCACAGGTGAGAAGTGACAAGATATTGAAACACCTTTACCATTCACACAAATTATCAGAATGTTTGCCTTATACCTTAGGTGATTGTGTCAATCAACAAATAAATTAGTTTTTTTTGTTGATATATTTGAGAGTAAGGGTCGAGCACAGCAATTAAGGAATGGTGATCTGACAGGAATCCAGGAAGAAATAGCACATAATGAGCCACGTTGTTTTGTATTTTAATAAAATCGATCAGAAGGTGCAGTTTCTCGAAAATAGGTCAGGATGAAAGTTGAGCAAAGTGGGAACAAGGCAGACATAGAGACGTGCGAAATTGTGAAATGCTGTTCATGCCTAAGCATGCAAAGCACAATCCTCATGTTAATCAGCGTGAAATATGAGATTGTTACTTCACGATATAAATATAAAAAACGTGTCTGTAAGTGGGCAACTTTGATAGCTCAGTGGATAAATGCACCACGTGGGATGGCTCGGAGCCAGAGAAAGGAAGGTTTCAGGTTTGATCCCTGCTCTGTGCTGAGTTATAGATCTTAGACGGGGCAACAGTGGAATGCACAATTAGTCTCAGTGTCCCTGGGATATGGGGGGAAAGCAAGATATGGGGGAAGAAAAAGATATTAGACAGAGCTCAAGCTCCTGGTCGCTATCCAGTCACTCCTGCGTTGTGGATGCTGGATGTTGACAGGCTCAGGCTCAGTTGTGGAAGCCCCCATGGTTAAGCATCTCTATCCAGGCTCACACATGGAGCGGCCACCTATATGAGCCAACCTAGGACAGCAGCTTCACTCCAGCATAGGAGAAGTGTGTGAAGGAAAAAGAGGTAAACTATATCTCATCACGAACAAGGCTCTTGTCATCCACAACTTCATTGTTGGTAACTGGATCAACATCCTGACAGTGATGGAAACATGCCTCAGATCACAGATACTGCAATCTAGTCAAAAAGCAGACAACTCAAATGATAGTTGTAGAGTCATAACGGCACAGGAGATGGCCATTCGGCTCATCGAGTCTGTGCCGGCTCTCTGTAGAACAATTCAGTCAGTCCCATTCACCTGCTCTATCCCCGTAGCCCTGCAAGTTTATTTCTCTAAAGTGTCTATCCAGTCTCCCCTTGAAAACACCGATTGTCTCCGCTTTCACCACTTCCATCGGCAGTGAGTTCCAGGTCCTCACCACTCGCTGCATAAAAAAGTTTTTCCTCACAGCCCCTTGTATCTCTTGCCCAAAACCTTAAATCTGTTCCCCTAGTCCTTGTACCATCAACTAGTGGGAAAAGCCTTTCCCCGTGTAGCCTATCCAAACCCGTCATAATTTTGTACACCTCTATCAAATCACCCCTCAACCTCCTATGCTCGAATGAAAATAAATCCAGTTTCTCCAACCTGTCCTTGTAGCGAAGATCCCTCATCCCCGGAACCATTCTGGTAAATCTCCTCTGCACCCTCTCAAGGGCCTTCACATCCTTCCTAAAGTGTGGTGACCAAAACTGGATGCAATACTCCAGTTGCGGCCTAACCAGCGCTTTATGAAGGTTCAGCATAACTTCTCTACTTTTACACTCCATACCTCTAAATATTAAGCCCAAAATCCCACATCCTTTGCTAACCACTCTCTCAATATGTCCTGCCACCTTCAGGGACCTATGCACATTAGCTCGCAGGTCCCTCTGTCCCTGCACACTCTTTAAAACTGTGCCATTAAGTGTATATTGCCTCTCCCTGTTCCTTCTGCCAAAATGCATCACCTCTATTAAATTCCATCTGCCACTTCTCTGCCCATTCTGTTAGCCTTTCTATGTCCTGTTGCAGTCGATTGGTATCATCCTCACTGTTTGCCATACCCCCAAGTATGGTGTCATTGGCAAATTTAGAAATTCTACGCTGTATTCTAATATTCAGGTCATTTATATATAGACTAGCTGGGGAGCCCCGCGTTGCGAGGGCAATTTTGGGGCGCTTGGTCTCCCTGCCCCAGTGTGTCCCCCCTCTCCCTGTCATGTCCTCTCCCTGTCCTATCCCTCCCTCCCCTCCCCTCTCTCCTTCCCCTCCCCTCCCTCCCCCTCCCTCCCTCCCCTCCCCTCCCCTGTCTCCCTCCCTCCCTCCCGTCTCCCTCCCTCCCTTCCCGTCTCCCTCGCTCCCTCCCCTCCCGTCTCCTTCCCTCCCCTCCCTCCCTCCCTTCCCGTCTCCCTCCCTCCCGTCTCCCTCGCTCCCTCCCCTCCCGTCTCCCTCCCTCCCGTCTCCCTCGCTCCCTCCCCTCCCGTCTCCCTCCCACCCCTCCCCTCCCTCCCCTGTCTCCCTCCCTCCCTCCCCTCCCGTCTCCCTCCCCTCCCGTCTCCCTCCCTCCCTCCCCTCCCCCCCTCCCTCCCTCCCCTCCCCTGTCTCCCTCCCTCCCTCCCCTCCCGTCTCCCTCCCTCCCTCCCCTCCCATCTCCCTCCCTCCCCTCCCTCCCTCCGTTCCCCTGTCTCCCTCCCTCCCTCCCCTCCCCTGTCTCCCTCCCTCTCTCCCCTCCCGTCTCCCTCCCTCCCTCCCCTCCCCTGTCTCCCTCCCTCCCTCCCCTCCCGTCTCCCTCCCTCCCCTCCCCTGTCTCCCTCCCTCCCTCCCGTCTCCCTCCCTCCCTCCCCTCCCGTCTCCCTCCCTCCCCTCCCGTCTCCCCTCCCCTCCCGTCTCCCTCCCTCCCCTCCCGTCTCCCTCCCCTCCCGTCTCCCTCCCTCCCCTCCCTCCCTCCCTCCCCGTCTCCCTCCCTCCCTCCCGTCTCCCTCCCTCCCTCCCCCGTCTCCCTCCCTCCCGTCTCCCTCCCTCCCCTGTCTCCCTCCCTCCCTCCCTCCCCCGTCTCCCTCCCGTCTCCCTCCCTCCCTCCCCTGTCTCCCTCCCTCCCTCCCTCCCCTGTCTCCCTCCCTCTCTCCCCTCCCCTGTCTCCCTCCCTCCCTCCCCTCCCCTGTCTCCCTCCCTCCCTCCCCCCTGTCTCCCTCCCTCCCTCCCCTCCCGTCTCCCTCCCTCCCTCCCCTCCCCCCTCGTCTCCCTCCCTCCCTCCCCTCCCCTGTCTCCCTCCCTCCCTCCCCTCCCGTCTCCCTCCCTCCCTCCCCTCCCCTGTCTCCCTCCCTCCCTCCCCTCCCCTGTCTCCCTCCCTCCCTCCCCTCCCGTCTCCCTCCCTCCCTCCCCTGTCTCCCTCCCTCCCTCCCCTCCCCTGTCTCCCTCCCTCCCTCCCCTGTCTCCCTCCCTCCCTCCCCTCCCCTGTCTCCCTCCCTCCCTCCCCTCCCTCCCCTCCCGTCTCCCTCCCTCCCTCCCCTCCCCTGTCTCCCTCCCCTCCCGTCTCTCTCCCTCCCTCCCCGTCTCCCTCCCTCCCTCCCTCCCGTCTCCCTCCCCGTCCTCCCCTCCCTCCCCTCCCGTCTCCCTCCCTCCCTCCCCTCCCCTGTCTCCCTCCCTCCCTCCCCTCCCCTGTCTCCCTCCCTCCCTCCCCTCCGTCTCCCTCCCTCCCCCTCCCGTCTCCCTCCTCCCTCCCCTGTCTCCCTCCCTCCCCTCCCTCCCTCCCTCCCTCCCTCCCTCCGTCTCCCTCCCTCCCTCCCGTCTCCCTCCCTCCCTCCCGTCTCCCTCCCGTCTCCCTCCTCCCTCCCCTGTCTCCCTCCCTCCCTCCCGTCTCCCTCCCTCCCCTGTCTCCCTCCCTCCCTCCCGTCTCCCTCCCTCCCTCCCCTGTCTCCCTCCCTCCCTCCCGTCTCCCTCCCTCCCTCCCTCCCCTGTCTCCTCCCTCCCTCCCCTCCCGTCTCCTTCCTCCCTCCCTCCCTCCCTCCCTCCCCTGTCTCCCGTCTCCTTCCCCTCCTCCCCTCCCCTGCCCCACCCCCACACCTACCCTCGCCTACCCCCTCCCCCACTCCCCTCTGTCCCTCTCTCCGGCCCCTCCCCCTGCCTAGCGCCCGAGGTCCGGTGCCGTTGCGATAGCGGCCGGGCCGGGACGGACCGGAGCTGAGGTCCCCTGCGTATCACGCGGCTGATGGACGGCCGCTGCGGGCGGGCGGGCGGCGCATGCGCGGTCAGTGCGAGCCCACCCGCGATTTCCCGAGGCTCTCCCCCCCGCGATTTCCCGAGGCTCTCCCCCCCCCCGCGATTTCCCGAGCTCTCCCCCCCCCATTAAATTGTTATTTAATTCCCTAACACATCATTAAAATATTTACCTTAGTTCCCTAACACACAGAAAGTGTGGGGGAAAAAATTGTGAAAAATCAAGATGGCAGCCACTCACCTCGGTTCAGAAGGATAAGGCCCGCCCACACACGCACCAATTGGTCGAGCGGTCAGGTCACCGAAGCGTAGGATTGGTCAATCGTCGAGTCACTCGACACTCAACTGTAGGAAGGAACCCACCGTCCGATTGGTGGACCTCGACGTCACACGGTCGCTAATGAGATGCTAATGAGCGGAACGCTGAACGTTTTCGGGATACCGCGGGCGGGATTTTTGTCCGGCCGAAACGTAAATACGCCTATGACTGGTCCGGAATCGCAAGCTTTCTTTTGAGGCGACGCGCGCGTCGGTACGCTCTAACTTTCAAACGTATAGAGAACGGACAGACAGACATCGGGACAGACAGAAGAGCCGCTTTATATATATAGATGTCAAAAAAAGCAGTGGTCCCAGCACTGACCCTTGGGAAACACCACTGTCTACCATCCTCCAGTCTGAAAAAGAGCCATTTACCACAACTCGCTGCTTTCTGTCCTTAAGCCAATTCCTTATCCAAGCTGCCACTGACCCATCTATTCCATGAGCCTTAATTTTGTTAACCAGCCTTCTATGTGGTACTTTGTCAAATGCCTTCCTAAAATCCATGTAGACAACATCCATTGCATTCCCTTCCTGTTACTTCATCAAAATATTCAATTAGATTAGTCAAACATGATCTGCCTTTTACAAATCCGTGTTGGCTCTCCTTAATTAGCTTAAACCTCTCCAAGTGCCCGTTAATTTTTTTCATTGATTTTTGTTTCTAAAACTTTATCCACCACTGATGTTAAACTGACCGGCCTGTAGTTACTGGGATTGTCCTTACTCCCTTTCTTGAACAATGGTATCACATTTGCCACTTTCCAATCCTCAGGCGCCTCCCCCGCATCTAGGGAAGATTGGAAAATTATGGCAAGCCCTTCTATCTCCTCCCCATTTCCCTTAGCAACCTGGGATGCAAGCCATCTGGACCAGGCGACTTATCCACTGTAAGCATACCCAACCTTTCTAGTACAACCTGTCTATCAATTTTCACCCCTTCCATTGCTTCTAACTTTTCCACTTCTACCGATATTTTGTCAGCATCCACCTCCTTAGTAAACACCGATACAAAGTACTCATTGAGTATTCTAGCCTTGCCCTGTGCCTCTAAGCATATATCACCTTCTTTGTCACTAATAGGCCCCACCCTGCCTCTTACTACCTGCTTAATGTTTACAAACCGGTAGAAGATTTTTGAGTTCCCTTTTATGTTAACTGCCATTCTACTCTCATATTCTCTCTTAGCTAATCTATTTCCATCTTCACTTCCCCTCTCAACTTATTGTATTTCGTCTGGTTCTCCCTTGAAAAATTCACGTGACATGCATCATACACCCTCTTTTTTTTTGTTTCATCATCATCTCTATCTCCCTCATCATCCAAGGAGCCCTTGCTTTGGTTTCCTTACACTTCCCTCTTGTTGGAATGTACCTAGCCTGTACTTGGAACATCTCCTCCTTAAAGATCACCCATTGTTCCGTTACAGTTTTTCCTGTCAGTCTTTGATTCCATTTTACCCCAGCAAGATCCTTTCACATACCATTGAAGTTAGCCCTAGTCCAGTTTAGAAGTTCCACTATAGATTGTTCCTTGCTCTTCTCCATTGCTAATCTAAATCTTATGATACGATGATCACTCGTACCTAAGTGTTCTCCCACAGACACTTGGTCGACCTGGCTCACCTCATTCCCCAGCACCAGATCCAGCAATGCCTCCTTCCTAGTTGGGCCAAGAACATACTGGTCAAGAAAATTCTCCTGAACACATTTCAGAAATTCCTCCCCCTCCTTTCCCTTCACCCTAGCATTATCCCAATCGATATTAGGTAATTAAAGATCCTCAATATCACCACTCTATAGTTCTTGCATATCTCTGATTTCCCTGCAGATATGCTCCTCTACCTCCCTCTCACTATTTGGAGGCCTATAGAATACCCCCAATAGCATGATCATACCCTTTTTGCTCAACTCTAACCAAATGGATTCTGTCCCTGTCCCCTCAAGAACATCCTCCCTTTCTAACACTACAATGGCTTCCTTAATCAGCACTGCCACCCCACCTCCCTTTTTTCCTTCCCTATCCTTTCTGAACACCTTGTGCCCTTGAATATTAAATACCCAGTCCTCACTGTTTTTAAGCCACATTTCCATTATTGCCACACGGCTAATTATGCTTGTAGCTCACCAAACTTATTCACCACACTTTGTGTGTGTTTACGTACATGCATTCTAAACCCATTTTTGAATTTTTTGTAGTCTTTCTTAGTCTGCTCCTATCTAATATGGTACTACTTCCACCTCTAGTACTACTTCCACCTCTAGTACTACTTTCTTCTCTAGCACTATCCAACACACTCACTCTTTTATGCACCTTATTCCTCTTTTCTACTCCTTTTTGCTGGTGCCCATCCCCCTAAGCGAAGCTAGTGTAAACCCTCCCCAACAGCACTAGCAAACCTCCCCGCGAGAACATTGGTCCCGGCTCTGTTGTGGTGTAACCCGTATAGTGCATAATTTAAAATTGCCTGTGTAAAATCCTTTGACTAAGGCCACCGCTTCAAGGTGACTGAGTAAGTTCATTTATTTTCATTACATTGGATTTCAGGATTTTTATTAGCATTTTAGCTTCACTCCGCAATTCAGTTTGTTTTTCTGTGAAAACTGAACTCCAAGGGTCTCAACATAGTTGCCAGTGTCAGCTTTTCCAGCCCCTATTTGCATGCAAGCCTGGAAAGCAGCCGATTCAGGGGCGGCTCAAATTCTCTGTGGCATACCCACTTCCATGTTGCTGATTTGTTTTTGCTTCTGGCCTGGCTGCAACCCATACCTTGGCTTGTGCATGAGAGCATAAGGTGGGTTCATGCCCATCTCCCTGTGCTGCAAGTTTGAGAGCAACTCATATTGACGAGAGCAGCAGAGGGCTTGCTCTGTAAACCTGGTGGCTGCTTGCTTCATTCTTGATTGAGCTGTGCTCCTCTTCACTTCTCTGTACCAGAGAACTGGTGCAGCGTTGCCCTGATGTGATGAAGCTGAGGGAAGCAGTCCGGAAGGGCAGCAGTACCATGAGAAGAGGTTGGGAAAAATGCCAAGTTTTCTTCACATCGGAGACCTTGTGCGTATATTTGAATTTCTACACTTGTATTAATTAAAAAATATATATAGAAAATACTTTGTGCAAATACGAAAGAGCTAAGCATTCTGAAAACTAAAATGTATAAGATGGGGGATTGTAGATATTTACAATGATATTCCTCAAAGTGACTATAAACAGATATTCTGTTTTGCTGCCCTTATTGCTCAGGGATTCTACTGCAGTTTGAAAGTACTTGTAAGCAACTGTCAATCATGGAGAGTCCTTTGAACACACTGGTCATACTAGAAGTTAATGCCCTGCTATAAGGCAATAGGGAAACTAATGTCACTCTCTGAGATTGTGATGCCAATATGCCAAGAACATTACCCCCAGATGAAAAAGATGTTGCATCAAAGCTGAAGATACCGATATGGATATGGATACCTTTGCATCCTGTTAGTATCTCAGAAAATCAAATCCTCAAAGGTTTCCTTGTAACAACTACGACTGAGAAGGGGGAAGAAGGTAAAGGGAGAGCAATGCAGTGTTGTCAGATACAGTTTGCAGTTACCGTATCTCAGTATGTTTCTCTATTCCGTCTCAGTTGCTGTGCTGTGTTGTTCCTGGCAACTTTAACTCACTCCACATCCTTATCTATATGCTTCCCTTCAGTGACATCATCTACAATCATATGATCAGCTTCCACATGTATGCAGATGAAAAGTAAAAAGACTTGCATTTATATAGTGCCTTTCATGACCACTGGACGTCCCAAAGCGCTTTACAGCCAATGAAGTACTTTTGAAGTGTAGTCACTGTTGTAATGTAGGAAATGTGGCAGCCAATTTGCACACAGCAAGCTCCCACAAACAGCAATGTGATAATGTCCAGATAATCTGTTTTAGTGATGTTGATTGAGGGATAAATATTGGCCAGGACATTGGGGTTAATCCCCTGTTCTTCTTTGAAATAGCGCCATGGGATCTTTTACGTCCACCTGAGAGAACAGATGGGGCCTCGGTTTAACATCTCATCCGAAATACGGCACCTCCGACAGTGCAGCACTGGAGTGTCAGCCTAAATGTGTGTGCTCAAACTCTGGAGTGGGACTTGAACCCACAACCTTCTGACTCAGAGGCGAGGGTGCTACCAACTGAGCCACTGGCTGATGACACGAAGCCTTACTTACCCATTGCCTCCTTTGATGCCTCAACTGCTTCAACATCAGTCTTGGATGAATCAAAACTTCCTCTGTGACTCAACATCAGGAAGACCAAAGCCATTGTTTTTATCCCATCACAAGCTCTCTTCCCGTGTCACCAAAATCACTCACTGCAATCTTCTATCTCCCTAAATGCTCCATTCTGCTGACCCAGCCATTTTATGTATCCCACTGGCCAATGTCTCAAACCCCATTTCTTCAACCATCCCTTTAATCACCCATCCTAGCCTCTCACTCCACAACTCTGCCTAGATTTCCTTATACCTAGCTGTGAACATTCTTTACATTAAATGCATTATAAAGCTGGAAGTTGCAATTATTTTTTTGTATATAGTATATTTAATTTTTACTCTTTTCATTGCTATAAACAAACAAAATATAACCAGAGATAATTTATGTAGTAAAATGCCCCAAGACACTTCACAACAGCGTTATTAAAAAAAATTGAAAGAAAAAAAATTAACCCTTAAATAGTTTTGCCCTTTACACCCTCCTCCCCCCACCCCTAAGAGAACTTCTTCCCTCCCCTTCGGACATCCAAACTGATAGGCTAGCCCATGCTTCTCGCCCATGCTTCTCCTCAAGTCAAGAATTTGTAAACACAATTTTTCTTATCTGTGCCAAATATTGCTCTCTTCAACAAAAGGGATCAGAATTTTGTGTTAACAGGATATGTACAAATGTTCATATTCCCCTGCTACTAAGATACTGTTACCTACACAATTGAACATTTGACCAAAAAGAAAATGGGCAGAAATCAAATACTGTATGCAACATAGGAGCAGCTAATTGAAAAATATATCTGCAACAAAGAGCTCCTGTTTTTATCCCATTCCCTGCTCCCAATCATGTATCCACCATACATATGGCTGTGCAAACACCACATACAAATCTAAATACTCCCCCCAGTGCTCACCCTTGCAAAAGTATAAATCAAAGCAAATATTGTGCATTAAACAAGAGTATTCATCTATTGTAGCATGCTTTTTCTGCTGCTGTTCCATGTACACACAGACTCAAAAAAAAAATCACACTATTTAAAAGAATTTCTTAAAAAATGACGTCCATTTTGCCAACATGGAATAGAGTCACATTGCACATGGATACGTTTCAGCATAATTAGCATCATAGTATGAAAAAAATGAATTACCTTAAACTGTGAAATTGTCCTCGGCTGCACTTGTTACTTAAAGGAACAATAAATACACATAATACTGCACGAGTCAAATGAAATTTGTCCTCAAGTGCATTAAATTTCTTTACTGCATAAAAGACAGGTAGACATGGAATTACTATATTTCATGTGGAAGCTTCTGACTTTCTATTCAGTATGAGAGATTTATCTTATGACTAGCCAATATTTCATAGCGTTGCACATGAGGAGTGACGACCAAGTGCAGTCTTCAGATGAAAGGGGGTTAGCAGGCTAGGATACAATTGCACCAGGCTGTGCAGGTGTAATTCAGTCCCCATTTTAAAGTTATGCATTCTGTCCTTTTGATGAAACCTAGGGCAATTTGGGAAGCAAAGTAGTAGAGTTGGTTGCAGCATAGGAGTTTTTCTGCAGTATAGGCAATGGACCCAGGAGATGCAAAACGGAGGCACTACAACATCAGTCCTGGTGGGAGGGTGCAATTACAGTATTAAAAAATTATAGGTAGCTTCCATTATAAACGTGAACATCGGAATTTATAAAGCAGAAGTTAATTCAAAGTATGTGCAGAGGTAAGATGTTTAATGTATTTTATATAGGTAGAGATGTTAATGCAATAGCCTGTTCTCAGCCAATATTTAGCTGCATTTTAAAAATAAATGTGATCAGAGAGTAAAAGTTTTGTTCTGGATGTTTTGATTCTACATTCCATCTAGGTCCCACCCTCTGGATTCCCTCCCTAAGCCCCTCTGGTTTCCACCCATCCCTCTTTAAAGCCTATCTCTTTCACCAAGCTTTTGGTCACCACCTCCTGATTTCCACTTCTTCAGCTTGGTGTCCATTTCCATCACACCTTTGTGAAGTGCTTTGGATTAGTTTTCGACATTAAAGCTGCTATATAAGTGCAAGTAGTTGTCGTTACATAAATTCTCCGTTGTCTCTCAAACCAAATATGTGGGGTGCGTATATGTATCTGGGCGGAGGGAGTTTAAAACATGACATTTGCAGCATACACAATAAGTTATAATCTTCAATGAAAATCTATGCTTCAGTTGTTTTATTATATAGATGGACTGAACTGATTTAATGTTGCAATGCAATTTTGCACTATTTATAGACATAAATGACCATTTTGAAATAACTGCAATTTTTACCAAATATATGCTGGAGGAAAAGAAATACAACAGATATAGTAATCAGTAATTTAGGACATTGTGTTTTTAATTTGCACTGAGTATAATAAAAATTGTGATTCTGTAATCTCATTGGATTAGTTATGAGAGATAAGGAGTTGTCATCTTGTCAGAGGTTGGCGTGTTACTTAGAACAATTAGATTCGAGAGTATGTGCACCTTAATGACAAAAGGCAAACAGCTGCAGATTTTGAAAAATCTCTGAATCCCAAATGCTAAGTCTTTGTTAGATTTGTCCTAACTACGGGATTTCCTTCAATACAAGGACGAATGCCCTGTAAACAAGGGAGGGGCAAGTTTTGTTCCTCACTTTCTTCGTGCCCCGGGGTCCATTTTTAATCACAAACTCATTAATGTATTTGTATAAAATTCTTTTGTCTGCTATTTTAACAAAGGTATTGACTCATTTAAAATAGATGGGCCAATCATTCTGCTAAAACAGCTAAGGAATTTTATCTCAACGCTGAAGTGTTTGTTACCACAATCACAGTGTAATTTCAACCCATTAATGTTGTTTAGCCTCCAGAGTCTTGGTTTATTTGCACTTCCTCCCTTCCTAAAACTTTCTTGGCAAGAAATTCAGGAAACTCTCATTTGTAGCAGAGAAGAACTTGAATAAAATTTAATCCTCAATCTGCTATAAAAGTCAATGGACTCTTTCTCATCAACAAATTCTTAGATAACAGAAATGGGGCAATGTTTTTGTAGTTACCTCTCTCATGGAGCAGCATACAACTGATGTGATTGGGAGGGAAAAGAACTTGAGTAGATAACTGCCTCAATGTAGTGAGAACATGTTCTGTGAATCTGAATGAAAACTTTTTAAAAAATGGCTAGTGTGCATCTCCAATTGTCCTGTTGCATTACTTGTAATACCTTTGCTCTGTAAAGACTGATATTGCAAAAATGGTAAAAATGAGTTTGAGGTGGTCCACCTGTACAAAATTTTGTCCCTTGAATTAATTTGAGAGAGAGAGGTCACTGACTGAGTCAATGCAGTAACCCAGGTCCCTTAAATAAGGAAAAGGTTTGCCGATAATCCTAAATGGAAATCAGCACAGCGCAAATTACAAGTAGGGATTCTGTTTTCCAGTCCCCACTTGCTCATTTAGCACTGGAGAGACAGTTGAAAGAACAACTTGCATTTATATAGCACCTTTAATGTAGAAACACATCCCAAGACATCTTACAGAAACATAATCAGACAAAAATTGACACCAACACAAAAGAGGAGATATTAGGGAGGACTGTGACTAAAGGCTTGGTAAAGAAGTGGGTTTTAATGAGGGTATTAAAGGAGGAGAGGTGGAGAGATATAGACATTTAGGGATGAAATTCCAGAGCTTACAACCAAAATAGCTGAAGGCATAGTTGCCAACGGTGGGCCAAAAGCATTTTGGAATGCGCAAGAGGCCAGAAGTGAAGGAAAGCTGAGTTTGTGAAGGACTGTAGGGCTAGGGAAGGTTACAGAGATATAGAGGGTTGAGGCCATGGAGGGAGACAAAGGCTTGAATAATGGTTTTAGCAGTAGATGGGTTGAAGCAGAGTGGAAATGGGTGATGTTGTGGATATGGAAGTAGGCGGTCTTTGTGATGGAGAAGATGTGGGGTTGGAAGCTCAGCTCTGAGACAAATAGGATGGTAAGGTTGCGAGGGTGCGGAGCTTGTGGTGGGGGCTAAAAATGACGACTTCGGTTTTCCCAATTTTTAAACTGTTCCCACCGATCTGGAAATCTATCCTTGGAAGGTGAATTTCCGCTGCTTTATGAATATTATTTAAGAACTCGTAAGATTTTTAAATGCCATAGCTGACTTTGCCATTTCTTGGCCTCTCTCACTTAACAACTGAGCTGTCAGTTGCAGGCTGGACAGTGAGTATCAGAAAATCCCTTCCATCTGTGACGATAAATCTGTCTGGAGAAGGCTGGAAGTGTGGCACATGGCAGGGACTACAGATCCCGCAGTCACAGCCTGAATAATCCAAGGTTGTGCCAGGATGGTACTGGAACTCTGTTGTTTTGATTTTATTGGATGTCAGCAAAACTATTCAAACTGAAGTTGGTGCAGATCAACCCTGCCAGAGATGTGAAATCAAAAGCAAGAGAGAAAGGTTTAAGAGGTGACTCTGCTGGTGTGCAAAAATAATAATATAGTTCTTATTCTCCAAACTGTACTTGTACTTGGTCGGCGATGGAGCCTGGCAAAATGACCACTATAGCAACTTCCAACTTCACTGGACTGACCGGCTGTTACGGGCTACAGTTTTGTTACCTGTGCGCCCGGAGCAAAAATTACCTACTGTAATCTCTGGTTGCCATTTGAGGCAGAACAGACTCTTACTTTCCCAATCCAGCTCCATTTATCTGGATATACAGGCTGCTATTTATATTCCCATTCTGTATTTAGATTGTACTTTTCTCTCTGCGTGGGGAATTAATTTAAATTTTGATTTGACATATCATCCTTCTCTCTTTGTTGTGTAGAGTTTGTTCCAAACCACAATGGAGGGATTTGAAAGTATAAATGGGGAGCTGACCTCTGGGAACAGTCACATCATTTGGAACAAGTTCCTGAAGCTCCTGGTGTATACTCAGATGAAAAATCTAACACTCAACTTCATTGGGGCTGTCCATCTGTGCTGAAAAACTCAGCAAGTTAACCATGGCAACTACCACTGCCTTGGCAACCAGCAACAGTACACAATCAAAGCAATACAGCATGTTTAGAGTGAAAGGCAAAGACAGCTCCCTTAAGGCATGCAGGATGCTGCTGTGGGCAACATTTGCTCGCTGAAAGGTTCTTTACTATGTTCAGGTAATAAACATGGCTATAACCTCAGACACAAACAGGGCTATTTTGAGCATATACAATTTACCTGGGAAGCAACATTTTTGTTTTAATACTGAAATTTGGAAAACATCCATTAAGAGGTGGCAATAATGGCATATTTTTAAAACTGGAATATATTTAAACCTCGTTCAACCAAACCCCGAGAAAACAAAACTGTCTTAACAGAATGAGTAACACGTCCCCGGGTCTTTCCATTGTTTTACTGCAGCTCATTTAACATCCTCATAAACAGGTAATAAACTTAATTCAAAATTAATAAAAGTTTTTGGCACGTTAATTCATGCATTGATTAATTCAACATAGTACAGTACTATTAACGGCAGAAGATTTCAACAGTTTAGCTGCTTTTATTTTGTTCTTTGGCCACTGGCCATTGCAGCATGGAGCCTCCCACAGGTGGCGGCCACATCATTGTAAACCAGATGGATTTTTTTTTTGACTGGCAGCAAGGAAGTCCCATTTTTCATTGCATTTCCTGGTCTTACTGAGGTTAGGAAATGGGCAGCTGCGGTGGCAGCAGCACGTTTCAACGATCACATCATATGTTGCATCATAACGTCATCATGGATGAACATCTCCAATTTTTTTTGTCACATTATGGTGCAAATGCACGACATCAATACTTCACAAGGGTGCAGTGGTCAAAATATCACAAACAGCTTGCACAGACAGCAAATGTTTTGGAGCCCCAAAGTACAGTACGTTACAAAATTAAATGTGAAGAAGTTCTTCGGTCGAGACCTGGTTTGCAACATAAGGTGGCTTTTGGTCAGTTTCATCCGAGACTGTGATAACAGCTAAGTGAAAGCACTTCTTGCTGGAACTTTGCAGAACATGCAGTGCCTCGGACCGAAGTTGGTGGACTCGTGCAGATACGAGACATGATGAATGTCTCTTAAGGCTAAGGGGATCAAGGGATATGGGGAGAAAGCAGGGACAGGGTACTGAATTTGGATGATCAGCCATGATCGCATTGAATGGCGGAGCAGGCTCGAGGGGCCGAATGGCCTACTCCTATCTTCTATGCTACAGTTTGAGAAGGGTAAGTTATACACCTTTGCCACTTCAATGGACTATAGCCAAGGTTCTGATATATTGAAGAAATGCATATATGCTGAGATGAACCTCTAAACAAGACTGTTTATGTGCGAGAATACCACTTTCAGGAACCATCTTAAAGTAGAATGTGTTGCAATTCCATCAGTAATTGAAACATAAACTGCAATTGAAAAGTTATTACATGTAAATGATTCTCTCTCCTCAGACACTGTTCTCCCTTTCAAAACCACCATCTTCAGTTTGACAAAAAAAAAATCTACCTTTGACCCCTCTGTCCTTGCAAACTACTGCCACATCTCCATTCTCCCTTTCTTTGCCAAGTTCTTAAACATTTTGTCATCTCCCAGATCCATGCCCATCTCTCCCTTAATTCCAAGCTCAAATCCCTCCAATCACCCCTACCTACATCACTGAAATGACCCAAACCAACATCACCAACAGTCTGTGACTGTGATCGGGGTGCATAATTTCTCCTCTACCTCTTTGTATGCTTTGACACAGTTGATCACATCAGCCTGTTCCAAAGCCTCTCCTCTGTTGACCAACTCAGTAGGACTGCCCTCGCTCTGTTTCACTCATCTATCTGATCAGAACATCGCCACTGCTTCTGTGCTGTCAGGATTGCTTGGCCGACATCCAGTCTTGAATAAGCTGCCATTTCCTCCAGCTGAACATTGCGAAAATCAAAGCCATTTTTAGCCACTGCCACAAGCTCTGTACACTTGCCACCAACTCCACCCCCTTCCTCAGTCACTGGATGCACCCTATTCAAACTTGAGCTGAGTTTTGGACCCTATATAATTTCCGTCACAAGAGACCACTTCCGTAACATCACCCACTTCTAACCCACCTCAGTCCTTCTGCTGCTGAAACTCTTATCCATGCATTTGTCACCTCTAGACTCACCTATTCCAATGCTCTTGTGGCCGGTGTCCCATCCTCCACCCTCCATAAATGGTTCAGTGTCCACTTTATTTTCGTTACGTAGCTGTGAAGTGCCGTGAGACATTTTTCTCCAACTCCAATAGTTTAGACATTCCTGCACTCCAGTACGAATGCATCACATATTTTTAATGCAGCCAATGTGATTTGCATCTACAATCTTAACACTGTCCCAGACAATCTAACAAGTAATAATTTGCATGAACTTGCCTGCAATTAATCAAATACCCACAATTCATCCTAACGATGCCATCCTTTTTCCAACAAGGATACACTTTGCACACTGCTGTAAAAGCTGCCCCAGGAAATGAATACATTTCCTGAGTTTTCCACTATAATCATGATAATGATATAAAACATAATAATTACCATCTTCATCTGTCTGGATGACAACCTCTTCACTCTCCTTTCTTCCTTCTGGATTTGTCAGAATCATTTTGATACTGATGTTTGTGTAAGGTGGCAGGTGTTGAATGATAAGGTGG
The DNA here is from genome assembly GCF_052327205.1 of Somniosus microcephalus. Classification (NCBI taxonomy): domain Eukaryota; kingdom Metazoa; phylum Chordata; class Chondrichthyes; order Squaliformes; family Somniosidae; genus Somniosus; species Somniosus microcephalus. Next base: position 128,681,166 of record NC_140995.1, on the reverse strand, counting down.
GGTGCTTTTTGATCCATTTCCATGCAGTCAGCTTTGCTTTCATTGTGACCAATGAAGTAGTGGTAGCACACAGTGACGTTGAAAGTGTGACACCGCGTTATATTGTAGCCCAGAGACTCCAATTCAACAGCAAGATGTCTAGCATATATCTCTGCAATTTTTAGGCTTTTTGGTGACCTCATGGGTTCTATTTAAGGGAAAAACACAAATTAAAAGAGTGTAAGCAGTTATAAATTAAAATATTTTCAATACTGTAACATTTACTCAATTAAAAAAACTACCCTTCAACTGGCAAACTTTAAAAAAATGTTAACCCTAGAATTCTTGTCAATAGAAAATACTTAAGATACCAGGTTCCTCACATCTATAAGAATCTCAGCAGCTAAGCCTTACCTATATACAAAAATAGGAAAAATACAAGGAAACAATTTAACTATAGGGAAATGTGTAAATCAGAGAGAAGATTCTTCAACCTGGTCCTCCCGGCACATAATGGTGCTCACAGAAAGAGCGCCTCGGGTAATCGTGCTCCCTGTGAATGTCACTTCCCACTGGGCTGCTGGATCGACGAATTAGAATTAGTGCATTCAAAACATCCCATAAACAGACTGCAGTGATTTTATAATGTGAAATATTACAGGTACAACAGGACAGGATGGAATCAAGAATTAAACTAGAAATTTACTTCAATGCATGCTCATTGTAGAAGTAGCATTGTTAAGTTAATGAAGTACACTAATCTCAACAAGGCATAACTATTGCATTTCTTTACTGTTCAATAAAACAACCTTACATTCATCTTTTTTTCATTAAATGAGGGTAAAACTACCTCCATTTATCTTCCTGTCTTGGTCTCCTTGCGTCATACAACAATTGCAGTGAACCTCAGTGCCGCATTAAGAACTCTTGGGGCCCTAGGAACAGAGAACATTTGCCCCACCCCTCTACCACCGCCACACACACCTCCCAGCCATTAAAACATAAACGTGTAATAAAATGCATGAAGAAATAGGCCCCTAGAATGTTTACACACTGCATTAATAATAAAGCAAATCACATCACTAGTTCATGAAATTGCTTAATTTTTTCCTCACAAAAAACTATGCTTATTTTAGCAAAAATAGTGACCAAATATTTGAGAGTTAAAGCAATAAAATTAGTACAAAAATCTTGCTCATTCATTTCTTTACTGCATTTGTTCTGAGGGGCAGTCAGTGTTATTTGAGCACAGCTGCTGCCCCATGCGCTGTTTTCATTTTCTCTCCAATGGCATTATTTTGTGCTTAATTACTTCAGTTTGCATTGAGATCCATTCAACATTACTGGTAAAAGCAACAGTGCTTTACTGTGTGGGTATTTCTCATTAAGAGCGTGATCCTGACCTTATTTGGCACCTATGAAGTTCCACGGTGCCTGTGATATCCGAGTGGTAAGGTCAGAAACTGAGATAAGCGAGATATAAGGAACAAAACCCAACTGTTTATTACACGGTGTAGCAGAGAGACATAGCTCTTACAGGCTGGAAGCAAAGCACACAATTTCTTACTGCACGAGCACCAAGATGGAGGATGCACCTCTGAGTCATACCCATAATCCAGTGCCACATTACCTTAATAACTGGTGTACCAGGACATTGACTACATGACCCATTACCTTAAGCGCTGGTGAATGTGATCCCTTAATATTTGGCTCCATCTGGTGGATAACTTAAGCATTACATCCCAGATTACTACAGTGCCACTGACCTACCAGCTCTGCCGACAGCCTCAAGCTACCTCTTTGACCATCTTCCTGCCGCTGGAACCACATGCAGTGCAGGCAGCGACATTCTGAGAACAGTAAACTCCTCCTCCACAGGCTGGAGGCCTCCGTGCTCCAAATCCAGTCACTGCCTGCTGGAATTAACGTAACTGGCTGGCAATGCCCATCTGGTGACTGCTGAACTGTGTTTGTGGGGACCCTTGCGGGTCCTCCTATTTGGCTAGGGCCCCTGGATACTAGTCCCATAGGCCCATGCATTAATCCGGCCCCAGCAAACTTGCTCCCAGACCTTGATTAATACAGTTTCAGAAAAGCCATCAGAAAGTTTGATAAAGTGCCGTGTAGATGACTTTCCCATCAATCATTTGTTTCTCCTAATGGGAAAGTATTGGCCTCTGCCGAGTGCTTTCCCCACAGAAGGTAGCGGAGATTAGGAGCTCAGTAGCAGGGGAATCAAACTTCATGTTACAGTTCATGCATCCTCCCCCATTGCCTTTTCCTTGTGTAAACGGCTTGATTACAGTTTCCATAGGCAAACGGAGTCCCTTGTGACCTGTATCCTGCATCTTGATTCACTGCTGTATATGGGTTGGTGTAGCCCAGGCTTAACAATTATTTCAATCGTGGTAAATTGCTGACTGGCAAAGATGTAGGATATCCACTACATTCTGCTGTCACCTTAGACGTTGGAAAATCCCACATCACTAGACTTTTATGGACAGGCTATAACTTGTGTCCAGATTTATTTATAGTTAAAATGAAATGCAGAAACAAAAAGCCACAGTGAAAATACTATACATCACAATCATCAAACTTATAATACATACAACTAACTTGACTGTTTAAAAATATGAGTCTGAAATTTTTCAAGTTGCTCTCAAAGAAAAAACCTCACTGGTGGTACACATGTATGGAACTTTGTCTATCCCATAACGTGTAGAGATATGATGAATAGAAAACTGAATGATTGCTACAAGTCCTGGCCTTTATATAACAGGGTCCCTCTAATGTAGAAGCAGTCTCTTTGAAGACAGTATCTGAGCAGACTAACATTTCAGTAAACATGGGATGATGGCAGTGATAGAAAACTGTACAGCCGTGGCCAGTTTTTAAAACTTGTAGCAAATTAACGTTCAAGTGTTTTTATAATATATCTCTAGCATACCAATGTATACGCCAGCAGCATTCATTAGGTCTTAGGGGGGGGGAAAATCCAGATTGAGAGCCCCATCAATGTTAAACATTTTGAAACTGTGCTGACAGATGCCAAAGACTTAGCATGAGGCCACCACAGCTGTTGCATGTGAAACGTTCAAAGCTGCTAAATTACCCTATACATCATACTAGAAGAGAGTCAACAAAATCTGGATTGTGATCTATCATGCCAGCTAGCCATACTGGGTAATAATTACACTAATTGTACAACTTAACTGCCACTTACAAAACTGAAGCAAATTATTAATTATTGTTTATCATTTTCATTACACTGCTATTCTTCTTCATAAAAGCTCTAACGTATGCATTATCACTGACATATTTGCATTAAAAAGTCATCAGTTTTTCTATGATTATAGGCAGATACAGGTCTTTAGGTGACATCACAGTATTAGCCGACATCTGGCCATCACCATGCTAGCAGGATGCTGCTGTGTTTACACGGATCTCAAATCAGCTGGCACACATGGAATACTCCCAGACCTGCTGCTAATCTTCTGAATGATATGCATCTTCATTTAAGCAAAGCTAACTCTTGCAGCCTGACTTGATCAGAAGTCTCATACTGTTCACATATATCCATACTAAATATGCTTATGGACTGAATGAAAACTGAAAAGTATAGCCTACACACTTCTTAATTCTGACATGATTAGAACACAGTAAAATAAATGTATTGGCCGATTTCAACCTTTGATAGGCCACTAATCTAGTAAGTAGCTTGAAATCAGTATTTCCTTTAAGTTTCTAATGAATAAAGACATACAAGAGCATCTTGCTTTTGACAGCCTCAGGATACTCATCAACATATAAAACACTATCACTGGCAATATAAAAATGTATCGACAGATATATGTTCTACTACTTGTTAGTTTTCCACCTGTCATTCCATGATGTCTACACAAATGGTGCTCTCAATAGGGAGCAGCACTTAAAGCGAGGACACAGTGGGAAATTGAGAGAATGGAGCTTGTGATTTTACATCAATGGACAGAAAATCATATGGACACCTGCGATTTCCCAAGATGCATTCCCTGCAAGTGCCAGTCCACACAGGGAGTGCTGGATTGTGGAATCAGACCTAATATGCTGTCCTTTTCTTGTAAGGTGGTACAACGAAGGCATTATGTTGATACAAGGCGGCTATTTAACTTGGCATGTGAGCACACGAGCAGCAGCATTTTGAATGAGCTGAAGTAAAGTTTGTGGAAGGTCACGACAGGAAGGCTAGCTAGGAAAATGGTACAGAAATTGAGCCTCAAGGTGATAAAGTATATACTAGGGTTTCAGCTTATTGGAGGGGGGTGAAGATGTAAAGGCAAAAGTGGGTATTGTTACAGAGCTGCAAGAAAGCAGTCCTGGTGATGTGGTGGAAGAGGCTGAGCTTCGGCAGTATGCTATGGTTCTACATTTCCTGTCAAGCTGAGGTGGCAGACTGGAAGGTTTACAGAGTCACAGCCGTAGACAAGTTAGTGCTGGCAGGAGTGGTTCAAGTTGCACAATACTGAGAAGTGGAGACCTTTGGCTTATCCAAGTCTTGATGTCAGATGGGTAGTTGGACAGTGCAGCAACAGTTCTTCAATTGATAGAAGAGACAAATGGGTAGAACAGGGTGGCAGCAGCAGATATGTGGAAGCTGACCCTATGCTTCCTGAAAAGGTCACCAAAATAAAAGATGTTTGCCGCAATATTGTAAGGCTGTAACAAATGAAGGAGTTCCAACAACTTCATAAACCAAGAGCAAAAACATTGACAGGTTTACAGACATTAGAACCACAGTCAGGTATTTTATACGTCTCAGGCCATTAGAGTCTTGCATTAGAAACTTGCTAGATTTTTGTTGCTGCCACCATTATAAACAGGCAGGTTCCATATTGCCATGTCACATGGAGGGAACTTTTCTGGGAAATTCTCACAGGACAGGAAGGGGAAGATTTACAAACAAAAATCCACCAATATTCTTCACCTGGATAAATAACATCCCGTATAATATATCTATCTCCAATATATTATAATTTGAGTTTTCCTGTTGTCACGGTTTAGTAATGCTTTTGTAACATTGCCAACAGTTTGAGGTAACAGGTACAACAGGTAAAGTAATAACTGCTTCTATTACTTTTACTGGTAACACTTAATTAATCTTTCCACCACTGGTGTAGTGATGAGTCACCCAACTCCACTCACCCTTTTTTCCCCGTTTCCCAAATTAGAAAAGTTAAAGGCTTAAAATTAGTATTTTATTTTTAATTTTACATAATTTCTTTCATCCTTCTGCTTGTTTTCCATCTCTCATTTTCTCCTGTGCTCTAGTCTGACTAGCTGTCTCTAGCTTTCTTCCCCCCTCCCCCTTCCATTTCTCTCTTTCCGTCTCTCCTCCCCTGACCACACTCTCACTTTGGCCTGAGAGATTTCATGCTTCTGGTCCCCTCTCCACACCTCCACTTCGTGATCTCCTCTCTTCACAACCTAGTCCTACCGTCACAGTCCACTTCTGCTCTGCCAGCTGGCCCACTCTCCACTCTCACTTCAGCCCATCCACCCATGCAAATTTCTTTGGCCTTACTGGCTCCCACTTTGGGAATCCGGGGCTTACAAATGTTTTCCATCCCATTGGCCCCCCGTCATTCCTGTCAAGTAGAACACAGCCATATGCTGCCACTCATCTCCGACTCTTTAATTCCAACGAGATGGTTATCACCCATTCTTAGTTTGTATCTTCCTATCCCCTGTTGCTTTGATGGACCGGCAGGAAAGATAAGGTAGAACGTGACAATGCTGATGAGGAGGAGGAGCAGGAGAAAAGGGGGATGGCTGGATGCCTGGCATGTGCTGCTACTTTGAGAAATGGCAGTCTCAAACATGTTCCCTCAGACTTCCACAATTCCCATGGGCCATGTCCCTATTGATCAGGATAGCTAGTCTAATAGCAGCTATGAGATCCTGTAAGCCGTGAAAAATGGCAGCCTGCATCCAGGCTCCCAGGGTCTGAACGGCGGTACGCAGGGTGCTGTCTAATCTTTTGTTTACCGACACCAGAGCTGTAGTCTGTGCTTCTGTGGATGAGGTGTGTGTTTTTACTGGAAGGCAGTATTCAGCCCAGTCCAGTCACCCTCCTTTGGTGCATCGCCTGCAGTTGGACTTCCAAGCCTTCAGTATCAAAAGCAGTTGCACTATCCAAATGTCTCCATCACTGTGAACAATTAGTTAACTTTTCTGTCATCACCACAACTTACTTTTTAAATGGGAAGTGATCTCCCTTTCATTGTTGCTATTTTTATCTAATGACATTAACATAGCTTTGCATCAGCCAATTTTTGTTCTAATTTGTTCTTTAAGCACTTTAGGGCCTGCTGCCTCACCAGATTTTCCACCCGCCAGCCAAATGCCAAGCTCCCTGGGCTTTGAGCCTATTCAAATTATGGGAAGGGACTGCCATCAGAAAATTCAGCACAGTCCACTCAAGTCGTCAGAATAGGTGAGCCTGCATCATGGGTCAACTCAAGCTCATTTCTGACTTAAATCCTTAATTTTTGTTATATACCAAACCATTAATTGTATTTGAGGTATGCAATAATGTACTACTTTCATTCAAAGCATGAGCAAGGACAAATTAAACCAAAAACTGGCTGATGCAAAGCTGTGTTACTGGTCATTAGGTAAAAAGAGAATAATGAAAGGGAGATAACAGTGCTCTATTGCTTGCACAGGGGTGAGTTTATTGATTAAGTAGGAGAGGACTGTGGGCTGTTATCTTAATGACTTATTCCACTTTGTAAAACTACATGTTCGAGAAACTTAATTGCCTTTAATCAAATAAAATTACACAGCTTAACAGTGGAACTTTTACACAAGATTTGAATAGAAGTAGATTGGTTTCCAATCATATCAGTATATATATCATCCAATCTGTTTACTAAAATAGCTTGAAAACAAATCTCCATACCAGTCCAATATTTCTAGCATTTCTTGAAGTAGAACAGGAGACTGACTACACGCATTTTTGTCTGATCGGTTTTGTATTTTTAAATGCAGGTAGGCTGACAACGGGTGGGGGAAGAGAGAAAGGAGGGGGCATTATAATCTAACCCACTCGGCATGAAACTGACTTCAATGGAAAGTAACAAACGGGGTGTAAAATGGGTGGCGAAACGATCCAGTCAGTTTACCACTGGGCGGACTGGGTTCAATTTACCGCCAAAGTGTGAATGCTTTTATATCATGGGTGTATTGTTCCGATGGGCGTATTGTTCTGAAAAATTAATTTTACTGAATTACTATTGTTCTTCGGAACAGAACCATCCAATTTTGTAAAAAATCCATTACAGAAAACGCTTACACTACCACCAAAACATACTCGAGGCAGACTATATTTACCAAATTAAAAGCAGATCAATAAATGCTCTAAATGTGGCCTTGCATCGTATCACCTCCATCCATGGCACATTCACCTTCAATTTTATATTTTCTTGCATAAATATTCTTTCTAGGAGAAAAAGTATGAATGAAACACACAGTAATAAACATTGGGTATGACATTTATTCAGTGGGCAGACCCAGCAACTCAATGTATGCACATGCTATTTATTTAGGGTTGCCTTGACAAAACTATTGTTTCAAATTGGCCTCCAATCAGTATCTTTTATTCATAGAATTCTTTTTGGAAGTGGTCTGATTTGGGAAAACTTCAATAAACTAGGCTACACAGCCAAACATCTAGCATGCAAAAATCCAGTATGTCTGCAGCAAAGGTCACATTTTAATTAGTCTCCAAGTCACAAAATGCCACAAATATTGCTGCACAAAGCTATAAATAGGTGAGCAATATGCCCAAGCAACTAACAGTAGAGAAAGAACAGAATTCTAGATAGCACAGGATGGAATTTGAGAGCCTGAAGGCTATACTTTCCAACAAGTTAAATTGATTATGCTAGTCTGCGTGGGGGAGCAGAGACAAGTTGTCAAATTACTTGGATCTGTGACTGTGAATCATACAGCCAGAATCAAAAGCAAATGGGCATTTAACATCCCAATTGGGCAGTCTGTTGGTTCCCCCACAAAATAAATAAAACTGTCCAAACAATTAGTTACAGAGCATTAATGTATGTTTTTCTGAGCAGAGAAAAATATAATCCAGACAGTTCGAGAAACTCATTTTACATAAAGTGAGTCAGGGAGTTAGGTGAGGAGTGGAAGGAGGAGCTCCCTTGCTGCCTCTTTGTTTCCCCTAACTTTTCACATTGCGGCGCTGGAGCTGCGAATGGATACATACTGGAGCATTCGCGATGCTGAGGACATTGTGGATAACACGTTTAGGGAGTTGGTCACACCGCAGGTAAAGGCTGCACAGGCAGGAAGGGAATGGGTGACCAGGCATAGTAGGCGGCACAGGCAGGTAGTGCAGGGGTCCCCTGTGGCCATCCCCCTCTCAAACAGATATACCACTTCGGATATTGTTGAGGGAGATGGCTTATCAGAGGAAGGCAGCAGTAGCCAACTTCCTGGCACCATGGGTGGTTCTGCTGCACAGGACGGGAGGAAAAAAGAGTGGGAGAGCTATAGTGATAGGGGATTCCATTGTAAGGGGAATAGATAGGCGTTTCTGCGGCCGCAAACGAGACTCCAGGATGGTATGTTGCCTCCCTGGTGCAAGGGTCAAGGATGTCTCGGGGCGGCTGCAGGGCATTCTGGAGGGGGAGGGTGAACAACCAATTGTCGTGGTGCATATAAGTACCAACGATATAGGTAAAAAATGGGATGAGGTCCTAAAAGCTGAATATAGGGAGTTAGGAGGTGAATTAAAAAACAGGACCTCAAAAGGGAGTAATTTCAGGATTGCTACCAGTGCCACGTGCTAGTCAGAGTAGAAATAGAAGGATATTTCAGATGAATACGTGGCTAGAGGAATGGTGCAAGGGGGAGGGATTCAAATTCCTGGGACATTGGAACCGGTTCTGGGGGAGGTGGGACTAGTACAAACTGGACGGTTTGCACCTGGGCGGGACCGATGTCCTAGGGGGAGTGTTTGCTAGTACTGTTGGGGAGGGTTTAAACTAAAATGGCAGGGGGTTGGGAACCTGTGCAGGGAGACAGAGGAAAGAGAAGCAAGGACAGGAAGGAGAAAAGCAAAAGTGGAAGGCAGAGAAATCAAGGGTGTAAATCAGGGCTACAGTAAAAAATTCTAAAAGGACTGGGAGTGTTAAAAAAACAAGCCTGAAGGCTTTGGGGGAGAAATTCAGTATCGCCCCGTTTGGGGCGCCGTTATCGGCCATGCGCAAAGTTTAGCGCCTGGCACTAATTATCGCCTCCGACGGCAAACTTGGCTTTTATCGCCCCTGGAGGTGATTGGAGTGCTAAATCAGGCGTGACACACCTGTCTTAAGGTGCAAAGGCCGAGGAGCAAGGCGCTACCTCAGAGCGCGGGCGCAGCGCAGGTACTGTCAGTTAGCGATTGAACACAGACACACTGGCGCCAGCCAGTTCTTAAAGGGAAGGTCGATCTTGCTTTCCAGCCACACCCTGCACATTGGAGCATTGAACTCGGCCTGGACAGACCTGTGGCTAAATCTTGCAGGCAAGGACTATGGAGAAGGCCAGGGAGGGAGCACAGCGCGGGCCTTGGAGGCTCTGGTTGGCGTGGTGGAGCGCAGAAGATCTATACTGTACCCAGAGAGTGGCAGGAGGCCTTTGCCGCCCGAGTACAGAAGAATGTGGAGAAGGTGGCTCAGAGCGTCTCAAGGAGCATGGTGCCCAGGACCCATATCCAATGTAGGAAAAAGTTCAACGACCTCACTCAGGTCGTCAGGGTGAGTGGCTTTTTTTCAATACCTCTCCATCTCAACCTCACTCTATGGCCAGAGGGTCTTAAAACCCCAATGCCCAACACTCATCCAACACCTATGGCCCTTTCATCAAACACACATGCACATTCCACACTTTGCATAGAGTAAGGGCTATTCAACTATGGGAGGCACATCAGGCAAGACCATGGCTGTATACAGGAAGGGCTATTCAACTATGGGAGGCACATCAGGCAAGACCATGGCTGCATACAGTAAGGGCTATTCAACTATGGGAGGCACATCAGGCAAGATCATGGCTGTATATTTACTCAGACGCCATCCTTTTTCTTGCAGGCCAAGCTATCTCATAATAGGAGACAGCAGCAACGGACGGGTGGAGGGCGGCCTCAGCTGCAACCCCTCCGCGATCTTGAGGAGCGCGTCCACAGGATGTTGGCAAGCCGGGTGATCGGTCCTGTCGCCACTGGAGATACCGACCACGTTCTGGACAGCAATGGTAAGATCATCACCTTTTTGTCCTCTCTCCTTCCACTTGTCCCTCACAACACCAGCCTTTGACACTTTCAATCCAACTTACTAAATCGCAGCACTCATTCCTCCCTTACTACCCCCCTGTCCTCACGCTAAAGCCACTCTTATACCTCCCTGCTTTCAGATGGTGATTCACCAGCTGAGGAGACGGGCCCTCAAGCTGCCAGTGAGAGTGAAGCTGCAGGCGAGAAGGAAGAGGAAGCCGGAGCATCAGCACCACCCTCTCCCGAGGAAGCCCATGCCCACACTGGGAACACGCCTTCCCTGGAGGGGAGCGGGGGGGGGGGGGGGGGGGGGGAAGGGTCTGATGAGGGTGAAGCTCCAGGACCCAGCAGGCTGCAGCAACGCGATGAGGGTAGGGAAGCTCGGGAGGCCTTCTCCCCAGAGGGAGAGTATGCCAGCAAGTCCTGCTGCACTGGATGCAGAGGAGGAGCGGCTCATCGCTGAAATGAACACACAGGCGGTGGACATGCACACTGAGCTCATGGGTGCAGTGGGAAGGGTGCCCGAATCCATTGAATCACTGGCAAGGAGTGTGGAGCACTTCGATGTAGCACAGGCGGATGCCACGCAATTGCTTAGTGCTGCAATTCAGTCACTGGCTGCTATGAGCCCATCTCAGACTGCTCTCATGCAGACTCAGATTGAGGCCACGCGAGCAGACTGCTGCCATCTTCGCTGGTTCGGACACATTTCCCCAGGGCTCTCACCGCGCCGCAGCAGGCCAGCAATCTGTGCTCCAGCAGATTGCTCCGGATGCTGAAGTGCTGCCCCGTGGGAGTGCTAGTGTGTCGGTCGAGCAGCGAGTTGCTGTCCTCTCTCAAGATGACAGCATTCCTGCTGCCACCACTGTCACTACTCCACTGCACTTGCCACCGCCTGTAGGACAGACTGCTGCCGCCCATGCAGAGTTGGTGCAGTCTGCAGCCGGGCCCTCCAGGCCCAGAGCTGGTCGAGGCCGTCCTTCAAGGGCATCTGCAGTCTCAGGTTGTGACAATCAGCAGCCTTCCTCCAGCCTTGCTGCAGCCACTGGGGTCCCACTATAGAGGAGTAGGGTGGGAAGGGGGGAACTGCACAAGGGAAGATCACCCTCGAAGGGCAAAAAGTAGGAGGTGTGACAAAATGTTGTTCATTTTTTTATTAAAGGCCGAGGTTCGTGTTCAATTTTTTTTTTAGTGTTTTGGACATTATCTCCAGGTTGTGAGAACCAGTTATGTTAATGACTTTTTTTTTGTGTTTCTTTCTATTAGTTTGTCATGCGGAAATGACACACAGAGTTTGTAAAATAAATAAGTTTTTGTATTCAAAATGTACATGTTTGGTCTTTGCAATCATTGTTGCCTTGGCCGGCTTAGGGGTTGCGGGTTGGTTTCATTCATGTTGTTCTCAATGGCAGAAGCCATTTCCTCAGAGGGGGCCGAGATGCGGCTTGCTATCAGCCGTTGATGGACAGCCCTTCCAGTTTCTACATTGTGGGCCTCCCTCCCGCCTTGGTGCTGCTGATGATCATCCTCCTCATCTTCTGGTGGTGCTCCAAGGCCTGGTGGCATTGGCTGGGTCCTGAGGACTGTCAGATTATGCAGCATGCAGCACACAACGAAGTGGGAGACTCGCTCAGGCGAGTACTGCAGGGCCCCTTCAGAATGTTCCAGACAGTGGAACCGTTGCTTGAGCACACCGATTGTGTGCTCAACAATGTTCCTGGTAGCTTGATGGCTCTCGTTGTACCGCAGCTCAGCAGGGGTGTTGGGCGTACGGAGCGGTGTCATCAGCCAGGTGCACAGTGGATATCCCTTGTCCGAGAAGCCAACCACCTGGGTGATGCGGTGCCTGGAAAAGTTCTGCTACAGTAGTCTGGCGCAGGATGTATGCATCGTGGCTGCTGCCTGGAAACTGGGCATTGACAGCGAGTATCAGCTGTCTGTGGTCACAGATCAACTGCATGGTTAAGGAATGGCACCCCTTTCGGTTGCGGAAATCCTCTGCAGCCTCATGCGGAGCACGCAAAGCCACATGCGTGCAGTCAATGGCGCCCTGCACCATGGGGAAGGCCGCTCTCCTTGCAAAGCCCATAGCGTGTTCATGCTGGGTGTCTGGGGTCACGGGGAAAGAGATGTACTCTCGTCTCCTTTTAAAGAGGGCATTTGTGACCTGACGGATGCAGCAATGGACCGCGAACTGGGAGATATTGGCGATGTCCCCAGTAGCTGATTGAAATGAGCCGGTGGCATAAAAGTTGAGAGCCACTGTTATCTTCACTGCCACCGACAGATGTCCTGCTCCTCAGTTGAGGCTGCAGATCTGGCTGCAGCAGGTGGCAGAGCTCAGTGACCACCTCCTTGCTGAAGTGCAGCCTTCGCAAACACTGCTCCTCAGACATATTAATGTAGGAGAATTGTTGGCGAAATACCTTGGGAGGATAAGGTCTCCTGTACAGAGGCCTGTTGGCCCTCCTCCGTCTGGGCATGAATGCCACTCTCTCTCTGCGCACTCCGAATCTGCTGGCACAGGACGACGCCCCCAATCAGTGCAGCCCCCATAGTATCTTGGCAATCAAAGTAATGCAGGTCAAAAACCAAAGTACCTGCAAAGTTATGGTCAGAAGCCAAAACTACTTCACAGTGTTGACTCAATGTAGAAGTCTCTCTTTCTCTCTCTCAAAATCTCTCTCTCTGAACGAGTGGTGCAAAAATGTCTACCACACAAGTCAGGAAGAGGCCCCCTGTAAATAGCACCCCACCGCCCCCCCCCCCCCCCCCCAAGCGATTGGGAAGCATTCCATTCTACCCGTCGTTGGTTGCGCCAGGCGGAAAGGAGGGGCCACCACTCAATTTCCGTTCTGGGGCGCCACAAGGGTGCTGCACGCTCGAATGGCGTCAAGATCTGCGTGCGCAGGAGTTCGGGCTGTATTGTTTAGCGCCGCCGCAAAGTGTCCGTTCAATTCTGCAAGAGACGCAGATATCACCTCGCCCGGGCGCTAGTTGCTTTGCGGTCCATTAGTGCCCTCTTAAGGCGCTAACGGGAGGCACAAACCAAGTGATTTTTTTCCCCCTTTGTGTCTTAATGCGAGGAGCATTCGTAATAAGGTGGATGAATTAGCTGCGCAAATAGATGTAAACGGATATGATGTATTTGGAATTACGGAGACATGGCTTCACGGTGACCAGGGCTGGGAATTCAACATCCAGGGGTATTCAATATTCAGGAAGGACAGGCAAAAAGGAAAAGGAGGTGGGGTAGCATTGCTGGTTAAAGAGGAGATTAACACAATAGTAAGGAAGGATATTAGCTCTGATGATGCGGAATCTGTAGGGGTAGGGCTGAGAAATACCAAGGAGCAGAAAACGTTAGTGGGAGTTGTATATAGACCCCCAAACTGTAATGCTAAAGTTGGGGATGGCATTAAACGGGAAATTAGAGACACGTGCAATAAAGGCACAGCAGTTATCATGGGTGGCTTTAATCTACATATAGATTGGGCTAACCAAATTAGTAACAATACTATGGAGGAGGAATTCCTAGAGTGCATACGGGATGGTTTCCTGGACCAATATGTCGAGGAACCAACTGGAGATCAGGCCATCTTAGATTGGGTATTATGTAATGAGAAAGGCTTAATTAGCAATGTTGTTGTGCGAGGCCCCTTGGGGAGGAGCGGTCATAATATGATAGAATTCTTCATTAAGATGGAGAGTGAAGTAGTTGACTCAGAGACAAGGGTCCTCAATTTAAATAAAGGAAACTACGATGGTATGAGGTGAGAGTTGGCTAGGATGGATTGGGGAACATTACTTAAAGGGCTAACGGTGGATAGGCAATGGCAAACATTTAAAGATCGCATGGATGAACTACAGAATTTGTTCATCTCGGTTTGGCATAAAAATAAAACAAAAAAGGTGACTCAACCGTGGCTAACAAGGGAAATTAGGGATAGCATAAGATCCAAGGAGAGGACATATAAATTGGCCAGAAAAAGCAGCAAAACTGAGGATTGGGAGCAGTTTAGAATTCAGCAAAGGAGGACAAAGGGATTAATTAAGAGGGGGAAAATAGAATGAGAGTAAGCTTGCAGGGAACATAAAAACTGACTGTAAAAGCTTCTATAGATATGGGAAGAGAAGTAGTAGTCAAGCGTAGGTCCCTTGCAGTCAGAATCAGGGGAATTTATAATGGAGAACAAAGAAATGGCAGACCAATTAAATACATACTTAGGTTCTGTCTTCACAAAGGAGGACACAAATAACCTTCCAGAGATGTCAGGGAACATAGGGTCTAATGAGAGGGAGGAATTAAATGAAATCAGTATTTGTAGGGAAATGGTGTTAGGAAAATTGACGGCATTGAAGGCTGATAAATCCCCAGGGCCTGATAATCTACATCCTAGGGTACTTAAGGAAGTGGCCCTAGAAATAGTAGATGCATTGCTGGTCATCGTCCAAAATTCTATAGACTCTGGAATAGTTCCCATGGATTGGAGCGTAGCTAATGTAACCCCACTATTTAAAAAAGGTGGTAGAGAGAAAACAGGAAATTATAGACCGGTAAGCCTGACATCGGTAGTGGGGAAAATGCTAGAGTACATTATAAAAGATATAATAGCAGAGCACTTGGAAAAGAGTGACTGGATTGGACAAAGTCAACATGGATTTACAAAAGGTCAATCATGCTTGACTAATCTACTGGAATTTTTTGAGGATGGAACTGGGAGAATAGATAAGGGAGAACCAGTGGATGTGGTGTATTTGGACTTTCAGAAGGCTTTCGATAAGGTCCCGCTTAAGAGATTGGCGTGTAAAGTTAAAGCACATGGATTGGGGGTAAGGTACCGACTTGGAGAGAGACCTGGTTGGCAGACAGGAAGCAAAGAGTTGGAATAAACGGGTCTTTTTCCGAGTGGCAGGCAGTGACTAGTGGGGTACCTCAGGGATCGGTGCTAGAACCCCAGCTATTCACAATATATATTAATGATCTAGACGAGGGAACTAGATGTAATATCTCCAAGTTTGCAGATGACACAAAGCTGGGTGGGCGTGTGTGCGGTGAGGAGAATGCAGAGAAACTCCAGTATCATTTGGACAGGTTGGGTGATTATACTGCATCTGCCATGCATCTGCCCAATGTCGATAAATGAGAGATTATCCACTTTGGTGGCAAAAACAGGAGGACAGATTATCTGAACAGCAATAGATTGGGAAAAGGGGAAGTGCAATGAGACCTGGGTGTCCTTGTGCACCAGTCGCTGAAGGTAAGCATGCAGGTGCAGCAGGCGGTTAAGGCGGCAAATGGTATGTTGGCCTTCAAAGCGAGAGGATTCGAGTACAGGAGCAAGGATGTCTTGCTGCAGTTGGTGAGGCCACACCTTGAGTATTGTGTGCAGTTTTGGTCACCTTATCGGAGGAAGGATGTTCTTGCCAGGGAGAGTGTGCAGCGAAGATTCACCAGACTGATACCTGAGATGGCAGGAATGATGTACGAGGAGAGATTGGGTCGATTAGGCTTATATTCGCTGGAGTTTAGAAAAATGAGAGGGGATCTCATTGAAACTTATAACATTCTAACAGGACTAGACAGACTAGATGCAGGAAGGATGTTCCCGATGGTGGGGGAGTCCAGAACCAGGGGTCACAGTCTAAGGATAAGGGGTAAGCCATTTAGGACTGAGATGAGGAGGAATTTCTTCACCCAGAGAGTGGTGAACCTGTGGAATTATCTACCACAGAAGGCAGTTGAGGCCAACTTATTAAATATATTCAAGAAGGAGTTAGATATATTTCTTAAGGCTAAAGGGATATGGGGAGAAAGCAAGGACAGGGTACTGAATTTGGATGATCAGCCATGATCTCATTAAATGGTGGAACAGGCTCGAGGGGCTGAATGGCCTACTCCTGCTCCTATCGTCTATGTTTCTATGTAGGAATTGGTTCTTACTGTACACCAAGGAAAGAGTCCGAGAGCAGAAGCAGTCAAACAACAACTGCGAAACCGCTAAAGTGACATCATAACCAGGGAAGGAGCTGATTGCTAAGTAGGACCTGGTGAGTATTTCTACAGTCCAGTCGTTAAATCAAAGTAAGGTTTAGAGTAAGTAGTGTTTAAAAGGGCAGTAAGGGCCCTAGTGTATTTAATATTCTTTAATTTAAAGGAAGTAAAGGGAATAAATTACAGGTAGGACATGGCAGGGCAGCTCGGCTGTGTGGAGTGCTCCTCCTGTGCTATGTGGGAAGTCAGGGACTCGTTACGTGTCCAGGGCGAACACATGTGCAGGAAGTGTCTCCAGCTGCAGCTACTCGAAATCCGCGTTTTGGAGCTGGAGCTGCGGCTGAAGTCACTGTGGAGCATCCGCGAAGCTGAGATCTTCGTCGATAGCACGTTTAACAAGGTCGTCACACCGCAGGTAAAGAGTGCACAGGCAGACAGGAAATGGGTGACCGCCAGACAGAGTAAAATAACTAGGAAGGTAGTGCAGGAGTCCCCTGGGTCCACCTCCCTCTCCAACAGATTTTCCGTTTTGGATACTGCTGGGGGAGATGGTTTCTCAGGGGAATGCAGCAAGAGCCAAGTCCGTGGCACTACGAGTGGCTCAGTTGCACAGGAGGGGAGGAAAAAGAGTGGGTGAGCAATAGTGACAGGGGATTCTATCATAAGAGGAACAGATAGATGTTTCTGTGGCCGCAGATGTGACTCCAGGATGGTATGTTGCCTCTCTGGTGCCAAGGTCAAGGATGTCACTGAACGGCTGCAGGGCATTCTGAAGGGGGAGGGCAAACAGTCAGGTGTCGTAGTTCACATTGGTACCAACGACATGGGTAGAAAGAGGGATGAGGTCCTGCAACAAGTATTTAGGGAGCTAGGTAGCAGATTAAAAAGCAGGACCTCAAAAGGTTGTAATCTCTGGATTACTCCCAGTGCCACGTGCTACTGAGTATAGGAATAGGAGGATAGAGCAGATGAATGCGTGGCTAAAGAGTTGGTGCAGGAGGGAGGGCTTTAGTTTCCTGGATCACTGGGTCTGTTTCTGGGGAAGGTGGGACCTGTACAAGTCAGATGAGTTGTACCTGAACCGGAACGGGACCAACATCCTTGCGGGGAGGTTTGCTAGTACTGTTGGGGTGGGGGGGGGGTTTAAACTAACTTGGCAGGGGGATAGGATACGGAGTGGAGTTATCGTGGGGGGTGATGCACAGCCAAATATAGGAGGAAAAAATAAGTCAGCCTGGAAGGCAGAACAAATATGTAACGGCACAAGGAAGTATGGCAAGGCTGGATGGCATTTATTTTAATGCAAGGAGTCTTACGAGTAAGGCAGATGAATTGAAGTGTTGATGAACACATAGGAGTATGATATTGTTGCTATCACAGAGACATGGTTGAGGGAGGGGCAGAACTGGCAGCTCAATATTCCGGGGTATAGAATCTTCAGGCGAGACAGAGGGGGGTGTAAGAGGAGGGGGTGTCGCAATATTAATCAAGGAGTCAATTACTGCTGTAAGGATGGATGATATCTTAGCAGGTTCCTCTAATGAGGCCATATGGGTAGAACTTAGAAACAAAAAGGGGCAAGCACTTTGCTGGGAGTGTCCAAACAGTCAGGGGGAGATAGAGGAACAGATATGTAGGCAAATCTCAGAGAAGTGTAGAAATAATAGGGTAATAATATTAGGGGATTTCAACTTCCCCAATATTAACTGGGATAGTCAGAGTGTGAAAGGCTTAGAGGGTGCGGAATTCTTAAAGTGCATCCAGGGAACTTTTTGAGCCAGCATGTAGAAAGTCCAACAAGAGCGGCGGCGGTACTGGACCTAATTCTAGGGAATGTAGCTGGGCAAGTGGTAGATGTGTCAGTAGGAGAGCATTTTGGTGACAGTGACCATAATTCAGTGAGATTTAAGGTAGTCATGGAAAAGGACAAAGATGGACCAGAAATAAAGGTTCTAAATTGGGGGAAGGCCGATTTTAATATGATGAGGCAGGATCTGGCCAAAATGGACTGGGATCAGCTACTTGTAGGAAAATCCACATCAGAGTAATGGGAGGCTTTCAGAAAGGAAAGAGAGAGTACACAACGCCAATATGTTCCCGTAAAGGTCAAGGGTGGGACCAACAAGCCCAGGGAACCCTGGATGTCAAGGGATATACGAGAATGGATTAGGAAAAAAAAGGGAGGCTTTTGGCAGATACAAAGGACTAAAAACAGTGGAAGCCCTAGAGGAGTGCAGAAAGTACAGGGGGGTATTTAAAAAAGGAGAGCGAAGAGGGGGCATGTATAAACACTGGTGGTCAAAATAAAGGAAAATCCCAAGGTGCTTTATAAGTATATACTTAGGGCAAGAGGATAACCAGGGAAAGAGTAGGGCCCATTAGGGACCAAAGTGGCAATCTGTGTGTAGAGCCAGAAGATGTAGGTGAGGTTTTAAGTGAATATTTTGCATCTGTGTTCACTATGGAGAAGGATTATGTAGGCATAGAAATCAGGCAGGGGGATTGAGATATACTTGAACAAATTATTGGGAGGGAGGAGGTACTAGCGGTTTTAGCGGGCTTAAAAGTGGATAAATCCCCAGGCCCTGACGGGATTTATCCCAGGCTGCTGTGTGAGGCAAGGGAGGAGATTGCAGGGGCTCGGACACAAATTTTCAGAACCTCTCTAGCCACAGGGGAGGTGCCAGAGAACTGGAGAACAGCTAATGTTCAAGAAGGGAAGTAGGGATAAACCAGGGAATTACAGGCCAGTGAGCCTAACATCAGTGGTAGGGATATTATTGGAAAAAATTCTGAGGGACAGAATTAGTCTCCACTTGGAGAGGCAGGGATAGTCAGCATGGCTGTGTCAGGGGGAGATCATGTCTGACCAATTTGATTGAATTTTTGGAGGGGGTGACTAGGTGTGTGGATGAGGGTAGTGCAGTTGATGTAGTCTACATGGACTTCAGTAAGGCTTTTGACAAAGTCCTGCATGAGAGACTGGTCAAGAAGGTAAGAGCCCGTGGGATCCAGGGCAATTTGGCACATTGGATCCAAAATTGGCTTAGTAGCAGGAGGCAGAGGGTGATGGTCGAAGGTTGTTTTAGTGACTGGAAGCCTGTGTCGAGTGGTGTACCGCAGGGATCGGTGCTGGGTCCTTTGCTGTTTGTAGTGTACATTAATGATTTAGATATGAATGTAGGAGATATGATTTAAGTTCGCAGATGACACGAAAATTGGTGGAGTGGTAAATAGCGAGGAGGGAAGCCTCAGGCTACAGGACGATATAGACGGGTTGGTCAGATGGGCAGAACAGTGGCAAATAGAATTTAACCCTGAAAAGTGTGAGGTGATGCATTTTGGGAGGACTAACAAGGCAAGGGAATACACAATGAATGGTAGGATCCTAGGAAGGACAGAGGATGAGGGACCTTGGCGTGCATGTACATAGATCCCTGAAGGCAGGAGGACAGGTAGATAAGGTGGTTAAAAAGGCATATGGGATACTTGCCTTCATTAGCCGAGGCATAGAATATAAGAGCAGGGAGGTTATGATGGAGCTGTACAAAATGCTAGTTAGGGCACAGCTGGAATACTGTGTGCAGTTCTGGTCAGCACACTATAGGAGGGATGTGATTGCATTGGAGAGGGTGCAGAGGAGATTCACCAGGATGTTACCTGGGCTGGAGCGTTTCAGCTATGAAGAGAGACTGGACAGGCTGGGGTTGTTTTCCTTAGAGCAGAGAAGGCTGAGGGGGGACCTGATTGAGGTGTACAAAATTATGAGGGGCATAGATAGGGTAGATAGAAAGGAACTTTTCCCCTTAGTAGAGGGGTCAATAACCAGTGGGCATAGATTCAAGGTAAGGGGCAGGAGGTTTAGAGGGGATTTGAGGAAAGAGTTTTTCACCCAGAGGGTGGTTGGAATCTGGAACTCACTGCCTGAAAGGGTGGTAGAGGCAGGAACCCTCACAACATTCAAGAAGCATTTAGATGAGCACTTGAAACGCCATAACATACAATGCTTTGGAACAAGTGCTGGAAAATGGGATTAGGATAGGGCTTGATGGCTGGCGTGGGCACGATGGGCCGAAGGGCCTCTTTGAGCTGTATAACTCTATGCAATCTATTTTCAAACTGCCACTGCAATTATACTTTTTTTTGCTAATGAACACTTCCTGTAATAGTGTACAGAATTAGAGTTGCAGCAGCCCGTGATAATACTGTATTTGCAAGTAATATTTAAAAAACTCATTACTTCCAAACATGATACTTGTTCCAGAAATTTTATTTTATTAACAGGCAATTGAACTTTCCAGTGACATAGTTTAACACTGCTACTAAGCTCTACTCTTTGGCCCTATTTCTAGCTAATTAGAGAAACAGAAACCAGCAATGAACAGTAAGAAATCAATGCCAGCAGTAAATATATACGGTTGGAGAATTTGTGCTCCAGAAGAAACATTTAAATATCCAAGTTTGAAACCTAAGATAAAACATGTTTTACCTTTAAGCTTTTAAAGATATGTACGTGATTTTAAAAATAGGATATATCAGCACATTTTACAATAAACTTTGTTGTAAACAAAAATGCACAACACCCTTGAGGCAAAAATAATTGATGCGACGATATGCTGATGATACGACATACTTCATTAATTCAGGTAACTAGATGTTGATACTTTTATCACAGATATATGTTAATGTTTAACATAAAACTGTCAAAGCGTAGGTTGTTTAGTTGGTGTAGTGGTAAGATACTAATCAGCAGCCTACAGAGATAGAATTACCTTTGCAGTCTTTAAACACTGTACAGTATTATTTATTGTGTTTGGTCTGTGCTGGATTAACAGTTTGTGTGCCTGTCACATATAATCAATAGCTGCGAAGGCCAGCATTACCTTCACAGATTAGACAGAGGGATTCCTCTATAATAAATTCACTTGATTTAAAAAGCTTAGTGCCTGGAACCCCTGATGCATTTATCAGAGTTTAAATTAAAAGGAGATATATGGCCTACAAGGAGAAGAAATGGCAGCGAGATTATGTGGAATGACCTCTTTTAACTTGATCCTCCAGATGAATGAAACCCATACTAAGATTTCAAAATGTAAATTGATGTGTCAAGCATCAATTTACAATTAGAAAAGGCCAGCCAAGTCAGCTGTGACAGAATGAAAGAAGAGGAACTGGTACACTAGGTAGCACAGACTCTCAGAAAAGACAACACAGTAGTCATCAGTTAAAAAAGACAGAAGATGTGCAGCACTAATTTTACATCTTTGACTTCAGTCTGTGAGGGATAAACTGGACCAATGATACTTACCACCACCTCTGCCCTGCCCACCCCCACAAGCCCCTTTGACCCACAATGTCTCACTTTTGATCCTGCCATTAAGTCATAAACACACCAGAGTAAATTTTAGTCACAAATTGTAACAATTACCGAATGAGTACGCAAGATATTTTAAGTCAATCATTGAGCACTAAAAAAACTTCCAGTCAACTGATAATCTAAACTTCCTGAACCAACTTTTGATTAACGTTATTACCCATGCGTAAAATGCATATGGATTTTTATGCATATTTGCATAATTGTTGCAAAACAAAGTAAAATGTGAAGCAGTTATTAAGCAAAAAATAAATGGATGGATCAAAAGGCCGATAATTGTATTTGTTGGAAACTCTGCACTACAATAATGATTAAACTTCAGGAGATACCATAATTCGATGCATATGGCTCTCCAGATGCTCACTAGTCCTTCCTAATTATTCTTATGTGCACTTGGATGGTTAATATCGGTACACTACTTGAACATAAGGGTGGGGGGAGGAATAGATTACACCTGTACCTAATCCTGTCCTCATCAGATAGTCACACATTTGTACGACCAGCAGGACACACAGGGTAGTCATTGAAGCTGGTACCTCTTCCACTCTTCCATCCATACCCCAGGATACTGAGAATAACTGAAATGCTCCTGCCACTTCTCCAGCTAAAATGAGCTAACACAACAGATCCAGGATAGGAACAGGAGTAAGCGATTCAGTCTCTCGAACCATTGGTCCATCATTCAATGAGATGATGGCTGATCTGTATCCTCACTCCATCCACCCGCCTTGGCTCCATATCCTTTATTACCCTTGGCTACCAAAAATCTATTGATCTCAGATTTAAAATTACTAACTGAGCTAGCATCTACTGCTTTTTGTGGAAGAGAGTGCCACATTTCTACCACCCTTTGCATGAAGAGATGTTCCCATACTTCTCTCCTGAATGTGGAGATGCCAGTGTTGGACTGGGGTGGACAAATGTAAGAAATCACACAACACCAGGTTATAGTCTAACAGCTTTATTTGAAATCACAAGCTTTTGGAGCGCTGCTTCTTCGTCAGGTGAAGTCACTTCACCTGACGAAGGAGCAGCGCTCCGAAAGCTTGTGATTTCAAATAAAGCTATTGGACTATAACCTGGTGTTGTGTGATTTCTTACATCTCTCCTGAATGGCCTGGCTCTGATTTTAAAATTATGTCCCCTTTTCAGAGATTCCCCACCAGCAGAAAATGTTTCTCTCTCTCTACCTATCAATTCCTTTCAAAATCCTAAAGACCTCAATCAAATCACCCCTTAACCTTCTATATCCAGGGAATACAAGCCGAGTTTATATAACCTCTCCTCATAATCCAAACTTTTGGAGCCCTGGTAACATTCTGGTGAATCTGCGCTGCACTCCTTCCAAGGTCAACATGTCCTTTCTAAGGTGTGGTGCCCAGAAATGTACACCGTACTCCAGATGTGGCCTAACCAGGGCTTTGTACAGCTGTAGCAAAACTTCCTCCCCTTTATATTCTAGCCCTCTAGTTATCACAGAAATCACAGAAACCCCAGTGCAGATAGAGGCAATTTCGGCCCATCGAGCCTGCACCGACACATATCCCACCCGATCCCCGTAACCCCTACACCAACACATATCCCACCCTATCCCCGTAACACCACGTATTTAATCCCCCTAACACTAAGGGTCAATTTATCATAGCCAATCAAACTAACCCGCACATCTTTGGACTGTGGGAGGAAACCGGAGCACCCGGAGGAAACCCACGCAAACACGGGGAGAATGTGCAAACTCCACACAGACAGTCACCCGAGGCCGGATTCGAACCCGGGCCCCTGGCGCTGTGAGGCAACAGTGCTAACCACTATGCCACCGTGCCATGCCACTATAAAGACTAACATTCCATTAGTCTTTTTTATTTTTTTTTATACCTAACTACTACATTTTAGTTATCTCTGTACATGAACTACTAAATCTCTTTGGACCTCCAATGTTTCTAGATTTTCCCAATTTAAAAAATACTTGGATCCATCCTTTTTTGGTCAAAAATGGATGAAGTCACACTTACCAGCATTGAAATCCATCTGCCACAGTTCTGCCTTCTCACTTAATCTATCAATGTCTCTTTGTCTACACTACTTGCTATGCCACCAATCTTTGTGTCATTGGCAAACCTGGATATATAGTGCTCTAATCATTAATAAATATAGTGAATAGTTGAGGCCCCCAGCACAGACCCTTGTGAGACACCACTAGTCATTTCCTACCATAGAGAAAAAGGATATTGGCTCCGAAAATCAAGATGTTGAATCAGTCTGGGTGGAGCTAAGAAAAACCAAGGGGCAGAAAACATTGGTGGGAGTTGTCTATAGGCCTCCAAACAGTAGTGGTAACGTAGGGGACGGCATCAAACAGGAAATTAGAGATGCATGTAACAAGGGTACTACAGTAATCATGTGTGACTTTAATCTACATATAGACTGGCCAAACCAAATTAATAATACTGTGGAGGAAGAATTCCTGGAGTGTGTATGAGATGGTTTTTTAGATCAGTACGTTGAGGAGTCAACCAGGGAACAGGCTATCCTAGATTGGGTATTGTGCAATGAGAAGGGGATAATTAATAATCTTGTGCAGGGTCCTTTAAGGAAGAGTGACCATAGCATGATAGAATGCTTAATTAAGATGGAAAGTGAAGTACAGGAAACTTTGTGCTATCTGGCACCGACGGGACCGAGCTGTTGCCGTCCCATCAAAACTGCCGGACAAACCAGCGCTAATGTTGAAACATACGGAGATTTTGAGCTCCGTATCTGGCAACAAACCCTGTTAGCTTCTAAACAATCGTCTGTACCTTGCAAGCGTCTCTGTAGCTTAGCAACAGCTTCAGCGAGACCTTGCAGAGCCTGACTGGTGAAAAAAAAGCAACAAAAAGAAAAAAAACCTAACAAAACGGCTCCTGATTTTTGCCGGTGGCTCGAGCATTCCGGACAGTTAACCTCCGGATAAACCAAAGTTTCCTGCAGTCCAATCCAAAACTAGGGACCTAAATCTAAACAAAAGAAACTACGAAAGTATGAGGAATAAGTTGGCTATGATAGATTGGGGAGCTTCATTAAAAGGCATGACGGTGGATAGGCAATGGCTAACATTTAAGGAACGAATGCATGACTTGCAACAGTTATACATTCCTTTCTGGCGCAAAAATACAAAAGGAAAAGCGGCCCAACCATGGTTAACAAAAGAAATTAAGGATAGTATTAGATCCAAAGAGGAGTCATAAAGTGGCCAGAAAAAGTAGCAAGCCTGAGGATTGGGAGCAGTTTAGAATTCAGCAAAAAAGGACCAAGAGATTGATTAAAGGGAGAAAAAAAAAAGAGTACGAGTGTAAACTTGCAAGAAATATAAAAGCGGACTGTAAAAGCTTCTACAAGTATGTAAAAAGAAAAAGATTAGTGAAGATAAATGTAGGTCCCTTAGAGTCAAAAACGGGAGAATTTATAATGGGGAACAAGGAAATGGCTTGGCAATTAGACAAATACTTTGGTTCTGTCTTCACGGAAGAGGACACAAATAACTTCCCAGAAATGCTAGGTAACCAAGGGTCTAGTGATGAGGAATTAAAGAAATTAGTATTAGTAAAAAAAGTGCTGGAGAAATTAATGGGACTGAAAGCCAATAAATCCCCAGGGCCTGATAATCTGCATCCCAGAGT
This sequence comes from Somniosus microcephalus, assembly GCF_052327205.1. Classification (NCBI taxonomy): domain Eukaryota; kingdom Metazoa; phylum Chordata; class Chondrichthyes; order Squaliformes; family Somniosidae; genus Somniosus; species Somniosus microcephalus. The sequence goes on along the minus strand of NC_140995.1, from coordinate 128,655,847 downwards.
ATTAAAAGAGGTAGCCATGGAAATAGTGGATGCATTGGTTGTCATCTTACAAAATTCTATAAATTATGGAACAGTTCCTGCAGATTGGAGGGTGGCAAATGTAACCCCACTATTTAAAAAAGGGAGAGAGAAAATGGAACTACAGACCAGTTAACCTAACATCAGTAGTAGGGAAAATGCTAGAGTCTATTATAAAGCATGTGATAACAGGACACTTAGAAAATATCAATGGGATTAGACAAATCAACATGGATTTAAGAAAGGGAAATTGTGTTTGACAAACCTACTGGAGTTTTTTGAGGATGTAACTGGTAGAATAGATAAGGGAGAACCAGTGGATATGGCGTATTTGGATTTTCAGAAAGTCTTTGATAGAGTCCCACATAAGAGGTTAGTGTGCAAAATTAAAGCACATGGGATTGGGGGTAATATACTGGCATGGATTGAAAATTGGTTATCAGACAGGAAACAGAGAGTAGGAATAAATGGGTCTTTTGCGGGGTGGCAGGCGGTGACTAGTGGGGTACCGCAGGGATCAGTGCTTGGGCCCTAGCTATTCACAATATATATCAATGATTTGGATGAGGGAACCAAATGTAATATTTCCAAGTTTGCTGACAACACTAAACTAGGTGGGGTTGTGAGGAAGATGCAAAGAGGCTTCAAGGCGATTTAAACAAATTGAGTGAGTAGGCAAACACATGGCAGATGCAGTATAACGTGGATAAATGTGAAGTTATCCACTTCGGTAGGAAAAACAGAAAGGCAGATTATTACTTAAATGGTGATAGATTGGGAAATGTTGATGTACAGACAGACCTGGGTGTCCTTGTACACCAATCACTGAAAGCAAACATGCAGGTGCAGCAAGCAGTTAGGAAGGCAAATGGTATGTTGGCCTTCATTGCAAGAGGATTTGAGTACAGGAGTAAGGATGTCTTACTACAGTTATACAGGGCCTTGGTGAGTCCACACCTGGAGTACTGCGTGCAGTTATGGTATTCTTACCCAAGAATGGATATACTTGCCATAGAAGGAGTGCAGCGAAGGTTCACCAGACTGATTCCTGGGATGGCAGGACTGTCGTATGAGGAGAGTTTGGGTCGACTAGGCGTGTATTCACTAGAGTTTAGAAGAATGAGAAGGAATCTCATTGAAATGTATAAAATTCTAACAGGGCTGTACAGACTGGATACAGGGAGGATGTTTCCCCTGGCTGAGGGGTCTAGAACGAGGGGTCACAGTCTCAGGATATGGGGTAGGACATTTAGGACTGAGATGAGGAACAATTTCTTCACTCAGAGGGTGGTGAACCTGTGGAATTCTCTACCACAGAAGGCTGTGGAGGCCAAGTCACTGAATATATTTAAGGAGGAGATAGATTTCTAGACACAAAAGGCATCAAGGGGTATGGGGAGAGCGCAGGAATATGGTACTGAAATAGAGGATCAGCCATGATCATATTAAATGGTGGAGCAGGCTCGAAGGGCTGAATGGCCTACTCCTGCTCCCATTTTTCTATGTTTCTATTCTGAGTACACACCCATTGTTTCTACTGTCTTCTACCACCTAACCCGATCAATAACTTGCCTTCAATTCCATGGGCTTTAATTTAAGCCAACAGTCTCTTAGTGGAACTTTATCAAATGCCTTCTGGATGTCCATATAAACGACATCCATAGATATTCCCCTGTCTATTACTTTAGTTACTTTCTCAAAAAATTCAATTAGGTTTGTTAGAAATGACTTTTACCCGTTGCAAACCCATGGTGGCGCTCTCTAATCAACACAAATTTTATGTGCTCAGTCACTCTGACCTTAATTATGGATTCCAATAATTTCCCCACAAAAATGTGACACTAACATATCTATAATTTCCTGATTTCTCTCTCACCTTTCTTAAATATTGGAGTTACATTTGCAATTCCTAAATCGAAAGCGCTTTGGAAGATTATGGCTAAAGCAACTGCAATTTCCTCACCTACTTCCTTTAAAACCCTAGGGTGGATACCATCAGGTCCTGGGGATGTGTCAGTCTTTAGTGTCTTGATTTTTGAATCTACATCTTAATCTGATCTGTATAGACTAGCTACTCATTGGATAATGACCAGATAATTTTTTTTTTTAATGTTGGTTGAGAGATAAATATTGGCCAGGACACCAGGAATAACTTGTCTGCTTCTTGTTCGAAATAGTGCTGTGGGATCTTTTATGTCCACTTGAGAAGGCAGACAGGGCCTTGGTTTAATGTCTCATCCGAAAGATGGCACCTCCGACATTGCAGCACTCTCTCAGCCCAGAATCTGTGCTCAAGTCTCTGTAGTGGGACTTGAACCCAAAATATAGAAAAATGAGACAAAGAAAAAAGGAGGAGAGAGAATATATTAATGCCACTTGGCATCCTTTAGGGCTCATGTGACAGACACAGTTTCTAAACCATAGTTAATGTTTTTGGTGTGAGTAATGTTTCAGATGTATAGCTAACTGAAAATCGTACACCTAGGATTTTGTCCAATGTTGTCTCAACTCGTATCAGCCAACGTTGACTGCTCTAGTCAAACTAGTAGAGTTGCAGATGTTACCTGGCAGATATGGTCAATACCCCAGTCGTCAAAAGTAATGGTCAATCCTTGATAGACTAATTGGCTAAACATTTTGTTAACATACCATCAACACATGCATACCCCTCCAAAGATAGCTGTTCACTTATCTGTAGAGCATCTGCACTCACAGAAGCAGGACAAAACCACAGTCAGAACATTCAGGGGAGGAGAGTGAACCCATAAATTAGCATCTGAAGTAGAAATGAACAAACAAGCTGCCATTTAGAGATTTAATTTGATCCCGTGCAGTTTTTCCACAGCTGAGCGAACCAATGAACCCCTACCTCCAGCCATCTGCACACATTTTAATTCCTGACTACTTCCTTAATTTCCTGCTGCAAATGAAATAGTGGCACTCAGTTTACATTGCATTTGGGGAAAGAGCCATTAGAGATACTTCCGATTACGCACCCACTACAATTTTCATCACTGTTATTTCACACTGGAAAAAAAAATCTTTGGTACAGCCACCTCTGCTCATTGATTGAAGTTTATTCTCCGCATAGTTCAGGAAGTGGTACTCAAAATACAGATATGGGTAACTTACACTCCACTCATTTCTGTACCCACTCACAGGTTCTCCAGCTGTCAGATGTTTCTGGAATTTAGTTCTTTGCCTTATCCCACTTGCAAAAACAACCATCGCATAAGTGACGAGTTCTCTTAAAACTATTGGGTATAATCCTTTTCAAGTTAAATTTCATTTGGTGGGTGGGGTGAGCAAATGACCCAAAACTAATTCTAATTCTTCAGTTTTGAAAGTCAGTGCTTCAGCTGATGTGTTCACAAAAAACAAAAATCAAACCAGTGCTTACCAACTCTGATGGTGCTTCCAGACCATTCATATATGCTAGCCAGAACAGAGACGTCACCCAATGACTTAAGAAAATATTTCGAAACAGAGCAACCACAGTTCAAGCCTGAGCTTCCATAGTCACCATCTTCCTGAGAAAATTGTTGGTCAGAAAAGAAATTACACAGAAGTCAGAGATGACACCTGCGCCTTTAAAGCAGATTATCCATCAAAGCATAATCTGGATCCTGCCAATACTGAAAGTTTAGGCTAGAAGCAACTGCTGGGTTACTAATGAGCTCTAACGTTTCTTCCCAAATTCCTACTTTAACCAGTGTTCTTGAAAATGATTAGGTTTGTGACCAATTATAGCACTGTGGATCTGTATTTGATCTTGCAACTGTGACATTTTGGGTAGTGCATTTCTTATTCTCATTTGATCACTCCTTAAACTTCTCATCTCTGGGGAACATAACATAGATTAACCCAGTTTCATATTTAGCCAACTCACTTTATCCCAGGTATCATCCTCCAAGGCTAGTACATCCTTTCAAAAACTAAACGCAAGTCACCAAATAAGGTCTGAATTGTTAGAAATTAGGGGTACCTAGGTGAAGGAATAAGCCATATTTCAGAAAAATACACAATCCTATGATTTCTGACATTATTAATACATGAAACTGGGTTTAAAAATCTAAAGCCTCAGAGACGCAAGCTGTAAACAGAAATACAGGCTTCTGAGATAAAGATCAGTTGATAACAAAGTTGTAAACACCACAAGCTTTGAAATGTTAATGCTAATACAAAGGCCCTATTGAAATAGCAGTTTGACGCTTCTGAAAGGTCTGCAGTTTGCAACCAACATAATGAAAAGACCTAGTTTAAAGTGTTATAAGCTAACACTCAGTGAAACAGAAACAGAATATTAAAAAACCATGAGCATTTGAAAAGATGACATCAAATAAAAGAAACACCTGCTGGTCAAATAGTTTTTGTTAAACTTGGAAGACAGGAAACATAAGATTAAATATGCAACCAATTAAGATAGCTAGAAAACAAGTAAACACTCTGGTTAAAGTGGTTTTGATTTACATATAGTAAATATGATACCGACAGAACACTTTGAAGATATAACTTCAATAGATGCACCAAGCAATTACATTGTTTTTGTATTGAACTTGGAACACCACAGAGTCACAACGTCTGCAAATAACTGGTTAAGATGGTTTTAGAATTGAATGGAAAATCTTCGATAAGAATGGCATCAAATAAAGACTACTGTCATAGTATTTATGATGATTTTTGGAACACCTAAAGGTAGAGACATAATTATGCATGCAGCAGCTAAATTGACAATAAGATCAGAAAGCATTCAACAGAGAGAATGAATAAGACAATTAGCTTACATCAGCAGGAAACTTCAAAGAATATACCATACAAAAAAGGGTATAAAAATAAGAGCTTTTCAAACAGAAAGTCAGAAGTCGCTGAACGGGCAAGCGTTTCTCAACTTCACAGGCACGCTCTAAGTTTTTAAACTTTGAGTCTTGGATAATCAAGATATTTGATTTTGGTGGATGTTCTGGATTTAGAAGTAAGTAAGAAATGTAACGAAGTAAAGATCTGAAAATGAGGATCTCTGAGAAATAAGAAATGTAAGCTATTTGTATTTTGAATTGTTAATGTTGCGACTGACTCAACAACTGTTAAAGGAATGTCGGCTTTTAAATAAATATATATTTTAAGAATTGTCTCAGAGTATTTCTGTGTAAACTCGCGAACTCAATTTCTGTACACTCTTTTGTAAGGAGTTGCAGAATTCTGGGGGGTATTCCGGACCCTCATAATATCTGGAAGGTTACAGTCTAGTTAAACTTATTAAAAGTGCTATCTGGAGGACGGTAACATCTTCAGTCATTCCTTTCTTTAGGGAGAGATAGCCTGAACCTTTAGACCCATTTAAGCGTCTTATAGAATTCGACTAACTCTAACTTTAGTTGAAGGTGTACGTCTGGGGAATATGCCTGATCTGGGGTAGCCCGAAAAGGGCTAGGACTTGTAATTATCCCTTTAGCTAGAGTGTATATGGTTATGCGAATGAAAGTGTGATGCGAATAATACTGTATTTAGATGATTGTATTAGAGCTCGAGACAAGTAATGGGTTAATGTTTCAATTGTTATACTGGAACTGCTTAAGCTTTGCTTTCCTGGAAAATGAGTATGAGATAAGAGACTCCAGCCTTGGGAGGACAGGGCTGGATGAGAGAAGGGGGAAACAGTCCTCAACATGCTGTAAGGCCATGGTTGGCTAGGTACAGAAACCATGTGGAATGGCTAAAAGGACCTCTGACAGGTGGAAGATAACGGTTGGCCCTTTTTCCATGGCTTAACAAAGAACTCGACATACCATTGGGCACTTTGTTTTAAGGGGAACCTCCATAGGTTAAATGGTCTTGTCAATATTCTATCCCAGGTCCACCTCTAAAAAAGGGTATAAAAGACCTGAAAAGCCCTTAGTGTAGACGGTGGAGTGAAGAGCTTCGGAGAGTGGATCGCTGGTCTAACACTCTCCGGGAGAGGGGACCCATGCTGACCCTAGTCTAACACACTTGGCGGTTCTAGAAGAGAGAAAGAGAGGGAGAAAGGCCGTAAGCCGAAGAGCTGTTCGTATACGCCAGCAGTCTGTCCGATCGGGGCCGGTACTCGCTACTTGTCATGGTCGTATGTTTTTGCTGTATAACTAGTGTGTTATATCCATCTGTAACTCCGATTAAACACAGCATACCCACCATATTGGTTTGCACTTAATCCTGATTATTTGAAAGACCAGAGATAATCTAATCTCTACAGAATAGCTAAGTCAGTATATAACTGCAGTTAATTCCTTTCATTTATATTCTACAGTATATATCTTTTGATGAATCTGAGCATTTCATTAGTCTTTTTGATTACTTTTTACATCTGCAAGTTGGCTTTTAATGACTTATGCAACTAGGCCACTAACTCCCATTTCATCTACATCGACCAGATTCCAAACACAGATCTCTGGTGAGTAAAGGCATATCAAGCAGCCTTCAAAGAGAAAACTCCACATTTTATATAATGGAATGGAATTTTGCAGCACAGGAGGTGACCATTTGACTCATTGTGCCTGCAAAGACTCTCTGAAGGAGCGATCCAATTTCCTCAGTTTTACATATTTCTTTTTCAAATTTTTATCCACTTCTGGATCTGCTTCCACAAATGTTTCTCGTAGGGCATTCAATATTTTAACAATCCTTTGCATCAAAAAAAATTCTCCTAATCTCTCATTTGTTCTTTTGATGATTTTACATTTATGCCCTTTAATTACTGACTCACCGACCAGTGGAAATAGTTTCCCTTTCCTCGTCAAAGGTTTTCATAATTCTGTTATCATCTTAACCTTCTCTGGTCTACTGGAAAGAACAAAAGTTTATTTGGTCTCTCCTCAAGACTAACTCATTCCTGGTAAACCTTTTTGTACTTCTCTTCCTGCTCCCGCATCATTACCTCTGGTGTCCCCCAAGGATCTATCCTTGGCCCCTTCCTATTTCTCATCTACATGTTGCCTCTTGGCGACGTCATCCGAAAACACTGTCAGTTTCCACATGTACGCTGATGACACCCAGCTCTACCTCACCATCACTTCTCTCAACCCCTCCACGGTCTCTAAATTGTCAGACTGCTTGTCCAACATCCAGTACTGGATTAGCAGAAATTTTCTCCAACTAAATATTAGGAAGACCGAAGCCAGTGTTTTCGGTCCCGGCCACAAACTCCATTCACTAGCCACTCACTCCATCCCTCTCCCTAGCATCTGTCTGAGGCTGAACCAGACTGTTCGCAACCTTGGTATCATATTTGACCCTGAAATGAGCTTCCGACCACATATCCGCGCCATAACTAAGACCGCCTATTTCCACCTCCATAACGTCGCCTGTCTCCGCCCCGCCTCAGCTCAGCTCATCTGCTAGTGAAACCCTCATCCATGCCTTTGTTGCCTCTAGACTTGACTATTCCAAAGCTGGCCTCTCACGTTCGACCCTACGTAAACTTGTCAACCAAAAGTTTGCTGCCCGTGTCCTAACTCGCACCAAGTCCCGTTCACCCATCACCCCAGTGCTCACTCTCGGTTAAGCAATGCCTCAATTTTAAAATTCTCATCCTTGTTTTCAAATCTATCCATGGCCTTGCCTCTCCCCATCTCTAACCTCCTCCAGCCCCAAAACACCCAAAGATCTCTGCACTCTGCCAATTCTGGCCTCTTGGGAATTCCCGATTTTAATCACAACCATTGGTGGCCATGCCTTCAACTGCCTAGGTCCTAAGCTCTGGAATTAAGCTCCTTAAACCTCTTCCTTTAAGATGCTCCTTAAAACGTACCTCTTTGACCCTGCCCTAATTTCTCCTTAAGTGGCTTGGCGTCAAATTTTGTTTTATAACACTCCTGTGAAGTGCCTTGGGATGTTTTACTACATTAAAGGCGCTCTATACAAATACAAGTTGTTGTTGTTGTACACTTTCGATGTCCTTGATATACCTCCTAAAGTGAGGAACCCAAACAATGGTCACAGTATTGTAACTGCAGCCTAACAACAACTTGCATTTATATAGGAACTTTAATATAGTGAAACATCCCAAGGAGCTTCATAGGAGCGTTATCAAATAAAATTTGACACCGAGCCACATAAGGAGATATTACGACAGATGACCAAAAGCTTCGTTAAAGAGAAAGGTTTTAAGGGGTGTCTTAAAGGAGAGAGAGGTAGAGAGGTTTAGGTAGGGAATTACAGAGTTTAGGGCCTAGGCAGCTGAAGGTGCGGCTGCCAATGGTGAAGCAATGAAAATTGGGGATGCGCAAGATGCCAGAATTGGAGGAGCGCAGAGATCTCAAAGGGTTATAGGGTTGGAGGAGGTTACAGAGATAGGGAGAGGCGAGGCCATTGTGAGATTTGAAAATGAGGATGAGAATTTTAAAATCAAGGCATTGCCACACATATACACAGATGCATATACAAACAAAGGTATATACCAGCAGATCTCCTGTAGCAATGCTCACCGTCATAACATTATGGGCTGGATTTTCCCACCCCCATGGGTGCGTACGAGGTGTGTACGCACCCGTAGGGGCCTTGCAAGTGCCAGTTTCAGGCATGCGAAGCACATGCGCTAAAACCCGGCACTGACAGATCATCCGCCTGCCCGGGAAAAGGGCCTCCGCAGGCAGAGAGTTGCACTTTCTGCACAACTTCCGCCCGCTGAAAACCTTTAAAAATCTACGGCTAGTAAAAGCAGACATAAGGCCTGCTTTTACCAGCAAAAGTGTTTAAAAAAATAAAAAAATTTCACTCATTTATAATTTTAGCTCCGTAAAAAAACTTTAAATATTCTTTTAATTAAATTTTTGTTTAAAATATTTAATTGAATGTCATTTTAACTAATTTTAAATGTGATTTAAAAAAATATATAATGCTTAACTATTTTTTTTTTTTTTTAAAAAGTGATCCCCATTCATACGGTCTTGTACCAGCACGTTTCGAAACAGCTTCTACCCCCAGGCCATAAGACTCATGAACGTATAATTTATTACTGTTGTTTTATTTATTATTACTGTATTTCTATTAGTATTTTATCATTGTTATGCCATATTTATTCCAATGTTGGGAGGACTCGTAAAAATCAACATTTCATTGTGCAGTACACATGTCTGCTGCATATGACAAATAAAAATTGAATTGAGAACTTTTGACAGATCCGTGCATAGAAACCTGTCAAAAGTGTGAAGGAGGAATCCCTTCTTTGATTGGTTCCCCATGGCCCATGTGATCCCAGGGGCATTTGCAAATCACATGCACCCCTGGGATACCTGGGCCTCTGCGCAATTCATAATGCAGAGGTCCAGGACCTACGGAGCCAGCAGGTAAGTGTGTAGATTGTTTCAGATCGGAGGCATCCGCACGCAGGAAGCCTCCAATCGAAAATTCAGGGCCACTGATTTATGTTATGTAATAGACAATATATTATCAGGGCCATTGACATGGTGATTGAATAAGGCAAACTGTGTCAGTTTTTGAAAGCCCAGGAGACACAGGGAGATGGTAGGGAAGATGGTGCAGGCTGTAAGTAGGTAGGAGGTAGGTTGTAAGAACTACATCTACCAGTAGTGGGAGACAGGGGCCTGTGAGGGTTGGTAGTGTTTGGAGGGTGGACTTTGAAAGCAGGAGTCATAGGGTGAGGGAATATTGGAGGTACATGGATCTGCAAGAATGAGGAGAGGGTTGCAGGGTGTGGGAGCATTTGTAAACAGTGGCTGTGTTGTTTGGGAGCACTGGGAATGGGGTATGAAGTCTGGAAGGAGTGGGAAAGGGATTCCAGGGAGATGCAATACTGGACTTGAGATGCAGTAAAGATGGTGGTGGCCGGGTGTGGGAACAATCAGGAGATGGGAATACTGGAAGGAAAAGTTGCTGACAAAAATGCAACGATTGTGGATCTGTGGTGGAAGGGATTAAAAGGGTGCTTGTGGAGGAAGCAGGGAGAATTGTCAGAAGGGGAGGCAAAGAGGTATAGGTGCAATCGGATGGGGGAGTGGAAGACACAACATGGAGCATACATGGCAACCAGATCCAAAGTCTGGTTGTGTTCTCACCAGAACTCTCCACATTTTATATCCTTTTCCTCTTTGAAGATTCATGATTAAAAAGAAAAATGACAATTCTTGTAGATGAGAAAACAATGTTAATACTGTCTTCACACTTTGCCAAACAAAGGGACAGTAGCTTCTGACTGCTGTCTTCCTCGTACATATAGTTTATTTATCTTTACATCTGACAGTAACTGGAAATTATTTTCAACATCAAAAGGAATTCTTCATCAGCTGTCTGCTTCATGCAGCTGGAGAATATCTGCCTTCCATTTCTTTCTAGCAGAGAGAGGGCCACCTCCATTTTAACTCTAGCTACTTGAAACTATATAAAACTCAAGACATGGGAGGGAATCTTAACCCCCAAATTAAACCCCTAAGTCAAGGGAGTTCAATCAACATTATAGAAATGAGGTCCCGGAGCTAAAATCTCTCTGGGCCACTCCCGTTTGTGTCATATTGCATATTACTACACCATGCAGTGTGGTTACTCACTAAGAGATTGGGAATTTGGCCAAAGTGCCAACTCCTGATCGCTATCCAGTCACCCTTGCTGGAAAATTCATGTGTGTATGTCAGGTGAGGACAGGATCAACTTTAACTGTGTTGCCTGCCATCATTTACTGTTGAAACTCACACGTGAAGAATGGCCACTTAGGCAAGGTACTAGAGGGCTGCAAGTGCCTGTGGAATGGTACCCCAGCATCTTTGTAATAAAGAAAATAAGAATCTGCTCCACAGGGCAGCTTGATACCACATAAAATAGGTGGTCTAATATGAGATTCTATGGCGTGATTGGATTCTGGTCAGAATTTTACACAACAATCAGTTACTAATTTCAGCCAAACACCAGGTGCTTTCTCATAGGAGAGATGAGAAAAATCAAAGGATTATTCTTGCTCACCTCCTACCAGCCAATTACAGAATGGCATTTGAGACACCTGGTAGGACACTTGTGCACTCTCATGGAAAGAGAATGATCTGGAAAGCAAATATGAGCAAAGGAGATTGGGTAGGGGGGCGGGGAGGAGGAGAGAATGCAAAACTATTCCCTCCCCCACCCTGGGACCAGAGGATTATGGTAGGATGTAGAAAGCTTTGTGCCTCTATAATTTGCCAGAGTCAGTCAAAAAACAAGGTAAAACTTTGACCTGTTGCCCTAACAATAGTATCAGGTTAAAACTTTCCTGAATCCAATTTCTCCATAACCATGAAAAACTTAGACGTTTATCATGTCTCCAGTCACCCTCCTCTTTTCCAGAAAATAGAAGACCCCAGGTAGAGAAACCTCCCTCACCATTCGGCCTTCCAAGTTGAGGAATCCATCTCGTAGTCCTTTCTCTGGACTGCGTCCAATAATGTTACATGTTTCCTTTAATGTAAAGATGGAAACTGAATACAATACTCCAGATGTAACTTCACCATGCCCCGATATAACTTCAATATCCCCATCTCGGACTTTTAAGTATTTACAAAAAATGTTATTAACCAAAGTCATGAATGACATTCTCTGTGACGGTGGGGTGTTATTCCTCTTTAGCCTTCTCAACATCTCTAGCTTTCAACACAGCCAATCACACCATCCTGCTCCAACCCCTCTCCTCCTTCATCTAACCTGGTGGGACTGCCCTCAATTGGTTCCACTCTTACTCATCCAAACATAGCCAAAGTAACTCTAGTGATGGCTTATTTTCACACCCCCATACTGTTACCTTGGGAATCCTTGAGGATACATTCTTATCCCTCTTCTCTTCCTAATCTGCATTCTGCCCCTTGGAGATATCATATGCAGACATGGGGCAAACCTTCACATATATGCTGTTGACAAGTAGCTCTATGTCTCCCACCCTCCACAGCCTCTGTGCTGTCAGACTGCTTGTCCAACATCCAGAAAATTAAGTCCCCAGTTAGAGGATCCTTCCTCATAATTCAGCCTTCCTCTGGACTGCGCCCAATAATGCACTATGAGTTATAAGTTCCTCCAGCCAAAGATTGGAAAGACCGAAGCCATCGTCTTTGACCCCACTGCAAACTCCTTGCCCTCACCACCAACTCCATTTTCCTCCCTGGCCACTGTCTTGTGCTAAGTTTTTGGTCATCCCTCCTAATCTTTCTTTCTTTCCTTATGCCCCTGTGAAATACCTTGCAATGTTTTTCTACGTTAAAGGTTCTAAACTAATGCAAGTGATTGTTGTTATATTAATAAATCTTATTATTGTCACAAATTAGCTGATTAGAACACAAGAACCTAAGAAATAGCAGCAGGAGTAGGCCATTTGGCCCTTCAAGCCTGCTCTGTCATTCAGTAAGATCATGGCTGATCTTCTACCTCAACTCCACCTTCTTGCACTATCCCCATATCCCTTGAGTCTCTTAGTATCCAAAAATCTATCAATCTCTGTCTTGAACATACTCTTGACTGAGCATCCACAGCTCTCTGTGGTAGAGAATTCCAATAATTCATCACCCTTTGAGTGAAGAAATTTCTCATCTCAGTCCTAAATGGCCGACCCCTTATTCTGAGACTGCGACCCCTGGTTCTCGACTCCACAGTCAGGGGAAACATCCTCCTAGCATCTACCAAGTCCCTTAAGAATTTTAAACATTTCATTCTTCTAAACTCTAGGGAATGTAGGCCTAGTCTACTCAATCTCTCCTCATAGGACAATCCCTCTCCATCCCATGAATCAGTCTAGTGAACCTTTGTTGCACTCCCTCTAAGGCAAGTATATCCTTCCTTATGTAAGGAGACCAACATTGTACACAGTACTCCAGATGTGGTCTCACCAAAGCCCCACATAATTGCAGTAAGACTTTGTTATTCTAATACTCCAATCCTTTTGTAATAAAGGCTAACATACCACTTACTTTCCCAAATGCTTGCTGTACCTGCAGGTTAATTTTCTGATTCGTGTACAAGGACACCCAGGTCCCTCTGAATATCAACATTTGCCCGTCTCTCACTATTTAAGAGATATTCTGCTTTTCTATTTTCCTTACCAAAGTGGATAACTTCACATTTCTCCACATTCTCCATTCTTTTGCTTCATAACATGCGAGGTGAAGTATTCTTTAAAAACCACTATTCAAGGTAGGATGTTGATGTTGTAAGGGTTAAATATCTTGGGTTCTTTTTCAAACTACCATAGCTTAAGTGTTATACAGTTTGACAACATTTTACATCCATCATAAACATACTGTGCTCCAGTAACACAAACTGATGCATTCAAATATAATGTGGATTAATAACTGAGTGGTTAGGTTAGATTACTTAGTGAACAAAGTGATGGTCGTGAGATTGACAACCATCTTGGTTTACCTGAAACAACTATCCACCAGCTTAAATGTTCCCCATCAAGTCACACATCATCCTGACTTAGAAATGCATCGTGTTCCCTCATCGTCGTTGGGTAAGATCTTGAAAATCCCTACCTAACAGCAATATGTGAGTAGCTTCACCACACGGACTGCAGCAGTTCAAGGGCAATTAGGGAGGAGCAATAAATGCTGGCCTTGCCAGTGACACCCACATCCCATGAATGAATAAAAAAAGATATAATTGGTCACATTGTGAAGTGATTGTTACAGTTATGTTCAAGAGCTAAAGTTCAAAGTGTCCAAATTCAGACTATTACATAACATAATGCTCACTCACTGCTATTGAATAAAGCAAGATTGACCCAGTGCTGTAGTATAGTGCACCCTTGTAGCGATGCTTTGTGTTTAACAGAGTACCTTTTTGATTATGCTTTATTTGACTCTCAATCATTTAATATGCTTCAGACCAGTTTAGATGTTCATGTTGCTGAATTCACTGTTCACTTGCAGCTGTCTTTCTTGTTCATCTTCATACAGTATAAATAACCCAAGAGCTGAACTACCCATTACTAATCTGTAGTTGCCAATCAACCACAGAAAGGGACTGGCACATTAAATAATACTTTGTATATTAATCTAAAATGGAGTCTCATTCCAAAAACACAATTATGAGCAGCAAAAGGGTAAATGAGCAATCAAACCAATGAACCAAAGTTGAATCAGCTTTCAAGCTCTGAAGATTCAGCTAATTGCAGAAATGCTCTGACAATGTTTGGAAGCAATAACTAACCCCACAAATTGTTCAGCAGTTCAGCTAATGCAAATGTAAGCTAATATACATATTAGGAAGATGCTTCAATCCCAGAACACACAAAAAAGGCAATGTTTGCTAAATAGCTAGAGATAATTTTTTTTAAACATCTGTATTGCGGAGACTGACCGCTAATGTATTCTCTACAGATATACAAACTTTGTCGTAAACAAAACATTAGTTACAGTAGGCTCAATGTAGGAAGAAATAATTTAAGCAACCAAATGCTTTCAAAATTTTAAACATCAAATCAATTATATATGCAATTGTTTTCTCTTGAAGAAGAACTAAAATTGCAGCAAATACACAGCAAGTCTGTAAGCATCTGTTAAAAAGACAGGTTAATGTTTCAAAACCACAATAATGATTAGTCAGCATGTATTTCAAAACGGAAAGTCTTGTTTGACCAACCTCTCTGAATCCTTTCAAGAGGTAACAGGGAGAGTAGACAAGGGTAATGTAGTAGATGTAATTTATCTAGATTTTCAAAAAGGCCTTCGATAAGGTGCCACATAATAGACTAATGAATAAGGTCAGAGCATGCGGAGTCAGGGGACAAGTAGTAGAATGGATAGCTAGCTGGCTGCAACACAGGAAGCAGAGAGTAGGGGTAAAGGGCAGCTATTCAGAGTGGCAGAAGGTGGAAAGTGGGTCCCACAAGGATCAGTGCTGGGACCACTGTTGTTCACAATTTATATTAATGATTTAGACTTTGGAATTAAAAACATAGGCTAATAAAGCCGTAACAAAAGCAAACCAAGCACGTGGGTTTATTTTTTGAGGGATAGAATTAAAAAATAGAAGTTATGTTAAACTTGTATTGAACCTTGTTTATACCACACGAGAGTACAGTGTACTATTTCTGTTCTGTATATTCTATGTAATTCTAAAGTGTACCCTTTTTTAGGGCTGGAAACAAAGAAAAGCAAGTCCCTTTCTGGTGAGAAAATGGAAGGCTGGGGAGGAAGAGACAAAATATACTCGAATCATCAAGAACAATTTAATAGCTTGAATCACCTGCATACTGCTTAAACAGAAGCAGGAACCTGTTAAATGATATGTAAGTGAGTCAATGAAAAGACATTTGAAGAAAAAAAAAAGAGTAAATCAGAGCAAAAGGCATAAGAGGTCTGAAATGCTGGAAGCACAGAATAGGGTTTACTAGAAAGGCGGGTGAAGAACAGATACTCTAATCAAGAAGGTGAGAAAAGAAGAAAAAAAGGCAGATACCCTGGGCCACAGAGCCCTTGACCCACCAACACTGCATTCTGATGAAGAGTCTACATCCAAAGTGTCAACTGATGACGACTCCCATGAAAATGGAAGATATAGCTAAGGTCTTAAGTTACCTAAGTCAATATTCAGGCACAAGGGCTGCAGAGTGCCCAAAGAGATGATGAGATAATATCCCTGAAGGTGGCAGAGCTTGGTTGGAGTAATATAGGAGAGAGTTCAGATTGCGAATTGTAGTGAGCCACGGAGGGCATTGCCACAGACAGAACTGAGGTATTCAGTAAAGTAATTACATAATCTGCATTTCATTTCCCCAAATTTGAGGAGACTGCACTCTGCATTGCAGATTGGTGGAAGTACACACAAATCACCGTCACACACTTTATTAATCATTTAGCACCCCAGCCATCAATACCATCTCCAAGCAGAACATGAATTCCCAATTGTTAAAATTGTAGATTGCAGATTTAATTAGAAAAACTTAAATCCGGAGAAAGTGTCTCATGGATTTTAAATTGCATTTAATATTGCTATTTTCCACACAGCTAACATTCTTTTTGGTCAGCTAGCTGTCTGGCATGCACAGGAACCCATCAACATTGTACAAATCTACAAGCCAAGTTACTGAGAAATCCACCTAAATAGAGAGTCTGTTTGCCCGATATGGAGTGCACACCCATAGGGAAACACCTGACTTTTTGAAATCTAGCAAACCTAGGCTCAACTTGGCAGAGTTTACAGACCTCAACATCACACTTAATACTGCTAGAGTTTAACCAGCTAAAACGGAGCAGCCTACCAGCAAAATTTTGAGGTCTACCCTATCGATAATTTTGTCCTCTAAAGATCTTATTTTTTTGATTGACATAGAAATTGAGAGAACAAAAATGTGACAGCAATTAGTTACCCAGCCAAAATCAAAGGAAAACAATACTCTAAATTGTTTAAGTCTGGTGTTTGCAATCCACATCAGCACAAGACCTACAATTTACTGTTCCCATATCCTGCAGTTGCACCCGGTTTCTCTGGCATACATCATAGAAACCTGTGATATTTGTTGCCGGTAATGATGGAGGCTTGCAGGATAAACAGAATTTATTTATAATATATATTATACACTTTTCAAAGAATTCAAATGAATATAAATAAATGCTGCTTAAACAATTTGTTTTAAATTAATGCACAAAATATGTTTAATTCAGTGCAAAGCAATCTTCAGAAAATAGCTACTGTAGTCAAAATTTCCCAAAAGCACATATTACCTGTGTTTTTTAAAAAAACGTGTGTTTTATTCCATGAATGAACCTGCAGTACAAGCTATGCATGCACACTCCATTTGTAGAACACAACGTGCAAAGCTTACAAATGATCTAAAGCTATAAAAGCAGCATGATCTGGTTACTGATGGTCAAGGGGGAGTAACACAAGCGGATTTATATGGATGTTGAGTCACCACTAAACATCCCATCATGGTGTGCAATCATCTATCAAATACTTGTGCTTCACAAACTGTAATGCAAGACACCCTACGGGCTACCAATTATTTATTTCAAGTCAAACACGAATCTGTCCCTTGTACACAATGGCAAAATTCAACTACCATACCCAAGAAACGTAGGCTTAATAGGTCTTTGAAATAAAGATCAGGCAGTTCATTCAACTGAGAAGAAATGCTTAAAAATGAATTTTCTGCTGGCGTTATCACGACCACCGGTTGGATTCAAGCATTCAGGGTCTGGGAAACTGTGGTTGGCAATCTAGACTTGTCTCCACTGAAAATGCTTCCTGGGCTTATATAAGTTGGTAGTGTTTACAGTATTCATGTTTTAACAATTTTCAGCTAACGTTTAATATACTTAAATATTTATGTTGTAAAAGAAGCACCTGAATCATTGTTAGCAATATCACAAAGAAACTGGCAGTGCAGAAAATCTTACCAGGCGTGCTGCAGAACAGGAAGATCCTTAAAGACAGGATCCATGAAGCATCTCCCACAATGCCAACGTTCATACTATGTGAACTTGCACCACTCATGTATTTGGAAACTGCACCAAATGCAGTGCCCTGTGCTGCAGGATGCATCCAAAACACCCCAAACATATGATTTCATATTTTAAGTCAAAGAGATGAAATAAGGCGCGAAAGCTGAAGGCACAATATCCAGATTGGCCACACCCACTGTGATGGTACAACCAAACTGACAATGACCATGGTGAATTGGCTCTGCAGGTTTTGGGTCAGCAGGGAGCCAGTTAGAGCAGCAAGGACACCTGCATCCAATCTGCACCATTGAGCTAATACTCATCAATAGGCAAGGTTACCCATGCATGCAATTCTATCTCCTTTCAATCCAGCATAGACCTCATCTGCACATCAGCCAATGTGCTGCCCATAGATGTATGAAACACCTCATGATGCATCTGTTAGGATCTATTTCATAATTTTTCTTACTGACTAGCAACAGGAGCATGGCATAGCAACCCAGTAGCCTTGCAATGCTGCATTTCCCAAAGGACAAGGGTTTTTGGCAGCAACTAGCAGGATTCCACTCCTGTCACTAGCATTTGTTGGTCCTCACCCTGTGACTTACCTGATACTATATCCCCAAGCTCGATAGCTACATCCTCTGGGATGTGGTTAGCTCTTCCAATGCTTACAAAAATTGGTGAAACGGACACAAGATGCTATCCTTTTCTGGCCCACTGAGAGCGCTGGGTTGTTGTTGACCTCACTACCCAAATTCCTGAAATGTGGCCCCAGGAAATGCAGCCCCATACCAGGAACACAAATTTATATGACGTATCCTTTTATGTATAAGGTTTACTTCAGGGACACACTTTTGTTGGCACTGAAGTTGTGTGTGAAGATATTGTTTTTGGAAAGGTGTGGCTGGCACGATTGGGAGTTTTGTAACTTGTTGTACATAAAGAATTCTAGATGGCATATTTGTGGAGTGAAGGGGAAAGATATACACAGGAATGCCAATGCACAGGCCAGATAAGGTAGTCAACAGAAGAACTCTTGTATGAGAGTGGAATGGATATCTCTTGCAACTGGAATCTATTTCAGACTGATCCAGTGCTGCTCATGGCAGCCTTCCTCCTCCAAGACTTGGTGATATAGCGTCTTCGTAAGGCAAAGTTGTCCCACATGCAGCACACTACCATAATCCTTAGGACGCGAAGACTGTATGGCAGGCCATCCCAAAAAAGATCCACACCCTTAAAGTACATCTTCAACATGCCAATGGTACACTCATGTACGACTCTGGTGACAGAATGGATCGCATTATATCAGTTCTGACCTGAAATGTTGCCTCTTTCTCTCTCCACAGATGCTGCCTGACTGGTTGAGTATTTCCAGCATTTTCTGTTTTTATTTCAGATTTTCAGCATCCGCAGTATTTTGCTTTTTTGTCTCGCTATATCAGTGCTCAGCTCATGACCTGGGAAACTTGCACAGGTGTCATCAGCCGTTGCTATGAATAGCCTTACTCTCCCAGAAGTCAAACAGGAACTCAGCTTAAAATCAAGGTTTCATGCCACAAAGGCAGATAGGAGAGTCATTGGCAATAGCAAAAACCCCCCACCTAAATCAAGTCAGAAATAAGGTTTCTGCAAATCCTACAAATATAGCTGCTTGGATCTTTAAATTTGCTTCTACTTTTTCTGCAACGTCTAACCGCCATGATGTCCAATTTATGCAGGTAAGAACATAAACTAATACAAATGAGGCAGAAATGACAGAACACGTGACATATGTCACCACTTAATTTGTACATGCCCACCTAAAACTCAGAAGCTAATTCTGAACATCATGATTTTTATTTATTTTTTCTTTAGTAGTTAGAAATCAACTCAAACCACACCCTGTCAAACAATCAGGGAATGGGGAGAACTAAAAAGAAAAATCATGAATGTTGACGATGTGAAATGAAATCAAATGTATTGGAAATGTACAGCAGGCCCATCAACTTCAGAAAGAAAAGGTTAATGTTTCAGATGTGACAATTTACCAGAATACTGGCGTTGTGGCAGAGCCACTAAAGGACTCAGATCGTTTGTATATAATTCCCTTTAACAACATGTTAGCTACAGCCCGAGTCTGTATCTTTATTTATACTGTTTACTTGTACAGAGCGTGTGTGCTTTAACAGCGAGGGTAAACGCGATGATGTCATGCCGTACATCACGTGATCCCCCACTGGCGGGAAGAACGTGATGACGTCATGATGTCAGTCACGGGACCGCCCGAGCAGTCCTCGTGGAGCCTCTGAACTGAACAGACCTACACTCGATGTTCTCCTGCAGTTACTTGTTTAAACCTGTTAGTTTCCATTAAACTTCGTTTTGTTTGAGCGCCTGAGTGGACCTCAGTCTTTGGATAGGAACTAGACATTCCTACATTGGTGACCCCGACTTTTGCGAGAGGTTTTCACAGAAGATAATCAACATGGTAACGAACGCCGTTACCTTGAAGCTACCGCAGTTCTGGGAGCAACAACCAGCCGCATGGTTGATCCAGGCTGAAGCCCAGTTCGCCATCAGGGACATCGTTGCGGATCAGACCCGTTATTATTACGTGGCCTCCGCCCTCGACAGCACCACAGCCTCGCGGATCGTCAGCCTACTCGGTAGTCCGCCTACTGATCGCAAGTATGACACGTTAAAGGCGCGGTTGCTGCAGGTCTTCGGGCTCACGAAGTCGGAGCGCGCCCGCCGGCTGCTCGCTATGCCCGGCCTCGGGGACTCCAAGCCATCCGAGCTCATGAGCCAGATGCTCACGCTCCTCGGTTCAGAGCCGGAATGCTTCCTCTTCAGGGAGCTATTCCTCAGCCTACTCCCGGAGCAAGTTCAGGCTGCCTTAGCCAGGTCCGAAGCCACAGACTGCGTGGAGCTTGCTGCCGAAGCGGACAAGATTTTTGCGGTGGCACAGCAGCACTGCGAGGCCACGAGGCGCCCATCCCCCGCAGATGCTGCTCCAGCTCCTCAATCAGCGGGGTTGTGCTTCTACCATGCCCGTTTTGGCGTGAAAGCAAGATGCTGCCGCCCTCCCTGCAGTTTTTCGCTCAAAAAACCCATCTACAGCCGCCCTGGTGAAAGAGGACCGGGTCTAACGAGCGCCCTGCGGCTGCGATGGCCATCGGAGATTCAGGGAAGCTTCTCTTCATCACAGACTCCCTATCTGGTCGACGTTTCCTTTGCGACACCGGGGCGCAGTGTAGCATCCTACCTGCGTCAAATCTAGATATGCTAGCTGGGGGCCACGGCCCCGCCCTCGTGGCGGTTAATGGCGCGGCCGTTCGGACCTTCGGAAGGCGGCGGGTCCAGCTGTGTTTCGGCGGCCAGCGCTTCCACTGGGAATTCATCACGGCCAAACTCACGCAGGCCATCCTTGGGGCGGATTTTTTGTGCGCCAACGGCCTCCTGGTCGATGTCAGGCACCACTGGTTGATCAATGCGGCCACGTTCCACTCCATCCCGTGCCACCGCGGTAACGCCGTGCTGTGCACTGTCTTCTGTGCGTTCCCACCTCCAGACGACTTCACTAGGCTCCTCAGAGAGTTCCCAGATCTGACCAGGCCCACTTTCTCCTCCTCGGCCACTAAACATAGTGTAGAACATCACATCACCACCACCGGCCCCCTGGTTTACGTACGGGCCCGACGACTCGAACCCGGCAAGCTCGCGGCTGCGAAAGCAGAGTTCGACACGATGGAGCGGCTGGGGATTATTCACCGGTTGAACAGTCCCTGGTCTTCGCCTCTCCACATTGTTCTGAAACCCGGCGGCGGATGGCAGCCATGCGGCGACTACCGACGCCACTACTCCTGATCGGTACCCGATCCCGCATATTCAAGATTTCTTGGCCCATTTGGCGGGAAATACCTTTTTTTCAAAAAGTCGACCTCGTCCGTGGTTACCACCAAGTCCCCGTGTACCCGCAAGACGTCCCGAAAACCCCAGTCATCACCCCATTCGGCCTGTTTGAATTTCTGTGGATGCCGTTTGGCTTGAAGAACGCGGCACAGGCTTTCCAGCGCTTGATGGACTCCGTGCTTCGGGACCTAAAATTCCTCTTCGTCTACCTCGACGACATCCTCATCGCCAGCCCTAGCAAAGAGGAGCACTTCTGCCATTTGCGCATCCTCTTCACATGCCTCAGTCAACATGGTTTGATTATCAACCCGGCCAAGTGCCAGTTCGGCCTGCAGCAGATTGATTTCTTGGGCCACCGCATCACATCAGACGGCGCAATTCCCTTGCAGACGAAGGTCGAGGCGGTTACATCTTTCCCGCGCCCGCAGACCATCAAGGCCCTACAAGAGTTCCTCGGGATGGTCAATTTTTATCACCGGTTCGTCCCTAAGGCGGCTCTGCTTATGCAGCCCTTGTACGAGGCCCTCAAGGCCAAGTCCGGTAAGGATCCGATCAGCTGGACGGCCGAGATGGACCGGGCGTTTGTCGACACCAAAGGCGCCTTGGCCAACGCAACCATGCTGGCGCACCCGCTTCCAGGTGCCACCATTGCCCTTACCATCGACGCGTCGGACTACGCAATCGGCGCAGTGCAGGAACAGTGGGTGAATGGGACGTGGCAACCGCTGGCGTTTTTCAGCCGTCAACTACGGCGAAACGAAAGAAAGTACAGCACTTTCGACCGGGAGTTGCTGGCCCTTTTTCTAGCCATCAGCCATTTCCGGTTCTTACTAGAGGGACGTCCGTTCACGGCTTTTGTGGACCACAAGCCACTAACGTACGCTATGGCCAAGACTGCCGAACCACGGTCAACTCAGCAACGTCACCTGACGTACATTTCAGAATTCACCACGGACATTCAGCATTTGTCCGGCAAAGACAACCTGGTGGCGGATTGCCTCTCCCGCGTGACTGTGCACGCAGTCCAACTCGGAATCGACTATGCCCTCATGGCTGCGGATCAAGCCTTGGACCCAGAGGTCCAAGCATACAGGACCAGCCCCTCTAGCTTCCAAGCGGCCAACGTCAAATGCCATGCCGCAGGCACCACGCTACTTTGCGACGTCTCCATGGGAGTTCCCCGCCCTATCGTACCAATCGCCTGGCGCCGAAAAGTGTTCGACGCCATACACGGGTTGTCACACCCTGGCATGAAGGCCTCGCAAAGGCTGATGTCGTCAAAATTCGTCTGGAGGGGTATGCACATGGATGTCTGTGACTGGGCCAACACCTGCGTGGTCTGCCAGAAGGCCAAGGTACAGCGTCATGTAAAAGCGCCATTGGCCACTTTCGCTGTTCCGGAGCGTCGATTCGACCACGCGAATGTGGACCTCGTGGGGCCGTTTCCACCTTCTCAATGTTTTACACACATCCTCACAATGGTGGACCGCACCACTAGATGGCCAGAGGCAGTTCCTTTGGTTTCCACCACTTCGGCAGACGTGGCCAGAGCTTTCATCTCCTCTTGGGTTGCTTGTTTCAGGGTATCGGCGGACATCTCTTCCGATCATGGACCGCAGTTTTCCTCTGAGCTCTGGAACGCTGTGGCTCAGGGGCTCGGCACCAAGCTACATCGCACCACCGCCTATCATCCACAGGCGAACGGCCTGTGCGAGCAATTCCACAGGTCACTCAAAGCCGCTCTGCGGGCCAGTCTTCAAGGCGCGGGATGGGTGGACAGACTTCCCTGGGTCCTGTTGGGTCTTCGTACGGCGCCCAAAGATGATGTGCAATCGTCCTCAGCGGAACTCGTATATGGCCAGCCACTACGAGTACCAGAGGATTTCCTCCCGTCTCCAACAGAGCCATGGTCCGCATCCCAGCAACTTGCCAGCCACCAGGAAGCGGCCAGATGTTTCGCTCCAGTGCCTACGTCGCATCACGGCTTACAGAGCTCCCACGTCCCAACTGAGCTGAAAAGCGCCAAGTACGTGTTTATCCGCCACGATGCTCACCGGGATCCGCTCAAGCCTCCTTACACTGGTCCCTTCCGCGTCATAGAGCCGGGAGACAAAACCTTTTTGGTCGATATCGGAGGTAAACCGGACCACATTTCGGTTGACCGGTTGAAGCCGGCACACTTAGACCTGGACCGCCCAGTCGAAATCGCTCAACCGCCAAAATGGGGCCGACCGCCCACAGTCACCGTACCAGATCCATCACAACCGCCCGCCAGCTCGACCACTGTCCATCAGCTTCCACTTCAGGGTTACAGAAGTCGCTCGGACCGCCTTGTCAGGTCTTCTTGCTGTCTCACTTTTGCTGTTAAAGACAATTCTGGGGGGGCGCATGTGGCGGAGCCACTAAAGGACTCAGATCGTTTGTATATAATTCCCTTTAACAACATGTTAGCTGCAGCCTGAGTCTGTATCTTTATTTATACTGTTTATACTTGTACAGAGCATGATTGCTTTAACAGCGAGGGTAAACGCGATGATGTCATGCCGTACATCACGTGATCCCCCACTGGCGGGAAGAACGTGATGACGTCATGATGTCAGTCACGGGACCGCCCGAGCAGTCCTCGTGGAGCCTCTGAACTGAACAGACCTACACTCGATGTTCTCCTGCAGTTACTTGTTTAAACCTGTTAGTTTCCATTAAACTTCGTTTTGTTTGAGTGCCTGAGTGGACCTCAGTCTTTGGATAGGAACTAGACATTCCTACAGCGTCAAGAGTTGACTGCACAGTACTAGGAACATAGGAACAGGAGTAGGCTATTCAACCCCTCGAGCCTGTTCCACATTTCAAGGAGAGCATGGCTGATCTATATCCTAACTCCATCCACCCGCCTTGGCTCCATATCCCTCAATAGTCTTGGCAAGCAAAATTCGACTGATCTCAGATTTTAAATTATTAATTGAGCTAGCATCTACTATTTTTTGTGAGAGAGAGTTCCATACTTCTACCATCCTTTGTGCGAAGAGATGTTCCCCTACTTCTCTCCTGAATGGCCTGGCTCTGTTTTTAAGGTTATATCATCTTGTCCGAGATTCCCCACCAGTGGAAAATGTTTCTATCTTCCCTGTCAATTCCTTTCAAAATTTTTAAAGCCTCAATCAAATCATCCCTTAACCTTCTGTATTCCAGGGAATACAAGCCTAGCTTATGTAATCGCCCCTCATAATCTTACCCTTAGAGCCCTGGTAACATTCTGGTGAATCTGTCCTGCACTCCTTCCAAGGCCAATATATCATTTCCAGAACTGTGCACAGTACTCCAGATGTGGTCTAACCAGGAGATTTATATAGCTGGCGCAAAACTTCCTCCCAAATCAATCAAATCAAATCAACTTTTATTGTCATTGTTAGTGCACAAGTGCAGTGCAACGAAATGTAGGCTTGCGGCTCCCGAGAGTGTACAATTTGGATTAGGACACTTAACATTTCAACATACATTTGTACATATATATTAGCATAAATATGACCATAATAAAGTGCATCGGCAGATGTTATAAAGGCGAACATTCCATAAGTCTTTTTGATTATTTTTTGTACCTGACCACTGCATTTTAGTGATCTGTGTACATGGACCCCTAAATCTCTTTGGGCCTCCACTATTCCTAGCTTCTCACTATTTAAAATATATTCAGATCTACCCTTTTATGGTTCAAAATGGATGACCTCACTTACTTGCATTGAAATCCATCTGCCACAATTTTGCCCACTCACTTAATCTATCAATATCTCTGCAATTGTATTCTCCTGTCTACACTACTTACTATGCCACCAATCTTTGTGTCAAAGTAAAAGCATCTGAAAGCACTGGAACACCTTTGGGCTATTCATGACAATTCATGCCGCTTCCTCCCACTGTGTGGTATCACAACACTATCTTCTAAGGCTTACTTTGACTACAGTGTATTCGAATTCTCAATTGTTCAAAATTTCAATATTAAAATGTGCCAACGTTAAATCAACCTAACCCATAAGCACTCAACATTAATTGGTCAGGAACACCTAACATATTAGGTTATAAATGTCTGCCACCATTTCAAGCTTGAGAAGGTCTTTTATTTTCAACTTGAGATACCTAAATGAAGAGCCAAAAGACATAGGACACTACCAAAAGTAGAAGAAAAGAGAAGTAAATCTGGAAATAGGGATTAGGTGAAGCCAATGCTGGGCTTTAAAAATCTTAAACTGAAGAAGAAAAGAAAGACTGAGGGAGGCAAGGTGTTCAATAATTTTGAGGCCATGGGAAACAATGAGCTAGAGTACAGAACCAGTGTGACGAGTCTTGCTTTCAACACAGTGAAGGTGTAGGCCGGAAGATTGTGTAGGACAGTGGGCCAGAAATTCGTGAACGGGGCTTGCCGCGCGTGCAAGGTCCCGATTTGCACTTACCCGACGCGCCTGCCGATCACCTCCAGGGACGCCTGGAATTCCATTTTGAATCTGAAGAATCCCGGGCAGCGTTTGACGTCACGCCGCCCAGGAGTGCAGCCAGCGCGAAGCCTGGAGCGCGCTGTGCAACTGAGACACGCCCCTTGAGGTCTCAGTTTAACAGGACACGCCCCCAATGTTTCTGCCAAGCTGCTAAGCATTTTTACATGCAAAGCAGCAGTTTAAATAGGTTTTTGGAAGTTTTTTGAAGCTTTTGGTAACTTTTATAAACTTTTAAAAACGTTTACATTATTTTGAAGAATCTGAAGTAGTTTTAAACAGAATTAAAGCAATTTAAAGACTTTTAAAAGCCCTAAAAGATTTTTTTTTAATTCCATTTATTTATTTAGCAATGTCGTCGTCATACGTGTCTTCACACTGTTCCCTTTGGGGAACTGTATGAAGTGGTGGAAGGATTTATGGCCATGATTAACGCTCATTCCGTGACCGTAACCATCTTTGAACCAGCCATTAGGGCGGTTAGTCCTATGGCGGGAGGGTTTTACGGGCTCCCACAGCTATACAAGGAGGGGGGGGGCCACCCACACCCACGGACGCAAATATCCCACTGGATGTCAACCCAGAATTTAGAGCCGGAGCTCCGACTCCACTTGCCGGGACTGTCTGGAGCGGGGTTCGAAACCCTACCCTGATCTGGCCCAGCGGCAGGGATCCTACCGCTATGCCAAAGGCCCAATCCGATTAGCAACGTGAAATGGCTGGAATGAGCACAATTCACGGCATTAAAAGAACTCACAATTGAACTGATGATGACCTCAGCAATCTCCTCAAGGAGGTGGAAGCGCAGCGCCTGCTCATCATTGGTAATGAGAAGTCAAAGGCGCCGCAAAAAGGGCAGATGATAGCTTGGTCTTTCAAGTGGCAGCATAGGGCTCCAGTCACGGGGAGGGAAAAGGCGCAGGAAACGTATGGGTGTCACCTTTTGTGCGGAGTGGGCCTTTTGCGTAGCAGTAAGCATCCCCGCCGCTGGGCCAGAAGGAGTAGGGTTTCGAACCCCACTCCAGACAGTCCCGGCAAGTGGAGTCGGAGCTCCAACTATAAATTCTGGGTGGACATCCAGCGGGATACTTGCGTCCGTGGGTGTGGGTGTGGGTGTGGGTGTGGGTGTGGGTGTGGGTGTGGGTGTGGGTGCCCCCCCCCTCCCCCTCCCCTCAGATGGGTTGTGGGAGCCCGTAAAACCCTCACGCCATAGGACTAACCACCCTAATGGCTGGTTCAAAGATGGTTACGGTCACGGAATGAGCGTTAATCACGGCCATAAATCTTTCCACCACTTCATACAGTTCCCGAAAGGGAACAGTGTGAGGATACGTACGACGATGACCTCTTGCGCAATGCACCTCCTTGGACCCTCAGTCGCAGATGCGAGGGGGCAAATCGTGCAATTGTTAAATTTTTCATTTTATTGACATGTAAAATGTTGGCCCAGTAATTCCCTTCCAAATGCGCGAGTACGGTCGGGGTACTTACGCGTCTGGCTGGAGGAAATGCCGGTTTTCAGCATGCACAGTGCATGTGGGGAAAACCGGCATTTCCTGTCCTCTGAACGAAGGGGTTCAGAGGCAGAACGCGTGCGACTGCACAGGCAGCGCGTGCGCAGTAAAATTCGCCGCTTTCATTAATGCTTTCAGTGAGGTCAAGTCCTTACAACTTACACATGAAAAAAGCATGGGTACAGTTGCTGCAGAGGAAGATATTTCTTATCGTGGAGCTTCTGAAAGTATGTATGTCTGTATATATTCCTTTGCGTGTTATGTATATATTCCTTTACTTATGTGTATGAATGTATTATTTAATTATGACTTTCAGAGAAAGTAACTTATTGGAAAATCATAATTAAAAACATACATTCATACACATAAGTAAAGGAATATAAAACATACATACATATACGTAAAGGAATATATGCGGACATACATACATAATTACTTATTACTGATGAAAAGTTTCTTTCTTAAAAGTGCTGGAAATGTTACATTACTCATCTTAGAACACTCATTTTCACATTCAATTCACACAGCCACAATTGCTCCTTCTACCTACCGTTCTGAAAACCCGTTTAAAAAAAAAATGTAAACTTTAAAACTTACTTAAAATTTCTTAAAATAACTTCCCTCCCTTTCCCAAACAAAAATATTGCCTTTCAGAAGCTCCACGATAAAATATATCTTCCTCCGCAGCCTTGGAACAACTTTACACATGCTTTTTTCAAGTGTAACTTGTAAGGACTTACCCTCACTGAATCCATGAATGAAATCTACGAAGTTCACTGCGCAAGCGCTGCCTGTGCAGTCGCACGCGCTGTGCCTATGAACCCCTTCGTTCCGAGGTCTGGAAATGCCGGCGTTCCCCGCATGCGCTGTGCATGCTGAACGCCAGCATTTCCAATGGCCAGATGCGTGAGTACCCAGACCGTACTCACACATTTGGTCACGAATTTCTGGCCCAATGTATTTGCACTTTAGGAGGAAAAGAGTAAAGTTTAGAGGACCATGACTACAGTAGTATCAATAGAAAGAAAGGCATACAGTGACAGAGAGGAACGAGAAAGAAAAAGACAGAAAAGGAGTTTGGAAGTTAGAGAAGAATTACCTGTCAAGTGTCAAGCTTTCTCTCGTTACTTTTGAGGATAAGAGCATGGAGGAAATGATGATGCAAGTAATTCAGCCTTTGGAATGTGATTTGAATAGGAAGGCTCTGTGCACGGAGTGTGCCATCTAAAGTACTTTGATGAATATACAGTGAAATCATTAGCAAGATTGATTAGGGTTGGAAGATAAGTGGATGGGGTTTTTGATTGGAAGAGAGAACAAATGGAAGAATAAGAGGGGCCATCTTTCTAAAGGACAGGATGAACACAAGCAATTTTCTAGGCAGAAGGAAAGGTGGACTGACAAAGGAGTGAAAACAATGAAGGAATACTTGCATTTATATCATACCGCATATCAACGGCACGTCAAGCAATGACTGAAGTACCGTGACTTTTATTATCTAGACATGAGACAACAATTTTGCACCAACATCATTCAATAAACAGCATTGAATTGAATGGTTTATTGGTTTTTTGACCATCATGGTTGAGAGATGAATGTTGGCTAGGACATCAGGAGAACTCCCTGCTCTTCTTTCAATAATACCGTAGGATCTTTAATGTCAACTCGAACAGACAGACTAGGAGTAAGAGAGACTGAAGACAGGGACCAATCTGGAGGCAAACATCTAAAGTTAGAAGACTCAGGGTTGCAGTCCAGTGAGTGGAGGATCTGATCAAATAGAGCAAAGATAAAATCTGATGTCAGTCATAGTGGTAGAACAGAATAAAACAATGGAGGCACTTTCTTCAAGATTGAGATTAGAGCTCAAAAAAAGTACCAGGGTTTGCTTACTTTATGTCTACTCTCTCCCACACCCCACAATAGGTCATGAATCCATTCGACTTTGTTGTCGTCATCCAAGCCTCAGATACACATTATAGATTTACACTAAAATAAATATAAAAATCTATAAACTGAGATGGATAACTACGATAAATATGATACACATCCCTGTTATAATAAAGTTCCAAGGCACTATTTCAAAGAAGAGCAGGGGAGTTATCCCTGGTGTCCTGGCCAATATTTATCCCTCAATCAACATAACAAAAATACAGATTATATGGTCATTATCACATTGCTGTTTGTGGGAGCTTGGCGAGAGCAAAATTGGCTGCCATGTTTCCTACATTACAACAGTGACTACACTTCAAAAAGTATTTCATTGGCTGGAAAGCGCTTTGGGATGTCCAGTGGTCATTGTAGTGTATGTACCTTTAAGAGAAGAACTACTTTTACAGCTCCTGTATACTGTAGTACCGGCAGTGACCACACCTGTATATAAACCCTGAGTAGGGATCTGTACTGTTAGTTTTTAGAATACCCTCATCCAGTAAACACCTCTTGATTGTTTATCTGCACTCTCCGTCTATTTATTGAACACCACACCTTAAGATTCACGGATTTAACAGTGGCGACAAGGCCGATTCGAACCTACCTGCAACTCTGCATTTCCTCCCAGGGATTCGCTCCTGGAGGACAGTGGAAGAAAGTCGAGGCCAGAAGCACGGGCGTCGACCACGAGCAACCGCCCAGTCATCCAGCAGAGAGTGAGCATCGCAGAGGAGGCTGTTGAGCGCTGGGCTTGGTTCTCCAGTCACGACAATCCAGCGCAACAGGCTGGCAACATGTACGGCGCAGACCCTTCCTGGACAGCGGCGGCTGGAGCCGACCGACGGCACAGAAAAGGCCGAGCAGCGTCGATGGGGTAAGAGAGAGGGGTGAGAGAGGGGTAAGAGAGGGGGTAAAGCACACAGGGCGCAGCCGGGGGTTGAAGACCGAGCGGCGTCGACGGAAAACAAAAACAGAGGGTAAAGCACAGCCGGGGTTCAGGACCGAGCGGCGGCAACGAGAGAGGCGCGCCGGTAAACGCGCAGAGCGCAGCCAGGGCTCAAGGGCTGAGCAGCGTCCGCGGAGAAAGAAAGGAAGTGCGGGAGATGCCATTTGAGCCGCAGCGGAGAAGAAGGGCGAGCGCGGGAAGAAAGGGTAGCGCGGGAGATGCCATTTTGAGCCAGCGAAGGGAGAGCGCGGGAGACGCCATTTTAGCCAGTCTAACCACACCCAGGGATGCCGAAGAGTGGCAGTGTCACAGAGTTCGACAATGAAGTCGAAGATTGGGCGACATATGTGGAACGCATTGAAGTGTGCTGCAAGGCGAATGAAGTGCCAGATGCCAGGAAAGCACTGGTATTGTTGAATTCCATGGGTGCAAAAATGTATGGCTTACTGCGAAACCTAGTAACCCCAGAGAAGCCAGTGGATAAGGATTTTGAAAGCATAGTGGCAATCCTACAGGACCACTTAAACCCCACACTGCTGCTGATAGCAGAAAGATTTAAGTTTCACAAAAGGAACCAGCATAAAGACGAAAGTAATGCTGAGTATTTAACGGAACTGCGCAAGCTATCGAAACATTGCCAGTTTGGAATGGGACTAGCAGATACGTTAAGGGACAAGTTTGTGTGTGGGCTTCAAAGTGAAGGAACCCAGAAACGGCTTCTATCAGAAAAGGAACTTACACTGGACAAGGCTTTCAGCATGGCAGTATCACACGAAGCAGCCGCACGGGGCGCTGCAGAGATACAACGGAGACCGCAAGAATATGGCACAAATGAAATGTCATATGAAGCAGTGAAGTGTTATCGCTGCTGCAGAACAGCACACGACCAGAAGGATTGTTGGTTCAAGGACCAAGTGTGCAGACAGTGTGGAAAAGCAGGACACATAGCAAGAGTCTGCAGGTCGGGAAAGAAAACCAGCAGCAAGAAATCTCCACAGGAGAAGTACAAAAAGGTACATAAGGTGACGGAGAGTAGTTCAGACGAACAGAAAAGTGATACAGACTCCGGAAGCAAGGAGCTGGGTTGTCTGAAACTACATAGTGTAATCAAAATGGAGGATCATCAAACTATCTGGGCACGCTCAAGATAGACGGAGTCCAAGTGAAAATGGAATTGGACACAGGATCAGCCCCAACAGTCATAAACCGAAGGGACTACAAGCGGCTATTCTCACATATACCCTTGAGAGATAGAGATTGTCTTGAAGACGTACATGGGGCAAAAAGTCTACCCCAAAGGAAAAATAAGGGTGAACGTGATATACAACGGCAAGGAAACACCAAAAATGGACCTATATGTATTGCCAGATGGAGGACCACCACTACTAGGACGTGAATGGATCCGGAAGATACAGTTAGATTGGCATACCATACAGGCACTGACGGTAGAAGCCAAAAAGGATGACGACGTCACAACTGGACGACTGTCAAAAATGCTAACTGACGCACAAGAAGTGTTCCAGGAGGGACTCGGAACACTAAAAGGCATCACAGCGACGATCAAAATAGAGGAAAATGCAAGCCCAAA
This sequence comes from Somniosus microcephalus, assembly GCF_052327205.1. Lineage (NCBI taxonomy): Eukaryota > Metazoa > Chordata > Chondrichthyes > Squaliformes > Somniosidae > Somniosus > Somniosus microcephalus. The sequence goes on along the minus strand of NC_140995.1, from coordinate 128,624,081 downwards.
GTTTTTTTTTTAAGGCCAGACCGGTGCCTTATGCGATCCGCCCAGCCGTCGAAGCAGAGCTGGAAGGGTTGGAACGTTCTGGAGTACTGTCCAAAGTGGACTGGAGCGAGTGGGCTACACCCATCGTTCCTGTAATGAAGAGGTCGTTGAGTAATACGCCTGGGGAACCAAAGAAGGTTCGCATCTGTGGGGACTTTAAGGTGGCAGTGAACCCAGTCCTTCACACAGTACAATATCCGCTTCCACGGATTGAAGATATTTTCGCCTCGCTATCTGGAGGAAAACGCTTCACTAAGATTGATCTGGCCCAGGCGTACCTGCAAATGGAGGTAGAAGCCACCTCGAAACAATACCTCATGATCAACACTCACAAAGGTCTCTACCAATACAACCGGCTGGTGTTCGGGGTAGCATCAGCTCCGGCTATTTGGCAAAGGGCAATGGATCAAGTCCTGCAAGGGATTCCAGGGACCCAGTGTTATTTGGACGACATCCTGGTCACGGGCGAAAATGACAGTGATCACCTCGCCAACCTGGAGCAGGTGCTCACTAGATTGAAGGAATATGGACTACGAGCTAATCACCACAAATGCGAGTTTTTCCAGAAGCAGATCTCGTATTGTGGCCACGTTATTGATGAAGAGGGGTTACATAAGTCCCCTGAAAAGATTGAGGCAGTAGTCAAGGCTCCAGCACCGGAAAATGTGTCACAACTGAAGTCATTCCTCGGGCTGGTGAACTACTACCATAAGTTCTTACCAAATTTGTCTACAGTATTACACCCACTGAACACCCTACTGCAAACGGGGGTACCATGGAAGTGGAATGACGAATGTAAACGAGCTTTCCAGAAGTGCAAAGAATTGATCACATCAAAAGAGGTGTTGGCTCATTTCAACCCAGCACTACCGATTCGGTTGGCGTGTGATGCATCACCCTATGGTATTGGAGCGGTGCTGTCGCACAAATTCCCAGACGGGTTGGAGAGGCCAGTAGCCTTTGCGTCTCGGTCACTAACCTCAGCCGAGCGCAACTATGCCCAGATTGACAGGGAGGCCCTCAGCCTAGTATGGGGAGTGAAAAAGTTCAACCACTATCGGCACGGGCAGAAGTTCACCTTGCTGACTGACCACCAACCACTTGTCTCCATCTTTAATCCAAGGAAGGGCGTTCCGGTGATGACTGCGCAACGGCTAAAAAGATGGTCCCTTTTTCTAGGGGCGAACCAATATGAAATAGAGTATAAGGGCACGAAACAGCATGGAAACGCTGATGGGCTATCACGCCTGCCACTGCCTAATGCGGAGGAAGTACCAGCAGTGGACCCTGTCGAAATATTTTATTCAACTATAATTGAACGCTTGCCAGTAACTAACGCGGATATAGAGGAGACCCGAAATGATCCGACACTGTCTCGGGTATATGATTGACGGTGAAGGGATGGCCAACACATGGCGACTCACTGTTGCCAGCATTCTCATCCAGAAGAGAACAGCTGTCAGTATGCCAGGGGACATTGATGTGTGGATCCCGAGTGGTAATTCCACCCAAGTTAAGGGAGAGAGTGCTCAATGAGCTTCACGAAGGTCATCTGGGAGGGGTGAAAATGAAAAGCCTTGCTAGGGCTTGTGTGGTGTGGCCGGGGATCGATCAACAAATCGAGGACCTAACAAAGAGCTGCTCAGGATGCCGGAAGGTCCAAAATGCACCACCACATGCCCCTCTACACCCATGGGAGTGGCCCTCCTCTCCATGGCAACGGGTGCATATTGATTTTGCTGGTCCATTCATGGACTCAATGTTCTTAATAGCAGTGGATGCGCACTCGAAATGGCCTGAGGTGATCAAAATGTCCTCCACCACGACAGAGAAAACGATTGCAGTCCTATGGACCATATTTGCCAGGAACGGCTTGCCAGAACAGATTTGCTCTGATAACGGACCACAGTTTGTGTCCGAAGAGTTTCGGAAATTTATGAGAAGGAATGGGGTAAGGCATTACACATCCGCCCCGTATCATCCAGCCACAAATGGATTGGCTGAGAGGTTCGTACAAACCTTTAAGAAAGCAGTAAGGGCCATGTGCGATGACGACATTCCACTGCAGCATAAGGTGGACAATTTCCTGTTAGCCTACAGAAATGCGACACATGCAGTTACCAACCAGACCCCAGCCATGATGTTCTTTAACCGAAGGTTAAGATCTCGTCTGGAATTGCTCAGACCAAATGTACGAAGAAATGTTGAGAATAAGCAATTCCAGCACATCAATGAGAAGCCGACAAGGAGCTTCAATGTAGGACAACCAGTCTTGGCCCGCGACTACCGAACAGAGAAATGGCAACCAGGAACGATATGCACACGGCAGGGGCCACTAATGTACACAGTGGATGTCGGGGGGAACATTGTGAGACGTCATGTCGACCAGATCCTAGCGTCACAGGAACGAGTCAACCCCATGTCTCGCGTACCTGGTGATGAACCCGACATACCGGTAGCATCTACCCCAGAAACAGTAGCATCGGAAGCTAATGAACTAACCGACGACAGGGGGCCAGAATCGCCTCCGCACCAAGAGCGAGACACTCAGGAAAGGCGCTATCCAGAAAGGATCAGGAAGCCGCCCCAAAGACTGAATCTATAAATGGACTATTTCAGTTAATGTGCATGTTAAAAGTGTTAACTGTTAATTGAATGTTATGGTATTGTTAATCTAAAAGGGGAGGAATTGTAGTGTATGTACCTTTAAGAGAACTACTTTTACAGCTCCTGCATACTGTAGTACCGGCAGTGACCACACCTGTATATAAACCCTGAGTAGGGATCTGTACTGTTCGTTTTTAGAATACCCTCATCCAGTAAACACGTGTTGATTGTTTATCTGCAGTCTCCGTCTATTTATTGAAGAACACCATACCTTAAGATTCACGGATTTAACAGTCATGAAAGGCGCTATATAAATGAAAGTCTTTCTTTTCCTTCACAGTTGTACGCAGACTGGTACAAAGACAGTAATACAATTTTGCATACAGGTGCTGAATCCAAATCAGCATCAACTTTATTAAGTTCAAAACTCACCCAAAATTATAATTTCACTGCCATACTACAAGCACAAATCAATGAAAGTCGTATCACAACATGCAACAGAGTCAACATTTACACACGTCCAATGCTGATCAACAATATATCAGTAGGTATAAAGTATGAATAACCATCTTACACTGGCTGCATAAACAAACTGCTCCTGCTCCCACTAAAATGAGGAGCACCACTGCATATGTATAATGACAATGCATTATGTATTACATACATGCCTGAGCACACACAGTGACACTCCTAGTTTCAGAGGAAACTAAAACAATTAGTTGTATGTAGCACGCATAACCTGGCTAACACAATTAATGTCATCCATCGTGTATGGTAGGGATAACTATATTTGAAAGCTACCTCAAACTTAGTTGAGGCACTGCCCAGGGTAAAGGGTAATTTTCCCATTGGTGGGAGGGAGTCTTTCCTGCCAAGAGCACATACTGGAAAATCAGCCAGGACACCCACAATTTTCCAATATTCACCGCTGGCAGACAAGGTGCTACATTATCAGGACTTAAAGAAAATTGGTCCTCGAATCTATTTGGCACCAGAGACCAAACCTCTGCAACATCTTGCTGTAAACAGATTATTTGAAGGGTTTACACAATGAGGTTTACTAACTAGTCTCAGAATAGTGCATGTTTTATGTTGGAAAGCTGTAATAGATCTTACAATATAGGGTTAATTTCATCACCAAATATTAGCTACCTAACATACTGGGGACAGAGAAACAAAGAAGTCTGTTGAGTGTTTAAGTACGTCAACAGCAAATGATTTAAAAATGTAACTGTGCTAAATGTGTCAAATGTAGCCTGTTACGCAGTTTAAAGCACACTTTTTGTTTATGCGGAGGCAATAATCAATGAGTTGCCACTCTTAATGGAGTTTTGGAGTCTTGGAGATTTTAGTGAGCTGGACAGATATAAATTCCAACAGTGATGTGGCACTGACAAATAGACTGCCAGAAGTGTTCTTTGATCTTGAGCTATTTTTTCTCTACAAGAGATAATTTGAAGTTTCAGATCTTTTCAGAAAAAGCTTGGTCAGAAGTTAGAAGTTGCTTGACCTGTTGAGAGGTTATCTAACATTATAAGTACTTAGACAGCACAAGTATATCATGCAAAATGTAATCCAAATTCAGTGATGCAAATTTGCAGAAATAAAATATATTGTTTCAGTTTAAATCCATGCAAAGGGGTCATCAAGAACAGAGGTGCCCAAACTGGGGTGTGTGATGAGGTTATTGGGGGTGCAGGCAGTTAGAACGTTATTTACCTGGACAGCTATCAGCTCATCTGTCCTGCTGCCCCACACTCAGATTGCCTGCCAAATTACATTTGCGGCTCACTGGGCTTATGGTCACTTTTTCCATGTTTTTGAGCAGTTTCTTGCCAGTTTCCATGGACCTGGAACTGACCGACAGCCTCCAGGAGCGTAGCTTTCACTGCGTTGGCAGTCTGCTGTCAATGCCATGGCAAGTGGCAAGTCCCGGGACAACAGTGTTACAATTGAAATAGGTCGACCGCAGCAGTTTCCTGCCGGGATTTACTGTCAAAATAATGGTGAGGCTAACGGCGCTTGCAATTATTTATGCACAAATTGCACAGCAACTTCAGAGAGCTGAAACGTGGAGATGCAAATGTTGCTGTTGAAGGTGCTTCGCAAAAACAGCATCTCGCTGTCTGGCTCCTCATTCAAATGCATTGAACGGCGTGATGTTCCTCTACTTAGATGGTAGATACGAGCAAACCTCGACACACAAAGCTTGGGCGTTTCCATTTTAGTCCAAGTACAATGTTTAACAGCGTGATAAGTCTTAATTACTGCCAAACAACCTCTCCGGCACTTTTACTTTTACAAGTGAGGGGTTTCATTGCTTCAGCTTTTAATTGCTGGAGTTTTAAAACAAAATGTAAATTATATGTTTTTACTTTTTCTTTCCGTCTTTTTTCTCTCTCTTAATCCAAACATTCTTACCCTCTCTTTATTTTGCTTTCTGTACCTGATTTGACACTGAAATCACCCGCTCTAATTTACACATTTTGGTTCAGACTCTCTGATTAGTTATGGAACCACAATAGGGTTCCCCTTGTCCTCACCTTTCACCCCACCAGCCTTCACATTCAACGGATCAACCTCTGCCATTTCCGCCACCTCCAGTGTGATCCCACCACTAAACACATCTTCCCCTCACCTCCCCTTTCAGCATTCTGAAGGGACCTCTCCCTCCGCGACACCCTGTGCAAAATCTCATGGAAATTAAACGGGCAAGGGCAAGTCTAACGAACGGCTAAATTGGGGCCCAATATAATGATCCGATTAGAGCAAAGCGTCGAGGCCCACCGATCCACCTCCTTCACCATACCGCAAGACATAAATAATTAATGTACTTACAGAAAAAGGTCATGCAAGACAATTAGAATGGGGAAATATGTAGTCGGTGATAAATTGTAACATGATTTTATTAATTTTAGACCAATATGGGCTAAATAATGCTTTCCAATAGCAATATAAAATGGCGCAAAAGACTTTCAACCACTTCTATCAACGCTTTTCATTTCAGGGATATTGAGACACTACTAAAAGCCTGATTTTATTTTGTATGAAATGGTCAGTTTCTCTCACGATCTAATTTATGTGCAATTCAATTATAAACTCGTTGAAGTCTGGAAAGACACCCAGAGGGCTTAGATGCCACTTGAATGTAGAGACTGATTTACAGTTGAAGCACTCTGAAATCAAACCGAGTTTCCACAATGTGCGCCAGCAGCAAACAGGCTCATCCAATTCACTGAGATAAGAGGTGAGTCATCAAGTGTTCTTTTATGTTCAAGTTGATTCAGTGGTGCAGCACTGATACTGTGCTTTCTATCTTAAACAAGAGGATATGTTAGCCAAGAAAATAAAAGCCTCTTGTAATCAAAGAATAATACAGCACAGGAGGCCGCCATTTGGCCCATTCTGCCTGTGCTGGGTCTTTGGTAGAGCTATCCAATGAGTCACACCCCCTCCCCACCACTCTTTCCTCATAGCCATGAACATTTTTTCCTTTCAATTTATCCAATTCCCTTTTGAAAGTTACTGTTGAATCAGCTTCCACTACCCGTTCATGCAGTACATTCCAGATCTAAACAACTCGCTTTGTAAAAAAAAAGGTTTCCTCATGTCGCCTCTGGTTCCTTTGCCAATCACTTTAAATCTGTGTCCCCTGATTACCGGCCCTTCTGCCACTGTAAACAGTTTCTCCTTATTTACTCTATCAAAACCATTCATGATTTTGAACACCTCTATTAAATCTCCTCTTAACTTTCTCTGCGAACAACTCCAGCTTCTCCAGTCTCTCTATGTAACTGAAGTCTCTCATCCCTGGTACCATTTTAATAAATCTCTTCTGCACCCTTTCCAAGGCTTTGACGCCCTTCCTGAAGTGCAGTGCCCTGAATTAAACACAACACTCCAGCTGGGGCCTAACCGGTGTTTTATAAAGATTTAGCATAACTTCCTTTTGTAGTCTATGCCTCTATTAATAAATGTAAGAAGTCACACAACACCAGGTTATAGTCCAACAGTTTTATTTGAAATCACAAGCTTTCGGAGCGCTGCTCCTTCGTCAGGTGAAGTGGAGAGATGCATAAAGACACAGCTTATATAGTCAGAGAATAATGCAAGATGATTACAGGTAATCTTTCTAACTGCCATTTATCACACCTTGGCAGAGAGATAATCACAGCAATCAAAGGTGTGAATGGTGTCCAAACAGGTCTTTGATGTAATGTTTTCCTGACTGACCTGTTTGGATACCATTCACACCTTGTCTATTAATAAAGCCAAGGATCCCATATGCTTTTTCAACAGCCTTCTCAATTTGTCCTGCCACCTTCAAAGATTTGTATACATACACACCCCTGCACCACATTTAAATTTGTTTAATTTAGTTTATATTGCCTTGCCTCATACTTCCTACAAAATGTATTGCTTCACACTTCTCTGGGTTAAATTTCATCTGCCATGTATCTGCCCAGTCAGTCTATGTCCTCCTGAAGTATGTTACTACCCTCCTCATTGTTTGCTACATTTCTGAGTTTCATTGTCATTTGCAAACTTTGAAATTATACCCTATATACCTAAAGTCCAGAGCAGTGGTCCTAATACTGATCCCTGGGGAACACCATTGTATACTTCCCTCCATTCTGGAAAAACAACCCATCATCACTACTTTCTGCCCCGTAGTCAATTTTGTATCCATACTGCCACTATCCCTTTAATCCCAAAGGCTTCAATTTTGCTAACAAATCTATGCAAAATTCCTTCTTAGTCGGGAATGGTAGCATAGGGGTAATGTTACTGGACTAGTAATCCAGAGACGCATATTCAAATTCCACCATGGCAGCTGGGGAATTTAAATTCAGTTAATTAAATAAATCTGGAATAAAAAGCTAGTATCAGTAATGATGACCATGAAACCATGTCCTTTAGGGAAGGAAATCTGCCGTCATTACCTGGTCTGGCCTATATGTGACTCCAGACCCACAGCAATGTGGTTGACTCTTAACTGCCCTCTGAAATGGTCCAGCAAGCCGCTCAGTTGTAACGAGAAACAAAAAGAATATAACCGGAAGGATCTCGGCACCGGCTTCGAACACGACAACGGCACACCCAGCCCAGTTGACCCTGCAAAGTCCTCCTCACCAACATCTGGGGACTTGTGTCAAAATTGGGAAAGCTGTCACACAGACTAGTCAAGCAACAGCCTGACAGTAATACTCTCAGAATCGTACCTTTCAGCCACTGTCCCAGTCTCCTCCATCATCATCCCTGGGTATGTCCTGTCCTACTGACAGGACAGGCACACCAGAGGAGGAGGCACAGTAGTATACAGTCGGGAGGGAGTGGCCCTGGGAGTTCACAACATTGACTCCTGACCCCATGAAGTCTCATGGCTTCAGGTCAAGCATGGGCAAGGAAACCTCCTGCTGATTACCACCTACCACCCTCCCTCAGCTGATGAATCAGTACTCCTCCATGTCGAACATCACTTGGGAGAAGCACTAAGGGTAGCAAGGGCACAGAATATACACTGGGTAGGGGACTTCAATGTCCATCACCAAGAGTGGCTCGGTAGCACATCTGCTGACCAAGCTGGCAGAGTCCTAAAGGACATAGCTGCCAGATTGGGCCTGCGGCAGATGGTGAGAACACCAACACGAGAGAACCTACTTGACCTCGTCCTCACCAATCTACCTGCCACAGATGCATCTGCCCATGACAGCATTGGTGGCAGTGACCACCGCACAGTCCTTATGGAGACGAAGACCCGCCTTCACAGAGGTCACCCCTCCATCGCGTTATGTGGCACTACCACCGTGTTAAATGAGATAGATTCAGAACCGATCTAGCAGCACAAAACTGGGCATCCATGAGGTGCTGTGGGCCATCAGCAGCAGCAGAATTGTGCTCCTCCACAATCTGTAACCTCATTGCCCAGCATATCCCTCACTCTAATATTACCATCAAGTCAGGGGACCATCCCTGGTTCGATGAGGAGTGTAGAAGAGCATGCCAGGAGCAGCACCAGGCGTACCAACCTGGGAAAGCTGCAACACGGGACTACATGCATGCTAACAGCAAAAGCAGCATGCTATAGACAGAGCAGAGCGATCCCACAATCAAAGGACCAGATCAAAGCTCTGCAGTCCTGCCACATCCAGTTGTGAATGGTGGTGGACAATTAAACAACTAACAGGAGGAGGAGACTCCATGAACAGCCCCATCCTCAATGATGGCGGAACTCAGCACGTGAGTGCAAAAGGCAAGGCTGAAGCGTTTGCAACCATATTCAGCCAGAAGTGCCAAGTGGATGATCCATATCAGCATCCTCCTGACGTGCCCACCATCACAGAAGCCAGTCTTCAGCCAATTCGATTCACTCCACGTGATATCAAGAAACGGTTGAGCGAGCGGGATATAGCAAAGGCTATGAGCCCTGACAGCATCTCGGCTGTCATGCTGAAGACTTGTGCTCCAGAACTAGCCGCGCCTCTAGCCAAGCTGTTCCAGTACAGCTGCAACACCGGCATCTACCCGACAATATGGAAAACTGCCCAGGTATGTCCTGTCCACAAAAAGCAGGATAAATCCAATGCGGCCAATTACCGCCCCATCAGTCGACTCTCAATCATCAGCAAAGTGATAAAAGGCGCTGTCGACAGTGTTATCAAGTGGCACTTACTCACCAATAACCTGCGCACCGATGCTCAGTTTGGGTTCCGCCAGGACCACTCGGCTCCAGACCTCAATACAGCCTTGGTCCAAACATGGACAAAAGAGCTGAATTCCAGAGCTGAGGCGAGAGTGACTGCCCTTGATATCAAGGCAGCATTTGACGGAGTGTGGCATTAAGGAGTCCTAGTAAAATTGAATTCAATGGGAATCAGGGGGAAACCTCTCCACTGGCTGGATTCATACCTAGCACAGAGGAAGGTGGTTGTTGGAGGTCAATCATTTGAGCCCAGGACATCACTGCAGGAGTTCCTCAGGGCAGTGTCCTGGGCTCAACCATCTTTAGCTGCTTCATAAATGACCTTCCCTCCATCAGAAGGTCAGAAGTGGGGATGTTCGCTGATGACTGCAGTGTTCAGTTCTATTCGCAACTCCTCAGATAATAAAGCAGTCCATGCCCGCATGCAGCAAGACCTGGATGACATTCAGGAGTGGGATGATAAGTGGCAAGTAACATTCGGGCCACACAAGTGCCAGGCAATAACCATCTCCAACAAGAGAGTCTAACCACCGCCCCTTGACATTCAACAGCCAAATCCCCCACCATCAACATCCTTGGGGTCACCATTGACCAGGCACATAAATACTGTGACCACAAGAGGTCAGAGGCTGGGTATTCTGCAGTGAGTGTCTGACCTCCTGACTCCCCAAAGCCTGTCTACCATCTGCAAGGCACAAGTCAGGAGTGTGATGGGATACCCTCCACTTGCCTGGATGAGTGCAGCTCCAACAACACTCAAGTAGCTCGACACCATCCAGGACAAAGCAGCCCGCTTGATCGGCACCCCATCCACCACCTTAAACATTCACTCCCTCTACCACCGGCCTTTTTCTTTCGGTCAACTTTGCCTTTATTTCTTTACTCATCCATGGTGTGTCAATACTGGCTAGTTTGTTCTTACTTTTTAGTGGAATATATTTCTCCTGGACTCTCTTGATCACTGTTTAAGGTTTCCTACTTCTCTTCTATTTCTTTGTTTGTCAGTAAATTTTTCAAGTTTATTTTCCCTAGTTCCATTCTCTTCCCCTTAAAATCAGACTTTTTCCAATTTATTACTTTGGTCTTTGTCTTATTTATGTCCTTCTCGATCTTTATCTTAAACCTTATTATGTTGTTATCGCTATTGCCTAGATGTTCCCCCTATGCTTACTTCTCTTATCTGTTCTGGTTATTTTCCCATTACTAGATCCAGCAGTGCTCCTTCTCTTGTTGGGCTTTTTTTTTACATACCGGGTAAGAAAGGAGTCCTGCACACACTAAAAATTCTGTTCCCTGTAACCGCTTTCACTACCTCTTCTTGCCAGTTTATTTTGGGGGTAGTTATTATTATTCTATGTCCTTTATTCATTTCACATATTTGCTTACATATTTCTTCCTCCACCTCCTCTCCATTATTAGGTGGTCTGTAGTATACCCCATTAGCGTGACCGATTCCTCCTTATCTTTTATTTCAATCCATATGGATTCTGTTTCTAACCTTCTGTTAATTATATCCCTTTTTCTACTACCACTGTTATCTCTAATTAGCACACCCCTACTTCCTTCCCTATCCTTTCTGGTTATGTTAAAACATGCAAAATGTAGTTGCCAGTCCTGTTCTTTAAGTAGCCATGTTACATTTATTGATTTCAGAGGTGTGGGTTCCCCTGGGCCAATTAGTGTTTTGGGACTGAAACTCACCTCTGCTGACATCACTTATCCAGCTTCCTTTAAGGGCTGCTTGCTGCCTTGGCTCATTCCACTGGTTTTTGGTCGAAGCTGCACCACCTCCAAGCTGTTATCTCCTTGAAGAATGGCCAGCTCCAAGGCAAGAGCCTCCCCAAGGTTCTTGGATGAGGCGCTGGGTAGGCTGATTGAGGGGGCGAGAGCTGGCAGGGAAGTGCTCTTCCCCTCATCTGGGAGGAAGATACCTCCCAAAGAAACCAAGGCTGTGTGGGTCCAGCTGGCAAGGGATATAACCTCAAGATCTGTGTGCAGATTGGGTGATTGTTTCTGTTTATTGATGAAGTGCCATCCCTGTGTGAATGTATTAAAATTAGGTGATGGCAAACTGTTGGCGTGATGGCATCTGCTATTTCGGCTATGGCAGCTCCACATTGCGGGCTCCGCGACACTTGCGTGGTCAGGTTGGTGGTCAGAGTGAAAGGAGGCCAGAGAGTCATGTCCATTGTCTCTCATGTGTTAAGAAGGAGCCAAGCACATGTGCCACAATGGGCAACCTATGCAAATCTGGCCAGGATCAGTGCATTCCTTGCACGACGTGCTTCCATGCGCTGGCGCCTTCTGCCCTGTGCAACATCAGGTGGGTGAGCATGAGGTTGGGGCTCCTGCTGCTGAGCTGCCTGGTTCTGCTGCTGCTGTGGCTGTTCCTCATCCTCATCCAAGGTCCATGGTGAAAGGAAATAAATGGTTCCCATGCTGCTGGCAGATACTTCCGTTGGGGAAGTGCTCAGTCCAAGCGGGGAGAGGGTCGTCCAAGGAGGTCCCACAGTTGAAAGATAGAAGCTGCAGCACCTCCGACTTCGGTAGGCCTGCTAAAAGTGCTGAAAGACCCGTGGAACAAAAGTTCTGCCACCTGCAACTGCTCCCTGATGAAAGCTCCGTTTTAATGGTGGAGCTGCAGCTGAGAGGGGGCCACCCACTTGTCAACCCGCCAGGATTAGCTGACGTGGTTTAGGAGGGTCGTGCAACACGCTGAAAATGTGGTAAAATAACGAAGGCCTGTCAAAATAGGATTAGAGGCCCTTAACTACTGTTTAAGGGTCTTAACTACCTCTCCCGACTGATGGAGGCGGGACCGAATCGCACCCATCAAACCCGCCTCCGGCAAAATTGCGCGGAGGCGGGTTCCGAACCCGCCCTCAGTTTTTGCTATTTTGCCAACTGCCCCGCCTCCAAAATCCGCCTCCTCGGGGCTGGGAAAATCGCCCCCCTTGTGACAAGTGAATGATACAATTGCATTGCTCCATACTCACTATTTGCATATACGGTACTGAGCATGGACTACATGCACCAGGTCTCAGTGAAATTTAGGGGCGAATCTAATCATTCTACTTTTCTAATGCTAACAGATCAGAAATGATAAAGATCCTGTTCACCAGTTATAAAGGCTTTATTCACACAGTAACTACATTATTGTGGTATTTCATATATAATTATCATGGCCTTGATATTTGTTAAGGGTGTCCCGTGAGAAATGGCAGAATAGATCTTGTCTGTGAAATTTTACATTACCATGAATTAATTTTTTCAACATCAGGCAGGACTTGGTACATCCCATCCATCTGACAAGGGCTTCATATTATTCAGTTTTAAACTTCAGTACCCATCTGAAGTATCAGCCTAGAAATTGCTTTCGGTGCAAAGCATTATTCCAGCAATAATTTTGGAACACTGACCAGCACATTTCAGTTTTGTAGTTCTTGCGATTCCTACTTGCTAACCCCTGCCATGAGATTACAATATGACGTTTGAGAATGCGCTGCTCAATGCACATAGATTGTGCGTTAGGCTTGTTCTTCATGCAAATTGGGGGATTATTGGTTGTTAAGAGGGGAAACCACAATATTGGTGTCTTCACACATGATACTTGTGAAGAGTTAATCTTGTTCATAAGAAATGGCTATCAAGAGCTCAAGAGAGGTTTTCAAATGCTAAGAATCAGAAAGAAGCTGCAGGAATGTTAGTATTTTGTGCAGTCAGAAAGTTCACAATACAATAATGGGGATCGGTTTCAGTGCTTCTCGATCACTGGATTTAGGAGACCAATGATGTTCAAGAGCAAAGGGCTGCCAGAGATGAGGATGGCACCAGAGAGAGGTATTTTTTGTACCCACTGTTATGCTACTCGTCAGAATTAGTTAGGGGGTAGGAGGTGAAAATGCACACAGTCAAAAGGTGCAAGAAAAAGACCAACAGGACATAGTCAGTGTGAGGACAGTTACCCAGATAAGAATTCTGCACACAAATGCACAGAGCATAACAAATATAGCAAGTGAGTTAGAAGCACGAATTCAGCTTAAAGGCCATTACAAAAACCTGTCTACAGCCTGAGCATAACTGGGACATAGAAACATAAGTAGGCCATTAAGCCGCTTGGGCCTATTCCACTATTCAGTGAGATGATGGCTGATCTGTATCCTAACTCCATTCACCCGCCTTGGCTCCATATCCCTTAATACCCTTGGCTAGCAAAATTCCATCGATCTCAGATTTAAAATGATTAATTGAGCTAGCATCTGCTGCTTTTTGTGGGAGAGTGTTCCACACTTCTACCACGCTTTGCATGAAGAAGTGTTTCCTAACTTCTCTCCTGAATGGCCTGGCTCTGATTTTAAGGTTATGTCCCCTTGTCCCAGACTCCCCGACCAGCGGAAAAAGTTTCTCTCTATCTACCCATCAATTCTTTTCAAAATCTTAAAAACCTCAATCAAATCATTATATATAAGGAATACAAGCCTAGTTTATGGAATCACTTCTCATAATTTAACTGTTGGAGCCCTGATAACATTCTGGTGAATCTGTGCTGCACTCCTTCCAAGGCCAATATATCCTTTCTACGGTGCAGTGCCCAGAACTGCACACAGTATTCCAGATGTGGTCTAACCAGGGCTTTGTATAGCTGTAGCAAAATTGCCTTCCCTTTATATTCTAGCCCTCTAGTTATAAAGGCAACATTCCATTAGACTTTTTGATTATTTTTGTACCTGACTACTACATTTTAGTGATCTGTGTACATGAACACCTAGACCTCTTTGGACCGCCACTGTTCCTAGCTTTCCACCATTTAAAAAATACTCGGATCTATTTTTTTGGTCCAAAATGGATCACCTTACACTTATCCACGTTGAAATCCATATGCCATTAGTTTTGCTCACTCACTTAATCTATCAATGTCTCTGTAATTTTATGCTAAATATTCTAGACTATAGGATCTTTAGAAAGGACAAGGAAATTGGGAAAGGAGAGGAAGTAACAATAATGATAAAAAGACACAATCATCACAGTAGAAATCAGGGATTTCAGTAAGGATCATCAGGCAGTGGAAACACTATGGGATTAAACAAACAATGGTAATTTCACAAATTTCAACCTCTCCGAACTACAGCGAAAACAAGGTAGCAATTTAAATAATTAGATTTTGCCCAATTTACAATTTTAAAATAACCTATTTTACAAAAGGCGCAATTTAACTTGCCCTCTCCATCCAATTTTTGATTTGACATTTCTTTCTCCATCAAGAGAAGCCTAGAATTAACAAAATGTTAATTGAATTTTAAATATTGTGTGTTAATATAGCTGAAAAACATTTAGTAATGCTAACGAGTTGAAATCTGCATAAATGATAAATTTGTTCTTGGGTCTCTTGTATTTAAAATATAAAATATTTAAAATATCAAATTGCCTTATTCAGCTTTTGGCTCCTATAAGAATTTTAATAAAATTTATGCTGATACTAGGAACATATTTCTTAAACAGGTTTGTAATAACAAAATTTGTAGTACATTTGGCAATATATCTACTCCACATTTAAAAATATCCTATTTAAAAACGCTTTCCATAATATGAATGCGCTATACTAAAGACAGACTAAAAATAATAGGCCAGAATTTGCTGTCAAAATAGCGGTGTGGCTAACGGCATTCAACATTACTTATGCATAAATGGTACAGCAACTTCAGGCAAGCGGCAGATGAACGGTTAAATGCCAGTATCTAAAAGCTGCTGTCTGAAAACAGAATTTCGCTGTCTGCCTCATCACTGACATGAATTGAATGTTGTGAAGTTGCTGTATTTACGTGGTGGATGCGAACTAAATCTGCAGCAGATATTTAGGACTAGTAAATACATGCGCAAGTACCCTTTTTACGATGTGATATCTATTAATGACTGCCAAACACTCTGGCATCGAAAATTAACTACAAGTGTGGAGTCTCATTCCTTCAGGTTGTGAATTATTTTAGGAGATTTTAAAAATGTCAAATTTTAAATTTTCTCTTATTTTTCCTTCCTCGCTCTTTCATCTCTTGATCCAATCATTCTTTCCCTCCCTTTATTTCTCTTTCTGTACATGATTTGACATTGAATTCACCCCCTTTAATTAACACCCCATCTCAGTCCTTGCACTGTTAATTTTGTAATCCTTGAATCTCATGGAGATACGCTGTTAGTTACCCTGTTCACTCGGGTCCCAGATACCCATTTCCATTGCGGCGACATTATCAGCTCGAAGTTTTAGCAACTTCGTGGACAAAAAAAAATTTGAGCTGAAGATGCCATTCGATGCCCTGCTACAGCAAAATCACAGCAGCTGAAGATTACAGAACAGAAAATGTCAACAGTAGTTTTAGTTTTATAAGCTTATTCTTTCAGTAGGATAAACATTGTTTACACTTCATTTTACAATTCACTGGGGGTTTTCAGCCTACAAACTGTCATTTTTCATTCTCATGTACTAGAACAAGCGATACATCAATTTCTCAACTTTCAAGGGCTTTAGAACACAGCTTTTCTGCCAATTTTTGTGGAGTTTAACATGCATCATTTTTTCCATTAACTTATACAAAAGAGTTGCATTCCTTTAAATAAGCAGAAAAAGAACAATTATAGTACAAACTGTGGTGTTGTTCAGTGTGCAGATTTTAGGTTCTAAAATTTTTCCACTATATCTTGCTAAACACTAGTATAATCCTCCTTAAATTATAATAAAGCTATAATTTTCAAAAATCATGGGGAAACACTTTGGGAGCTTCAGGTTTCTATTTAATTTTAATGTAATGATTATTTTAATGATTACACACACTTAAACACAAAATGAAACTACTGCTCACACCTATGGCCCGGAATTTGCAGTTCCAATGACTGCGTGCGCATTCATAAGCCTTCAGAAAGGTCCCTCAATTTTGGCCTGGATTAAAATGTTTAAAATTATTTTTCAAAAAATTTAAATTTTTATTGTATTCGCTTTATTGAAGGGACTTCTAATTAAATTTGAAAATGAGAACATTTATTTTTAATCACAGTTGTCTAAATTATTTAATTATTTGGAGATTCCTCATATGCTTATGGGGAATTTCGTTCGTAAATGGAATCGCCATTAGCATATTTGGAATTCTGCTTTCTGATGACGACCTGGCCCACGTGATCCCAGGGACGCTTCCGAACCACCTGCGTCCCTGGGATCCATGGGCCTTTATGCAGGCGACGCCTGCAGGCCCGAGACCTAAAGTCGCCGAAGCCTGGGAGCCTGAAGGCAAATGCGCATATTTTTAGCTCAGCTGCAGTAAAACTCATTTATATAAGGAAACAAAACTATTTTTGCTAAGGTCAAACTTCTTTTTGCACAAATAGATATTTTTGCCACTGTTCCTTTACTTGGGGGTTCCTTATGCCATGAAGAAAAAGGTAGCTTATTGGATCTAATATATTCTTAAATGGGCTGCAAGAAAGTTCACAAGTGGCTAGCTTGACTTTGCTTCAGATTTTTCTCCCTCCCTCTGACAAAAGCCTAACTTTTGGATTTTTCTCTCTCTAGTCTTCCCCTTCACTACCTCAGCTAAGACTGAAAAATTTGACAAATGGGGACCTGCAAATGCCATTCCACTATTTATGCGCATTAACACTTTATGCCACAGACCTGCCTTGTAGCTTTTCAAATACAATAGTGAAAATTTGCTGCACCAAAACAGATTTTGCTACACATTGTATCTGCTATATCTGTTAGAAAAGTGAGTCAACAGAACAAAATTAAAAATCAAACATCATCATATATATATTGTAAGAAGTCACACAACACCAGGTTATCGTCCAACAGCTGTATTTGAAATCACAAGCTTTCGGAGCGCTGCTCCTTCATCAGGTGAAGTGGAGAAATGCATAAAGACACAGCATATATAGTCAGAATAATGTCAGATGTTTGCAGGTAATCTTTCCAACTGCCATTTATCACACCTCGGCAGAGAGATAATCACAGCAATCAAAGGTGTGAATGGTGTCCAAACAGGTCAGTCAGGAAAACATTACATCAAAGAACAATCAGGTGGGGTCACAAGGGGTCAAATGTTGCAGATGCTGGGGTCTGTATGAAAAACAAAAAAAGACAAAAAACATTTTTGTTGCTGGAAATCACAGCAGGTCCGGCCGCATCTGTGTAGAGAGAACAAGCCAACGACGACTCGAGTCTGGATGACCCTACGTCAGGTGGGGTTACATGTAGCGTGACATGAACCCAAGATCCCGGTTCAGGCCGTCCTCATGGGTGCGGAACTTGGCTATCAGTTTCTGCGCGACGATTTTGCGTTGTTGTGTGTCTCGAAGGCCACCTTGGAGAATGCTTACCCGAAGATCGGAGGCTGAATGTCCTTGACTGCTGAAGTGTTCCCCGACTGGGAGGGAACACTCCTGCCTGGTGATTGTTGCGCGGTGTCCGTTCATCCGTTGTCACAGTGTCTGCATGGTCTCGCCGATGTACCATGCTCCGGGGCATCCTTTCCTGCAACGTATGAGGTAGACAACGTTGGCCGAGTCACATGAGTATGTACCATGTACCTGGTGGGTGGTGTCCTCGTGTGATGATGGTATCTGTGTTGATGATCTGGCACGTCTTGCAGAGGTTGCTGTGGCAGGGTTGTTTGGTGTCGTGGTCGCTGTTCTCCTGAAAGCTGGGTAATTTGCTGCGAACGATGGTCTGTTTGAGGTTAGGCGGCTGTTTTGAAGGCGAGTAGTGGAGGCGTGGGGGATGGCCTTAGCGAGGTGTTCGTCGTCATCGATGAAATGTTGAAGGCTGCGAAGAACATGGCGTAGTTTCTCCGCTCCGGGGAAGTACTGGACGACGAAGGGTACTCTGTTGGTTGTGTCCCGTGTTTGTCTTCTGAGGAGGTCTATGCGATTTTTCGCTGTGGCCCGTCGGAACTGTCGATCGATGAGTCGAGCATCATATCCCATTCTTACGAGGGCGTCTTTCAGTGTCTGTAGGTGTCCATCGCGTTCCTCCTCTTCTGAGCAGATCCTGTGTATTCGCAGGGCTTGTCCATAGGGGATGGCTTCTTTAACGTGGTTAGGGTGGAAGCTGGAGAAGTGGAGCATCGTGAGGTTGTCCGTGGGCTTGCGGTAGAGTGAAGTGCTGAGGTGTCCGTCTTTGATGGAGATTTGTGTGTCCAAGAATGAAACTGATTCGGAGGAGTAGTCCATGGTGAGTTTGATGGTGGGATGGAACTTGATGTTATCGTGTAGTCTTTTCAGTGATTCTTCGCCGTGGGTCCATAGGAAGAAAATGTCGTCGATGTATCTGGTGTATAGTGTTGGTTGGAGATCCTGTGCAGCGAAGAAGTCTTGCTCGAACTTGTGCATGAAGATGTTTGCGTATTGGGGTGCGAATTTGGTCCCCATGGCTGTTCCGTGTGTTTGGGTAAAGAACTGGTTGTCGAAGGTGAAGACATTGTGGTCAAGGATGAAACGGATGAGTTGTAGGATGGCGTCTGGAGATTGGCTGTTGTTGGTGTTGAGTACTGAGGCTGTCACAGCGATGCGGTCATCGTGGGGGATACTGGTGTAGAGTGCCGAGACATCCATCGTGGCGAGGAGTGTTCCTGGTTCAACTGGTCCGTGGGTGCTGAGTTTCTGTAAGAAGTCTGTAGTGTCGCGACAGAAGCTGGGGGTTCCCTGTACGATGGGTTTCAGGATGCCCTCGACATATCCAGAGAAGTTCTCATACAGGGTTCCGTTGCCTGATACGATAGGACGCCCAGGTGTGTTGGCTTTGTGTATCTTTGGGAGGCAGTAGAAGTCTCCCACACGGGGAGTACGTGGGATGAGAGCGTGTAGGATGCTTTGAAGGTCTGGATCGAAGGTCTTGATCAGTCTGTTGAGTTGGCGGGTGTGTTCTTTGGTCGGATCTGCGTGTAACTGTCTGTAGTGTTCCTGGTTGTCCAGTTGTCGGTATGCTTCTTTGCAATAGTCCGTCCTGTTCTGTATGACGATGGCTCCTCCTTTGTCTGCTGGTTTGATGACGATGTTGCGGTTGGTCTTGAGAGCGTGGATGGCATTGTGTTGTGCTCGGGTGACATTCTGGACTGTCTTGAGTGCGGCTGATGAATCTGGCATTGATGCATCTCCTGACAGCTTGAGCATACATGTCAAGCTTAGGGCAGCGACCCTCCGGAGGGGTCCAATTTGACTCTTTCTTCTTCGGTTGCTGCACTGCGGATCCCTCTGTCTGCTGTTCTGGATCATTGATTGTCTCATTGGGTTCGCTGCTGACATCTTGGGATTTGTGGAAGAATTCCCGGAGCCTCATTCTCCTGATGAATTCCTGTGTCTGCCGCGAGACCGATGGGGTCCATTTTGGTGGTGGGGCAGAAATTGAGCCCTCGGCTGAGAACTTCAATTTCGTCTGGTTGAAGGGTGTGGTCGGACAGGTTGACGATGGACTTCGGGGAACACTTCAGCAGTCAAGGACATTCAGCCTCCGATCTTCGGGTAAGCATTCTCCAAGGCGGCCTTCGAGACACACGACAACGCAAAATCGTCGAGCAGAAACTGATAGCCAAGTTCCGCACCCATGAGGACGGCCTCAACCGGGATCTTGGGTTCATGTCACGCTACATGTAACCCCACCTGACGTAGGGTCATCCAGACTCGAGTCATCGTTGGCTTGTTCTCTCTACACAGATGCGGCCGGACCTGCTGTGATTTCCAGCAAAAAAAATGTTTTTTGTCTGTTTTTTTGTTTTTCATACAGACCCCAACATCTGCAACATTTGACCCCTTGTGACCCCACCTCATTGTTCTTTGATGTAATGTTTTCCTGATTGACCTGTTTGGACACCATTCACACCTTTGATTGCTGTGATTATCTCTCTGCTGAGGTGTGATAAATGGCAGTTGGAAAGATTACCTGTAAACATCTGACATTATTCTCTGACTATATAAGCTGTGTCTTTATGCATTTCTTCACTTCACCTGATGAAGGAGCAGCGCTCCGAAAGCTTGTGATTTCAAATAAAGCTGTTGGACTATAACCTGGTGTTGTGACTTCTTACATTTGTCCACCCCAGTCCAACTCTGGCATCTCCACACCATATATATATATATATATATATTATACACACACACAGAGAGATAGATAGAGAAATAGTAATATTTTGCTGGTAGGTGTTCATCTTGCATGTCAGAGTCATAACGGCACAGGAGGTCGCCATTTGGCCCATTAAGTCCGTGCCAGCTCTCTGTGGAGCAATCCAGTCAGTCCCATTCCCCGGCTCTATCCCCGTAACCCTGCAAGTTTATTTCCCTCAAGTGCCTATCCAGTCTCCCCTTGAAAACATTGAGTGTCTCCGTTTCCACCACTTCTGTCGGCAGCGAGTTCCAGGTCCTCACCACTCATTGCGTAAAAAAGTTTTCCTCACGCCCCCCCCTGTATCTCTTGCCCAAAACCTTAAATCTGTGTCCCCCTAGTCCTTGTACCATCAATTAGTGGGAACAGCCTTTCCCAGTCTAGCTTATCCAAACCTGTCATAATCTTGTACACCTCTATCAAATCACCCCAACCTCCTTTGCTCTAATGAAAACAAATCCAGCTTTTCCAACCTGTCCTTGTAGCTAGATCCCCCATCCCAGAACTATTCTGGTAAATCTCCTCTGCACCCTCTCAAGGATGTGTCACATCAAATTACCATTCTGTGAGGGTGATAAATATTGAAATTTCTTCCTTTATTTTTTAAAATGAAGAACTGAGAGATATTCCTACCCCTCCAAAAATGGATTAATGACCATTAGCAAAAAGTGATGGCCACAAAACCCCATTTTTGCTTGTTAAAGCCATTAAATGTAGAGTATTCCAAAGCTGCACAGTAAAGTCAAAAAGGGACTATATTACTCCAAGTCAGACCTGGATTTAGTGAGGTTAACAAACAGGTAACCGTTGAAGTATCACCACAGTGGTGACCGAGTGAATAGTACATGGAGACTTTGTCAGAGAAGTGGCCATTGATGGTTTTTACAGTGACATAGGCAGAGGAGAAGATGGACCAAGATTCATAGAGGGCATAGGAAGCACAAGACCAGCAGCAAGTATTATTCCTGATAGAAGGTATACCAGAAAATAACCAGCTACCTGGGTATAGTGAATATGCAATGCTTGAGGAGACACAGCATCCCAGGGAGGCTGTGACTTAATTCATGAAAACCTGCAGTTAAAGTCAACTATCTACACTAGCGCTACACCAGTGAAGGTCATCACTACCGCCAGTTTTACTGCTAAAGGGGTTCTTCAGACACCCATATTTCAACAGTCAGACATTTTGTTCGGATTTGGACAAGTGATGTTTGCTCTTCTGCAAAAGTAAATACAGGAAACTTTCGTTTAACCAATGTCCGGAAAGCTCTATCTACCGGCAAAATTCAGGAGCCGTTTCCTATAAGTTTTTTTACTTCTCGTTGCTTTTTTTTTCCAGTCAGGCTCTGCAAGGTCTAGCTGAAGCTGTTGCTTAGCTACAGAGACGCTTTTAAGCTGCGGCTGACTGTTTTGAAGCTGGGTTTGTTGATTCACACGGAGCTCAAAAGCTCCGTATGTTTTAACATTAGCGCTGGTTTCTACGTCAGTTTTGATGGTACGGCATCAGTGCCGTCAGTGCCGGATACCAGAAAGTTTCCTGTAGTAGCCTACAAGATATGTTCAAAGGGAATTAAATTTAAAAACATTGGAGTGCTTATGGTTTACATGTTTAATGTGTGTTGTGCATTCTTTCACATTGGTTGTTTATGTGCACTGCTGCTCGGTGTTTCCCTAATATATTCTCAGAAATTACACGTTTCTAAAACATGCATTCCCACAATTTCTTTAGTGATCCATTAACCTTGATAAAACAGACACAGTTTCACCCATTTTGCATAAAGTATAGTAATTCTGGGCTCTAACGTTTGCTTGAATTTGACCTTCAGGGATAGATGAGTGTTTAATCTATACATCCCTCTCCCAAGTTCAAATGTTAATTCAGAACAATGCATCAAACCCTTGGAGCTAAAAATAAAAACCCAAATGTTCAGCCAAATCATGGCAATTCATCTAATGGCAGAAAGGAGCCATTCATTTATCAGGGAGTTTAAACAGTAAATCAGAGTAATTTTTAAACTAATCTAATTAGTACTGTTATAGCTCAGTGGTAACTGATAATGTTCATGCATCCTATCCACTTGCTCTTTGAATGGGCTCAAAAAGTGCAGAATTATCTCAAAAAGATTAACATAATGTGCGACAATTAGGGCATTAGTTCCCACTTTCCTGGTCATGGCTTAATGCAGTCAGAGGCAATACAAACATGATCTTACAACCAAGCAATATAGATGCTTTCTACTGAATACTAACAGATACAAGATGTTGCGAACCCCACCTTCTACTCTTTAACAAATATATGACCATTGCCTATCTAAAGAAGCTAAATCAAATCCTCCAGCACAGATAATACAGATCTTGTACATCAATACTTTACTGCGTAAAGTCTCACAGGAACCCAATTCACTTCTCAGCTAAATAATATTGAATGCAATATCCCTATGATACACAACTTCTGCAACATAAGTTTAACTTGTCTATTTAATTAATGTCCTGACATGTAGCAATCAAGTATCACAGTTATAAAATGATTTGGCATGTTGAAACCATTTCATATTCAGGTTCTATGGTAGGTATTTCTGCATATTTCAAAATGTTTTTCACTGGATGAAGTTGTTCCACTTGCGCCGAAAACAAGCGCAATGTCAATGGACATCCCACTTGAAGGCTCAGGCAGCCGGGCTAAAATTTTGATGCCTCCATTTCAAAGTATGAATTTACCATGTGGATGAATGCATCAATAGCTCATGCACGAATTGCACTCACTGCTGTAGGAATTTAAATGTGCGATGCTGTTGCACTTCACCTGACAATACCGGACGCCTGCTAAATGTTGGAGTTCCAAGTGTCCCGCGCTGCCAGGGAAGTGGCAGCAATGATAATGGAAAATGCAGTGCACAAAAGAATGGTCAGGATCTGTCGCTACGGGCACCAGCCTATTTCCCTCACCTGCCATTCTGGTACCAGCACAAACCGGACATTAATTGGGCAAAAAAACTTACCTAAGGATTAGAACACAAAAACGACATTTAAAAATTACACATTTCAGAATAACATGATTAACCTTAACTGTAAGTTTGGCTTTTATGACCGAGTACTTCACCAACATTTCATTTGAGGGCCTCTCTAAGCATGACCTTGTCATTTTTGTCCTGAACTATGATCTTGTTAGCTGAAGGTGTGACAAATAAAACTTTGCTTTTAAAATTTTGCATTTATTGTATAGTATGTTCTGAGAGGTTGGGGCAGTTGAATCACTTTTATTTTTGTGCATCTAAGAGAATATGCAACAACCCAGGAGAAAAAGGATTAACTGAAAAGGAGGGAAATCCTAGGAACACTCTACCATCATTAAAGTTTAAAAAAAAATCCTGCACTTAGGTATGTGATATAAACAAGAGTTCGTAAGTAACAATAAAGTTCTGTTGCAGTGATGTTTGGCAAAGAGTGAAAGCTGCAAGTCTTGTTTCATATATTTTTATTGTTTTGGGTTATTGATTCTGAGCATTAAAACCTGCCCCCAGAATAATAAAACAATTTGCTTATTCGATAATTGCAGGTGAGGCGTAGATTTCTCTCCAACTCTAAAAAGTAATACAATTTGTATTCATTCTGCTCATAACATAGCACGTCTAAACATGTAGCAAGCATGAACGTTTTTTTGGGTATCTTTGATAAAATTTCTATTTTCTAACAGTCTGCTGATTTGGTGCCTGCAGTACAACCGATTTCATACATCACTTCAGTGGCAAATTAAAGTTGCTATAATAAAATAATCAAGGCTACTCATTCAGCACTTTCATTGATTATTAAATCCCCAAATCACCAATAAAGATCCCAGAATACCATGCAAAAGGTTTGACTTACTCGGTCACCATAAATCAGTGGCACCAATTACACATTACGCAGTACAGGTACATGCCACAACTCCCTTGTCACGATAAAATGTGTATCATACAATTCACTGTGAGCAACACCATGGGAGATTCACCAATATATTTTTTAGAAACTTTGCCATCTGTTCAGGCAAACAGATAGTATAGGTGAAGCTAAATTATATACTCTACGGCAAATCTGGCAAAATGGTGATTTCTCTCTCATACACACACACATACATACTAAACATCAATAAATATCAATTGTGCACATTGATGATGGTGCCACAAGACCAAATTAAAGAAAATTTAAAATATAATTGCAATGGTATTGATAAATGAGTCCATCTGATATAATCTGCACTGCTTCTAGTTTCTTTCTCATGCAGCAAGCTTACAAAATATGCAAAATAACAACAGAAGACGCTGGGAAAATTCAGCAGGCCAGGCAACATCCGTGGAGAGAGAAATAGAGTCAACGTTTCAGGTCAAAGCCCTTCTTCAGAACGGAGAAAAAAAAGGCAGGAAATGAAACACATTAAAAGGCAGTTTGGGGGCTGGGAAATGAGGGAGGGGATGAAAGAAGAGACATTAAGAGATATTCGAGGTGAGACGAGATAGTAATAGGTCAGGTAAAGAAACAAAGGATGGCTCTAGATGAAGTGTGAAATGCGCTGGCAGAGTGAAAGACAGCTGCCATGTGGGAGTGAGAAAAAAAAAGGAAAAGGCACAAACCAAAAGTGTGGATAAAAAATATGAAAATATAATAGGGGCCGAGGTTATGCTTTGAAATTGTTGAACTCGATATTGAGTCCGGAAGGCTGTAAAGTGCCTAATCGGAAGATGAGGTGCTGTTCCTCGAGCGTACGCTGAGCTTCCGTGGAACAATGCAAGAGGCCGCAGACGGTGAGGTCTGAGTGGGAATGGAGCGGTGAATTGAAATGACAGGCGACCGGAAGCTCAGGGTCACCCTTATGGACTGAACGGAGGTGTTCCGCAAAGCGGTCACCCAATCTGCGTTTGGTCTCCCCAATTACAAAATATGCACTCTGACAAAGGTTCTTTTCTATGATAAAACAGATCAGGTTTATGGAGATAGGTCTTTGCTGATGGAATGTACTTGTACATAGAAATGCATTAAATTATGTACCACTGCAGTATTAATACTAATCAATCTCGAATGGATCAGATTCCACCTGTGAACAGAACCTGTAAGTAACATCACTGAAATTCCATCACAGCGCTACTGTTATCACGCTGAAGCACAGAAGGAGCACAGCATGCAACTTCAACAGCTGGCATAAAGCATTCAGCTTCAGTTTTGAAATTCAAATTAAACAGCATGTGGAGAAGCTGATAGCAGTGTAGTAAAGTGGAAAAATGAGTCAGCCTACACCCTACTAACTGGCACAGGTGGATTTTGTGTAATGAAGCAAATAGCATAAGTAATAACAGGATGTACAGATTCATCATACCACACTGGGAAGAAAACAATGCAGTGCATAAGCAGGTTTAAGTGTGAATCTAAAATATAATAAAGGGCATTCATTCATTCAGTGCCTTTCAGGTTAAAGCAAATGCTTTAGCTATAATTCTGCTGACAACAGGTTTAGATTAATGTTCTATTCAATTTCAGTTACATGAGCAGAACACTTATTCTAGGTCAAGTTTTTTTTATAATCCCATACAGATAATTAAAGGCAGTTTAAACTCAACGCTAACTTGCCAAATAAATTTATCTTGAATACTTTTCAGACCTGGCAACACAATCCTGCTGACATCAGTTTCAATCATTTAGGTGAGGAGGAGAGGATTACCCAACTTCACATACTGAAGTCCATGCAAATCCCGAATGTAGCAATTTAGTTTTTCCATGTGGAGCATGTGATAATCTCAGATTTTAATAGCTTCCACTCCCCCGCCCCCATAACAAGTTGGATTCTGTTAAATCTAATATATAATTTAAAAAATTGAATATCAAACCTACACATCACCACCAATAATTGAATAGTCACCAAAGTGGTAAGATCTATTCATCACTTCTTTAATGTTTAAAACAAATGGAATTTTTGAGGATATATCAAAATTAATAGGAGACAAGAGTATTGTACAAACAAACAGTGCTTAAGGAAAGATGGATGGTTTGCAGGGGGTGGAATTAAGAGTCATTATATAGACCTCAAAACATGTATAGTGGGTTGTATACCTGCCTGCGTAATATACAACATGTTAACATCTGGTTTCCTGCCTCCTGGTGGAGAGTCTACCAGTTGCAGGGATTTTGAGGGGAAAATATCAACTGGTGTAACATTTATTTGACAGGCTGCAACAACTTAGTGCTTTTTTTTGTAGGTACATGCAAAGTTTCACCATGGCCACAGTTACAATGATGTGCCATCAAGCCACAGCTCCCAGATCTATGGATGCAACAATATAGTTGCTGCTTCAAGATGTGGGGGGGAAAGGAGGCTTGCCTTATTTGGCACTTCAACGTACCCTACCCACAGGAAAGTAGTCAATTAGCAGCAAATCTGCAAAACATTTCGCATCTTAAGAAAATAGGCACAGTAAGATGACCCACTACTACCTTATACCAAGTAGATGGGCAAAGTGGACATATCCAAGTGTTTCCTCCCACTTTGTTTCAACTTCAGTAAGGTGCAAAACGAGAGGTGGATCGGCCACCCGTTATACCCTAAACCTGATTTTCCTTTCCGAAGTAATTGACTCCCATGGAAAGTAAAAATCAGACAGCAGATATGTTCCAGTCAGTTTCCCGCTGGATGCTTTAGGTTAAAATTACCCCACTGTGTCTTTCTTGGTCTCTCCTCTCCTGCTTGTTTTCCTTCCCCCATCTCTCTCTCTCTCTCAGACTCTAATGTTTTTAGTATCAGTCTCTGCTATTTTCTGCATTTTTTTATTTGTCCCTTTTGTCTGGGAGGCAGTGAGCCATGTGGCCCAGACTGCTGCGGGTTACACTTTTCAGCAGTTGTTATGGAGAAAATGTGGCCCTCAGTGTCACCATTCCTTTCCCTTCCCGGTCATTCATGCTTCCCCACCTTTTTCTCCCATCATATCCATCACTTATTCACCTTCCCACTACCCCCTCCCCTTCCCAACACCCTCTCATTCCCATCATTACTCCCACTCAATCCTCTTGCTACCCTTCCCCTTTGAGCTTATTATCCTCTCCCCTGATTTGCTGTCACTCAGCGCACCCTTAATCCTCCATCCATTCCCCCTCATTCATGACAAGTAGATTGTTAAAGGCTCATGGTCCCTCACACTCAACCAGCTTCAGATCCTCTCCTCCTCCTACTATCGCCTCAGAGTATTTTACTTTCAAAATTAAAATATCAAATTAGAATCAGGAAAAGCACTCTGACTGCTTCTTTGTATTTAATGCTCTATCTCACAGAAGTTTAGAACATAAGAAATAGGAGCAGGAGTAGGCCAATCGGCCCCTCGAGCCTGCTCCGCCATTCAACAAGATCATGGCTTGATCTGATCCTAACCGCCAATCTATCACAGAACCATTTCCTGAATCTAACAGAACTAGACACATGAAATAGGAGCAGGATCAGGCTACACGGCCCCTGGGCCCGCTCCGCTACCCACAGGGCCATGTCCGATCCGAACCTAGACTCATGTCCAAATTCTTGCCCGCTCCCCATAACCCTTAATTCCCTTTACTTCTAGGAAACTGTCTATTTCTGTTTTAAATTTATGTAATGATGTAGCTTCTACAGCTTTTTGGGGCAGCATCTTCCATGGACCTACCACGCTCTGAGTGAAGTAGCTCCTCCTCATCTCAGTTTTGAAAGAGCAGCCCCTTATTCTAAGACTATGCCCCCTAGTTCTAGTTTCACCCATCATCGGGCACATCCTCCCTGCATCCACCCGATCCAACCCCTTCACAATCTTATATGTTTCAACAAGATCGCCTCTCATTCTTCTGAACTCCAATGAGTAGAGTCCCAATCTACTCAACCTCTCCTCATATGTCCATCCCCTCATCCCCGGGATTAACCGAGTGAACCTTCTTTGTACTGACTCGAGAGCAAGTATGTCCTTTCTTAAGTATGGACACCAAAACTGTACGCAGTATTCCAGGTGCGGTCTCACCAATACCTTGTACAACTGAAGCAATACCTCCCTATTTTTATATTCTATCCTCCTAGCAATGAAAGCCAACATTCCATTGGCCTTCTTAATCACTTGCTGCACCTGCATACTAACCTTCTGAGTTTCGTGCACCAGGACCCCCAGATCCCTTTGTACTTCAGTACTTTCCAGTTTCTTGCCATTAAGATAATAACTTGCTCTACGATTTTTCCTGCCAAAGTGCATAACCTCACACTTTCCAGTATTGTATTCCATCTGCCAAATCTCTGCCCACTTACTTAGCCTGTCGATGTCCCCTTGCAGGCTTTTTATGTCTTCCTCACTCATTACGTTCCCTCCCATCTTAGTATCATCTGCAAACTTTGATACGTTACACTCGGTCCCCTGCTCCAAATCGTTAATATAGATTGTAAAGAGTTGGGGACCCAGCACTGACCCCTGCGGAACACCACTAGTTACTGATTGCCAGTCTGAGAATGAACCATTTATCCCAACTCTCTGCCTTCTGTTAGATAGCCAATCCTCTATCCATGCCAGAATATTACCCCCAATCCTGTGATTTTTTATCTTAAGCAATAATCTTGTGTGGCACCTTGTCAAATGCCTTTTGGAAGTCTAAATACACTACGTCCACTGGTTCCCCTTTATCCACCCTATATGTTACTTCCTCAAAGAACTCCAGCAAATTTGTCAAACATGACTTCCCCTTCATAAAACCATGCTGACTTTGTCCTATTAAATTATGATTATCCAAATGTCCGGTTACTGTCTCCTTAATAATGGACTCCAAAATTTTACCTACCACTGATGTTAGGCTAACCGGTCTATAGTTTCCAGCCTTCTGTCTACTGCCCTTTTTAAATAAGTGTGTTACATTAGCAGTTTTCCAGTCTGCCAGGACCTTTGCCGAGTCCAGGGAGTTTTGGAAAATTATTACCAATGCATCCACAATCCCTACTGCCACTTCCCTCAAGACCCTAGGATGTAAGCCATCAGGTCCAGGTGATTTATCCACCTTGAGTCCCATTATTTTACCGAGTACCACTTCCTTAGTGATTTTGATCGTGTTTAGCTCCTCCCCCCCTATAGCCCCCTGTTTGTCCAGTGTTGGGATATTCTTAGTGTCCTCTACTGTAAAGACTGATACAAAATATTCATTCAGTGTTTTTGCCATCTCCATATTTCCCACCATTAATTTCCGGGTCTCATCCTCTAAGGGACCAACATTTACTTTAGCCACCCTTTTTCTTTTTATATAACTATAAAAACTCTTACTATCTGTTTTTATATTTTTTGCTAATTTACTTTCATAATCTATCTTCCCTTTCTTAATCAATCTTTTTGTTATTTTTTGCTGTCTTTTAAAGTTTTCCCAATCCTCTATCCTCCCACTAGATTTGGCTACCTTATATGCCCTTGTTTTTAGTCGAATACTATCCTTAATTTCTTTACTTAGCCACGGATGGCTGTCTTTTCTTTTACACCCTTTTCTTCTCAGTGGAATATATATTTTTTGGAAGTTGTAAAATAACTCCTTAAATGTACACCACTGATCATGTATCATCTTACCCTTTAATCTATTTTCCCAATCCACTCTACTCAATTCCGCTCTCATACCTTCATAGTCTCCTTTATTCAAGCTTAGCACGCTTGTTTGAGGTCCAACCTTCTCACCCTCTAATTGAATATGGAATTCAACCATGTTATGGTCACTCATTCCAAGGGGATCCTTTACTAGGACATTTTTAATTAATCCTGTCTCGTTACACAGGACCAGATCTAAGGTTGCTTGCCCCCTGGTCGGTTCAGTTACATACTGCTCAAGAAACCCATCCCTAATACACTCAATGAACTCATCCTCAAGGCAGCCCTGCCCAATTTGATTTGTCGAATTAATATGATAGTTAAAATCCCCCATAATTATACATGTTCCCTTACTACAAGCCTCAACTATTTCCTGATTGATACTCCATCCAACAGAGTTGCAACTGTTCGGAGGCCTATAGACTACGCCCACTAGTGTTTTTTTCCCCTTATTATTCCTTATCTCCACCCAAACTGTTTCATTATCCTGATCTTTTGACCCAATATCATTTCTCTGTATTACAGTGATTCCTTCCTTTATTAACATAGCCACCCCACCTCCCCTTCCTTCCTGCCTGTCCTTCCTGATCGTTAAATAACCTGGTATGTTTAATTCCCAGGCATTGTCACCCTGCAGCCATGTTTCTGTAATGGCCACAAGATCATACCCATATGTAGTTATTTGTGCCATTAACTCGTCTATTTTGTTACGAATGCTACGTGCATTCAGATAGAGAACTTTCAAATATGTTTTGCGACACTTAGTTCCTGCTTTTGCCCTTTTTATTAATTTACCTTTTACTCCATACCTTCTGCCCCTTCCTGACACGCTCTGGTTTTTAATTTCCCCACTGCTACCTAAGTCTATGACCTTCTCTGTTGTCATTTTTATTATTTGCTCTCTAGGAACCTCCCCCCCACTAGTTAGTTTAAAGCCCTCTCTACAGCCCTAGTTATATGATCCACCAAGACTCTAGTCCTAGCACTGGCCAAGTGAAGCCCGTCCCAACAGAACAGCTCCCTCCTGCCCCAGTACTGGCGCCAGTGTCCCAGGAAGCAAAACCCATTTCTCCCACACCAGTCTTTGAGCCACGCATTTAACTCTCTAATTTTATTTGTCCTAGCCAAATTCGCTCGTGGCTCAGGTAAGAATCCAGAGATTATTACCCTTGAGGTTCTGTTTTTTAATTTGACCCCTAGCTGCTCATACTCCTTTAACAGAACCGGCTTCCTTGTCCTATCTACGTCGTTTGTACCAACACAAAAGTATATTCAGTACACTGTCACTTTTCCTCATTGTCTCTCTCACACACGTCTCCAATTTAAAAAAAAGCTTTCAAGTTAAAAATGTGAATGAAAGCATTAATAAATGCAGACTGATCAATACTTAAATTTAATAATGAAATTCTGAAATATCAGTTTTTAAATTTTGTTTGAAGCCTTATTTTGGCCATTATAAATTTCAGCTGTTGAGAAAAAAATGGCTGAAATGCTTTTTTTCAGAAAGCATTTTGATTAACTTATGGGCAAAGATAATACAGCTCTACGGTGGTGAGAGGGAGCTGTGACAGTTCACTCTTCAGATTAACTTAAGAATTTTTATTGAAGTGCCGAAATGGCCTCTATCTGCACTGTGGGGTTTCTGTGATTCTGTGAAGTGCCACCCAGTGGCATGACGGTGAATATTAACAGCTAAGTGTGGACATTTTTACATTGGACTTCTCAGATGAAATCTTTACCCAACAATTTTCAATGGAACAAGAGGTTTAATATATTATTACAAGTAGTTCATCTCCCATGCCTTTACACGTGAGAAGTCAAGACCAAATAGAGTCTTCAAGTGAGGCAGGGTGAGAGGGCAGAGGATAATTGGACCACGGTTCACAGACATGATTCAGTCATACATTCTTTCTTTCATTTCGTGCAATAGTTTAATTTTATATGATTATTTATAGTTAAATAGAAAAACATATGGCAACTGGGGAGGCAGAGTCGGTTAGCACATAGGAGTTTCTCTGCAGTACAGGCCAAGGAGATAGAAGAGGTAAAATTGAAGGCACTATAGCATCACCACTGGCAGGAGGGTGTAATTATTGCATGACAAGTTTGTGTATGCAGTTTCCATTGTAAATACGGATATAAGAAGAATTTATAAAGGAAAACGTTGATCGGAAGTGGGGACAGGTGCAAGATTTTGAATATAATAGGGTTACAGTAGCCTCATGGTTATGGCACTAGATTAGCAATCCAGAGGATTAGAGTTAAAATTGAATACAATAAACCTGATAATTTGTGGACCAGCACTAGAAAAATGGCTAAAAAGCAAAATTGTCATTAAAAACCAAACCCAGTCCAAACCTACCACCTCCACCTAATCGAGTCGACACGTGACTCCAATCCTACAATTTGTGGTTGACTCTTAATGCCCTCGGAATTGGCTTAACAAGACAATCCACTTTAAAACAACTACTATGAGCTACAACCACTGGGAATGGACAATAAATTTTGCCGGCATCGCCCACATCCCAGAAACAAATAATAAACATTGATCATTTGATTCCCAACTGAAGCAACAACAGACAAGTAATCAGTACAGCCTGTCATAATTTTTCTCTCATCTTCTCTCACACAGCTTCTCAGTTTCAAGCAAAAACACTCAATATAAATTTTCCCTGAATAAAGCTTTTGAAATTTGTACTCTAAATTTTTTTCAAATAACTTTGGAAAAACAACCAAATAGATTTTGTTTTGAGACCATGAGAGATGCATTCTATCATTTTGCTACCTTAAATGCTACAGATACATCCTGGGAAACTGTGCACACCAAACACTCATACAGGATCTGTCTTCAGCTCATTGTTGTGCACAACAATTTCCATCCAAAGCCCACGTTGTTGCGAAAGGCTAAAGCCGTCGAGTAAAAACTTTACTGAAGGTATTAAAAAACACAAAAAGAATTCAATGGATAAATGTAATCATGCAACTGCGGATAAAAAAAAATTCTCAGACCATTATTTTGCATGTTAACATTTTAGTTCTGAGAAAATGTAGAATTAGGTCAATCTGCAAAGGGTTAAATTTTCCTTTATTATGGAGCAGATCCTTCTTTTCGTCTCCTGTATCAACGAAGTACAAGCTGTCACCTGTCTTTTCAGACACAAGGTCACTGACCGAAAATAATGGCCCAGAAATTCAGGTCGGGGGGCTTCCCGCAGGTGCAAGCCTCTGACCTGCACTTACCTAGCACGCCGGCCGTTGAGCTGTGGGCCCGCGTGGGATTCCGATCCTGGGCCTCCTCCAGCTGCCGGCGGGCAGTGCTTGCGTATCCCAGGGGCGCAGTTAGTTCGATGCGTCCCCTGGGATCACGTGGGCCATGGAGAGCCAATGGTAGCAGGGAATGCTTCATTCATAAGTAAACCTATAAATACTATAAGCCCCAAAACATCACTAAATCTTCAAATAAATTTTTTAAAAACATCACATTTTTAAAATAAACTATAAATTACATGAAATAACTATTTTAAACAATAATTTAAATTTTTGAATTTTTTAAAATTTTCTAACGAGGCTAAAAATAAACTTACCTTTCTTTAAAGTATTTAAAAATAATAAACCTGTGGAAAAAATGTTTTAATTTTAATTAATTCACCACTTACCTTGTAAAAAGCAGGCCTTGCGACTGCTTTTTACATGTCTAACTTCTGGACTTACCTTCCCGGGAAAACCTGCAAAAAAAAGGTAAGTTTGATGCGCACACGCTGCCTCTCCTGCGCACGCGTTCCACCTCTTAACCCCTTCTTTCAGGGGAACGGAAGCGCCGGTTTCCCACGCATGCACGAAACCGGCACTTCCATTGGGCCGACGGGCGAGTACCCCATGCATACTCACCCGTGGAGACCCAAATTTCTGGGCCAATGACAACTCGGAACTTTAAAAAAAAAGTGATTCAATTAGTTCATCTCGATGGCGATATGTTTACATGTGCTTTTCTTATTATACATATTTATATGCAAAATCCTATTATAAATGTTTGTGGGAAATTGTCATAGTAAAAGTTGACATAAAAAGCATTACAGGAAGCAACGTCTGTGGATAGGAATATATCATGCAGAAGACTGTTAATACTGTATAGAGATGCACTGCACTGAATTTTTCCAGTAATGCTGATGACTATAAACAGTGAAGGCCCAACTACAAATGGACACCAACATTCTGACAGTTTGGTTTACTTTTCTTTAAAACTGTAGAAATAATGTATGTA
Organism: Somniosus microcephalus; assembly: GCF_052327205.1. Lineage (NCBI taxonomy): Eukaryota > Metazoa > Chordata > Chondrichthyes > Squaliformes > Somniosidae > Somniosus > Somniosus microcephalus. The sequence goes on along the minus strand of NC_140995.1, from coordinate 128,589,756 downwards.
GCAAATGTGCTTTCACTTTTAAGGTGCCCCAGTAAAAATGATTTCATAATTACACTTACTTTCGTCAAACCCCATGGGAAAGTGCATTTTTTAAACTTCTACTGATCATACTGTCTTTTAAATATATATCACATGGGGAGACCCAAGATAGGGGAATGGGAGAAAATAACTTCTAGAAAAGAACTGACGCTCAACCACAAAAAAAGTGTATTTGAAGATGCAATTGCCAAGATAATTCCTTTGTAAAGTTTCAAGATGATGCACTAAAATGGTTGCTTAACAATTGAATGCTTAGGGACACTTGACTGTATTATTGCAAGTGTGCCGATAAAGTTTTTATAAGCGTGTAAATTACTTTTGGATCTGTATTTAGTAAGACACTAACATAACACTCATCTTTTCTCAAACAACCCAGAAGTTGATACGTCAATCAATAAATGGAATGCATAGAATGGTTCCGTAGGATTAACTCTTTTGGAAAACTGTTAAGATATCCATGCTGAGAGGAATGCCTGTTCCCAGGTCTCCACCAACGCCACCCTGAAAATGACTAAGTTCACAAGAATGACCCAGGGCAGTTTCCTTCAATTTTTCCTCCTTATATGGGCATTGGGGCCAGCAGCTCAGTGCGTGGTGGCAGAAATAGAGACTGCAGAAGAAAATTGGTGACTTACCACTTTGCAGCTCAGTGCATTGAAGATGCAACATCCCATACCTCACCATGGCAAATTTTCATCCAGCAGATCTATACGGGTGTCCATGTGCACAAATAACTAAAAGCTAGTGCACGGGTACAAAAAGGATTCAAAAAGGCTGGTGGAATGTTATCCTTCATCTCAAGGGGGTTGGAATACAAAAATAAGGATGTCAGACTTCAGTTGTACAGAGCCTTGGTCAGACACCATCTGTAGTAGTCGTCGAGTTTGGACCCTGAGCCTCAGTAAGGATAGATTGGCCTTGGAGGGGTTACAGTGCTGATTCACCAGAATGCTAGCGGGCCTTAAAGAGTTAAATTGCGTTGCATATATTAAATTTGGATGCATAAATTTGGTTTTTATTCTCGAGTTTAGTAAGATAAGTGGTTAGCTAACAGAAGTCTTTAAAATGATAAAGGGATTTGATGGGTAGATACAGAGAAACTATTTTCTCTGGTGGGGAAATCCAGAGCAAAATGGCATAATATTAAAAATAGAGCGAGGTCATTTAGGAGTGAAAGCAGGAAGCACTTCACACAAAGGGTAGTGGAACTCTCTCCCCTAAAATGCGGTGAATGCTGGATCAATGAAATTTTCAAGAATGAGACTGATAAGATTTTTTATTAGCTAAGGGCATTAAGAGATATGGACCAAAACCAAATAAATGGGGCTCAGGTGCAGATCAACCATGACATAACTGAATGGCAGAAGAGGGTTGAGGGTATATAATTTGTACCTATATCTATCTATATATATATAAAACAGTATGTCTCTCTGTCTGTCTGTCCGGCTATACAATCAATAGTTATCGAGCGTACCTACACATATGTTATATCAAAAGAAAACTCATCATTAGGGGACTCTTGTAGGCATATTTACTTTTTGGTCGGACAAAAATTGTGCCGACGGTATCCAAAAAACTTTCAAAATTCCACTCATTTGCATCGAGTGGGGGCGGGTTCATTGTGTGTGCGGGCGGGCCACCCTACAGTCGAGTGACAGGACCATTGACCAATCCGACACTTCAGTGACCTGACGGTTGACCAATCGGTGCGTGTATGGGCGGGCCTTATCATTCTGAGTCAGGAGCAGCCCGACTAGAGCGGGCCTGTGTGGGAACACAGCATCGGCGGCAGTGAGTCAGGAGCAGCCCGACTAGAGCGGGCCTGTGTGGGAACACAGCATCGGCGGCAGTTCAAACCGGTGGCAGTGAGTCAGGAGCAGCATACCAGTTCAACAGCAGGGGAGAGGTGTAAAAAGTAATCAAAGTGTGACGTCACCAGGAAGCAGGTAAGTGATTGGTTGGTGAGTATTTCTCTTTTTTTTTTAAACTTTAACTCTGGTTTATAGTTTCTAAGGTCTCTCTGGTGTAGCAGGGACTGTTGGTAAACCAGTTAACTGTAGTGTAATTAGTGGGATTGATTGATTAAATTCAATTAATTAAAGGGTAAGTCATGGCAGGACAGCCGGGCCCCGTGATCTGCTCCTCCTGCGATATGTGGGAAATCAGGGACACTTCCTGTGTCCCTGACAACTACATGTGCAGGAAGTGTATCCAGCTGCAGCTACTGACAGACCACATTGCGGCGCTGGAGCTGCGATTGGACACATACTGGAGCGTTCATGATGCTCAGGACAACGTGAATAGCACATTTACAGAGTTGGACACACTGCAGGTAGAGGTTGGACAGGAAGAAAGGGTGACCAACAGGCAGAGTACTAGGCGCAGGCAGGTAGTGCAGTGGTCCCCTGTGGCCATCCCCCTCTCCAACGGATACACCACTTTGAGTACTGTTGGGGGGGGATGGCTTATCAGAGGAAGGCAGCAGCAGCAGCCGCCAACTTCCTGGCACCAGGGGTGGCTCTGCTGCACAGAATGGGAGGAAAAAGAGGGGTAGAGCTATAGTAATAGGGGATTCAATTGTAAGGGGAATAGATAGGCGTTTCTGCGGCCGCAAACGAGACTCCAGGATGATGTGTTGCCTCCCTGGTGCAAGGGTCAAGGATGTCTCCGAGCGACTCCAGAACATCTTGGAAGGGGAGGGTGAACAGCCAGTTGTCGTGGTGCATATAGGCACCAACGATATAGGTAAAAAGCGGGATGAGGTCCTAAAAGCAGAGTATAGGGAGTTAGGAGATAAATTTAAAAACAGGACCTCAAAGGTAGTAATCTCAGGATTGCTACCAGTGCCACGTGCTAGTCAGAGTAGAAATAGAAGGATACTTCAGATGAATACGTGGCTAGAGGAATGGTGCCAGGGGGAGGGATTCAAGTTCCTGGGACATTGGAACCGGTTCTGGGGGAGGTGGGACCAGTTCAAACCGGACGGTTTGCACCTGGGCAGGGCTGGAACCAATGTCCTAGGGGGAGTGTTTGCTAGTGCTGTGGGGGAGGGTTTAAACTAAAATGGCAGGGGGTTGGGAACCTGAGCAGGGAGACAGAGGAAAGGGAAACAAGGATAAAAGCAAAAGATAGGAAGGAGAAAAACAAAAGTGGCAGTCAGAGAAATCAACGGTTTAAATCAAACATGGCCACAGTAAATAATAATTCTAATAGGTCTAAGAGCGTTAAAAAAACAAGCCTGAAGGCTTTGTGTCTTAATGCGAGGAGCATTTGTAATAAGGTGGATGAATTGGCTGCGCAAATAGAAGTAAACAAATACGATTTGGTTGGGATTGCGGAAACGTGGCTCAAGGAAGGCCAGGACTGGGAACTCAACATCCAGGGGTATTCGATATTCAGGAAAGATAGGCAAAAAGGAAAGGGAGGTGGGGTAGCATTACTGGTTAAAGAAGGGATTAACACAATTGTAATGAAGGATATTAGCTCTGATGAGGTGGAATCTGTATGGGTAGAATTGAGAAATACTAAGGGGAAAAAAAAGTTAGTGGGAGTGGTTTATCGACCTCCAAACAGTAAGGTGGAGGTTGGGGATGGCATTAAAAGAGAAATTAAAGAAGCGTGCAATAAGGGCACAGCAGTCATCATGGGTGACTTTAATCTACATATAGATTGGGCCAACCAAATGAGTAACAATACTGTGGAGGAGGAATTCCTGGAGTGTTTACGGGATGGCATCCTGGACCAATATGTCGAGGAACCAACCAGAGATCATGCCATCTTAGACTGGGTATTATGTAACGAGAAAGGATTAATTAGCAATCTTGTTGTAAGAGGCCCCTTGGGTCGGAGCGATCATAATATGATTGAATTCTTCATTAAGTTGGAGAATGAAGTAGTTGTCTCGGAGACTAGGGTCCTCAATTTAAATAAAGGAAACTATGATGGTCTGAGGAGCGAGTTGGGTAGGATTGATTGGGGAATGGCACTCAAAGGGTTGACGGTGGATAGGCAATGGCAAACATTCAAAGACCGAATGGATGAACTATAGAATTTGTTCATCCCAGTTTGGCATAAAAATAAAAGAAAAAAGGTGACTCAACCGTGGCTAACAAGGGAAATTAGGGATAGCATAAGGTCCAAGGAGAGGGCATATAAATTGGCCAGAAAAAGCAATAATCCTGAGGATTGGGAGATTAGGATTCAACAAAGGAGGACAAAGGGATTAATTAAGAAAGGGAAAATAGAATGAGAGTAAGCTTGCAGAGATCATAAAAACTGACTGTAAAAGCTTTTATAGATATGTGAAGAGAAAAAGATTGGTGAAGTCAAGCGTAGGTCCCTTGCAGTCAGAATCGGGGGAATTTATAATGGGGAACAAAGAAATGGCAGACCAACTAAATACATATTTTGGTTCTGTCTTCACAAAGGAGGACACAAATAACCTCCCAGAGATGCCGGGGAACATAGGTTCTGATGAAAGGGTGGAACTGAAAGAAATCAGTATTTGTAGGGAAATGGTGTTAGGAAAATTGATGGGACTGAAGGCCGATAAATCCCCAGGGCCTGATAATCTACATCCCAGGGTACTTAAGGAAGTGGCCCTAGAAATAGTAGATGCATTGCTGGTCATCTTCCAGAACTCGGTAGACTCTGGAACAGTACCCATGGATTGGCGGGTAGCTAATATGTTACCCCACTATTCAAAAAAGGTGGTAGAGAAAAGGTGGGGAATTATAGACCGGTAAGCTTGACATCGGTAGTGGGGAAAATGCTAGAGTCCATTATAAAAGATGTAATAGCAGAGCACTTGGAAAGCAGTGACTGGATCGGACAAAGTCTACATGGATTTACAAAAAGTAAATCATGCTTGACTAATCTACTGGAATTTTTTGAGGATGTAACTGGTAAAATAGATAAGGGAGAACCAGTGGATGTGGTGTATTTGGACTTTCAGAAGGCTTTCGATAAGGTCCCGCATAAGAGATTAGCATGCAAAATTAAGGCACATGGGATTGGGGGCAAGGTATTGACTTGGATAGAGAACTGGTTGGCGGACAGAAAGCAAAGAGTTGGAATAAACGGGTCGTTTTCCGAGTGGCAGGCAGTGACTAGTGGGGTACCGCAACTATCGGTCCTAGGACCCCAGCTGTTAACAATATATATTAATGATCTGGACGAGGGAATTGGATGGAATATCTCCAAATTTGCAGATGACACAAAGCTGGGGGGAGGATATGCTGTGAGGAAGATGTCATGAAACTCCAGCACGATTTGGACAGGTTGGGTGATTGGGCAGAAACATGGCAAATGCACTATAATGTGGATAAATGTGAGGTTATCCACTTTGGTGGCAAAAACAGGAAGGCAGATTATTATTTGAATGGCAATAGATTGGGAGAAGGGGAAGTGCAAAGAGACCTGGGTGTTCTTGTACACCAGTCGCTGAAGGTAAGCATGCAGGTGCAGCAGGCGGTTAAGAAGGTTCGAGTAGAAGAACAAGGATGTCTTGCTGCAGTTCTGCAGGGCCTTGGTGAGACCGCACCTTGAGTATTGTGTGCAGTTTTGGTCGCCTTACCTGAGGAAGGACGTTCTTGCCATGAAAGGAGTGCAGCGAAGATTCACCAGGCTGATACCTGGGATGGCAGGAATGACGTATGAGGAGAGATTGTGTCGATTGGGCTTATACTCACTGGAGTTTAGAAGATTGAGAGGGGATCTCATCGAAACCTATAAAATTCTGTCAGGCCTGGACAGACTAGATACAGGAAGGATGTTTCTGATGGCCGGGGAGTCCAGAACCAGGGGTCATAGCCATTTAGGACTGAAATGAGGAGGAATTTCTTCACCCAGAGAGTGGTGAACCTGTGGAATTCTCTGCCACAGAGGGCAGTGGAGGCCAGTTCATTAAATATATTCAAGAAAGAGTTGGATATATTTCTTAAGGCTAAAGGGATCAAGGGATATGGGGAGAAGGCAGGGACCGGGTACTGAATTTGGATGGTCAGCCATGATCTCATTGAATGGCGGAGCAGGCTTGAAAGGCCGAATGGCCTACTCCTGCTCCTATCTTCTATGTATCTATGAACCAAGGTGAGTGTCAGCCATCTTGATTCGTAAGTTTATTTTTTTCCCCCCACTTTCTGTACGTGTGCAGGGGATTTTATCCACCACAAATTTGGTACTTAGGAGCCCAACTAACTCATATAATTTGTGTGTAATAAACGAGTCCATTATCTGTTTCATTTCTCCAGGTCTGCTGTCTGCAGGCCTCAGGCCTTCAAGCCTGGGCCTGTCCTTCCCAACCACGCCCGAGCTACGCACCGGCCATCCCGCTGGGCCCGATTCCGAACCAGCGGCCAGCCATCTTGGTGAAGACTGGCCACAGGGCCCACAGAGCGCAGGCAGAGGGAAGCGAGGTTACCGGGGGGTGGGGTTCGAAGCTTGGGAGGGGGAGGGGGTAGCGCGAAGGGGGAGCGGAGAGGGTTAACCCGGCAACCGGGCTCGGCCAGCCGCAATCAGCCGTCTCAACCCACTCAGGCCCAGTCCCGGAGATCGGGAGGGCGGAGAGGGGAGGAGGGCTACCCCGGCAACCGGGCCTGGCCAGCCGCAATCGGCCGTCTCAAGCCACCTCAGGCCCGGCCTCGGGAGGGGCGGGGCTCGGGAGGGGGAGGAGGGTTACCCCGGCAACCCGCCCGCAATCGGCCGTCTCAACCCGCTCAGGCCCAGGCCCGGCAATCGGGAGGGCGGAGAGGGGAGGAGGGTTACCCTGGCAACCGGGCCTGGCCAGCCGCAATCGGCCGTCTCAAGCCGCCTCAGGCCTGACCTCGGGAGGGGGGCGGGGCTCGGGAGCCATCCGCAATCGGCCGTCTCAAGTCGCCTCAGGCCCGGCCTCGGGAGGGGCGGGCGGGGCTCGGGGAGCTGGAGGGGTGGGGCTCGGGAGGGGCGGGGCTCAGGAGGGGGAGGAGGGTTACCCCGGCAACCCGGCCTCTCCCCCTCTCTCTCCCCCCTTCCTCCTCCCCCTCCTTCCCCCCACTCGCTCTCCCCCCTTCCCCCCACTCGCTCGCCCCCTTCCCCCCACTCGCTCGCCCCCTTCCCCCCAGTCGCTCTCTCCCTTCCCCCCAGTCGCTCTCTCCCTTCCCCCCAGTCGCTCTCTCCCTTCCCCCCAGTCGCTCTCTCTCTTCCCCCCAGTCGCTCTCTCTCTTCCCCCCAGTCGCTCTCTCTCTTCCCCCCCCCCCCCCCGTCGCGCTCTCTCTCTCTCTTCCCTCCAGTCGCTCTCTCTCTCTCTTCCAACAACAACATGCCCTCAAAAAAGCCTCGGCACCGCCGGGTACTTCAGCTAGTGTATATATACATATATAAGGATTGTACCGATTATGCTGATTAAAATGTTAATTTTTTGATATTTTCCTAATTGAACTTGAAAGGCCAATCCCGTAATGAAGACATTATGTTGAAGTAATAAGATTCAATTTCACATATACTAGTCACCACATAACCTTGAAAATTGAGGACTTCCAACCCCATAGAAATCAATAACCAAACTTTTAAGCAGAATGGTCTAAACTTAGTTAATGCAATGCAAATTTCACCGCTAGACTCCATTGAATTTTGTATGATATCTTGACCACACTATACCCTACTGTCTGTACCAGTATTGAGTCTTAAAAGCAATTACAATAAATGCAAATATGAATTTATGGTACCAGCTTATTACAAGGCAAATCCCAAGAAGAAATAAGAAAACAAGCTCGGAACAAATGCTGCAGGGAAAACCAATTGGGAAAGGGCTGTTGTAAAACTTCACTCCTGCAAACTGCAGTGCTAATAACTTATAAATCTATTGTACGATTTCCATACAGAAGCATTATAATGCATTGGAGAAAAAATAAGTCAAATTCAGATTCTGTCTAGCATCTGCTGCAACACAGTTTGAAGCAGTACCCGGGTACTACTGCCATCATCTAGAGACTGTGTTCTGTTTAAAAGATGCTGTTTAATAAATTTGCTGTAAAGGGCTCTGGCCAAGACAAAAATCACTGAATGGTAGTACAGTAGCTGAAATCAGGTAGGTTTTCTGGTAACTTTTCATATTTTCACCTTGTAGAGCATAAGCCAGTATTCCAAATGCAGTGTTTTCTTAATGTTTAAAGCTAAATGAATAAAGGTCAAGGCTTAAAGAGGATCAAGCAATAATATGGTGGTGCAAGCAGTAGAAAATACATCAGTTCTACTAACCTAGGTATCCACATCAATTTTGAATCAATGCTAATCGCTTTGCAAAAGAAACATTTATTCATTTGTTTTATGTTCCCTGCTGGTACCTCAAAGTGCAGTGAATCCAGTCCAACATATTCCAATTACAATTAGAATAAATGAACCTAACCATTATGACACCAAACAAAAATAAAGATAGAGTCTTCATTGTTCAATTCTCTCTATACCATAAAGTAAAATCACAAGCAATCTTTTTTTGTAATCTTGCACCACATAACTTCCTTCTGACACCTTTCTCGCAAAGAAAGATGTTCTGCAATTTTCAAACAATGAAAAGTAGGCAAGATGTGAAGAAATATAAAATGGAGTATACCAGTTAGTATTGCAATTTGGCCGTTTCCATAATAAACTATGAGAGAAAGAGTATGTTCCGTACTGTGACACTGAGACCTTCACATTGTGAAACCAGCCCATTTCATTGTATGTAAATGGGAGGAAGGGATGAAGGAAGGAGGGAAGGAATGAAGGAAGGGAGGGAGGGGAAGGGAGGGAGGGGAGGAAATGACCTTTATATAATGCCACATCATATCCTCAGGATCTCACAAAGCACTTCATGATCAATTAATTATTTTTGAAGTGCAGTCACTGTTATGTAAGCAATGCAGCAGCCAATGTGCATACAGCAAGGTCCCAGAAACAGCAAATGAGATAAACGAACAGTTAATTTAGTTTTTTTGTCATAGTGAGGGAAGAATCATAGAATAGAATCATAAAAATTTATGGCACAGGAGGCGGCCATTTGGCCCATCATGTCTGTGTCGGCCGAAAAAGAGCTATCCAGCTTAATGCCACTTTCCAGCTCTTGGTCCGTAGCCTTGTAGGTTATGGCACTTCAAGAGCATATCTAAGTACTTTTAAAATGTGATGAGGGTTTCTGCCTCTGCTGCCCTTTCAGGCAGTGAGTTCCAGACCCCTACCACCCTCTGGGTGAAAAAAGTTCTCCTCAACTCCTCTCTAATCCTTCTACCAATTACTTTAAATCTATGCCCCCTGGTTATTGACCTCTCTGCTAAGGGAAATAGGTCCTTCCTATCCACTCTATCTAGGCCCCTCCTAATGTTATACTCATCAATTAAGTCTCCCCTCAGGCTCCTCTGTTCCAAAGAAAACAACCCCAGCCTATCCAATCCTTCTTCATAGCTAAAATTCTCCTGTCCTGGCAACATCCTTATAAATCTCTTTTGTACCCTCTCTAGTGCAATCACATCTTTCCTGTAATGTGGTGACCAGAACTGTACGCAATACTCTAGCTGTAACCTAACTAGTGTTTTGTACAGTTCAACCACAACCTCCCTGCTCTTATATTCTATGCCTCAGCAAAAGAAAGTATCTCATATACCTTCTTAACCACCTTCTCTACCTGTCCTGCTACCTTCAGAGATCTGTGGACATGCACTCCAAGGTCCCTCTGTCCCTCTACACTTCTCAGTATTCTATCATTTATTCTGTATTCACTTGCCTTCTTAGCCCTCCCCAAATGCATTACCTCTCACTTCTCCGGATTGAATTCCATTTGCCACTTTTCTGCCTGCCTGACCAGTCCATTGAATTCTTTCTGCAATCTACAGCTTTCTTCCTCACTATCAACGACACGACCAATTTTTGTATCAGCTGCAGATTTCTTAATCATGCCAGGGCACTGAAGTCTAAATCATTGATATATATTGATAATATATCATTGAAGAATGTTGGCAAGGACACTGGCAGAACTTCCTGTTCTTCAAACAATGCCATGGGATTTTTTTTTTTTTACTTTCACCTGAACAGGTAGACAAGGCCTTGGTTTAGCATCACATCTGAAAGATGGCACCTCGGAGACTGCAACACTGCACTGACATGTCCACCCAGATTATGGTAGGTGCAATCTCTCTCCACACAATTACAAGTTCAAAGCAGGGTTGGTACAACATTAATTCAGCTGCAGAGTTGAGAAGCAGAGGACATATAAATTGGCCAGAAAAAGCAGTAAACCTGAGGATTGGGAACAGTTTAGGATTCAACAAAAGAGGACAAAGGGATTAATTAAGAGGGGGAAAATAGAGTATGAGAGTAAGCTTGCAGGGAACATAAAAACTGACTGTAAAAGCTTTTATAGATATGTGAAGAGAAAATGATTGGTGAAGTCAAGCGTAGGTCCCTTGCAGTCAGAATTAGGGGAATTTATAATGGGGAACAAAGAAATGGTAGACCAATTAAATACATACTTTGGTTATGTCTTCACTAAAGAGGACACAAATAACCTCCCAGAGATGTCGGGGAACATAGGGTCTAATGAAAGGGAGGAACTGATAGAAATCAGTATTTGTAGGGAAATGGTGTTAGAGAAATTGACGGGATTGAAGGCCGATAAATCCCCAGGGCCTGATAATCTACATCCTAAGGAAGTGGCCCTAGAAATAGTAGATGCATTGCTGGTCATCTTCCAACATTCGATAGACTCTGGAACAGTACTCATGGATTGGCGGGTAGCTAATGTTACCCCACTGTTCAAAAAAGGTGGTAGAGAGAAAACGGGGAATTACAGACCGGTAAGCCTGACATCGGTAGTGGGGAAAATGCTAGAGTCCATTATAAAAGATGTAATGGCAGAGCACTTGGAAAACAGTGACCGGATCGGACAAAGTCAACATGGATTTACAAAAGGTAAATCGTGCTTGACTAACCTACTGGAATTTTTTGAGGATGTAACTGGTAAAATAGATAAGGGAGAACCAGTGGATGTGGTGTATTTGGACTTTCAAAAGGCTTTCGATAAGGTCCCACATAAGAGATTGGCGTGTAAAGTTAAGGCACATGGGATTAGGGGCAAGGTATTGACTTGGATAGAGAACTGGTTGGCAGACAGAAAGCAAAGAGTTGGAATAAACGGCTCTTTTTCCCGAGTGGCAGGCAGTGACGAGTGGGGTACCGCAGGGATTGGTCCTTGGACCCCAGCTATTCACAATATACATTAATGATCTGGACGAGGGAACTAGATGTAATATCTCCAAGTATGCAGATGACACAAAGCTGGGTGGGCGTGTGTGCTGTGAGGAGGATGCCGAGAAACTCCAGTATGATTTGGACAGGTTGGGTAATTGGGCAGAAGCATGGCAGATGCAATATAACGTGGATAAATGCGAGGTTATCCACTTTGGTGTCAAAAACAAGGCGGCAGATTATCTGAATGGCAATAGATTGGGAGAAGGGGAAGTGCAACGAGACCTGGGCGTCCTTGTGCACCAGTCGCTGAAAGTAAGCATGCAGGTGCAGCCGGTGGTTAAGAAGGCAAATGGTATGTTGGCCTTCGTAGCGAGAGGGTTCGAGTACAGGAACAAGGATGTTTTGCTGCAGTTGTACAGGGCCTTGGTGAGACCACATCTTGAGTATTGTGTGCAGTTTTGGTCGCCTTATCTGAGGAAGGATGTTCTTGCCATGGAAGGAGTGCAGCGAAGATTCACCAGGCTGATACCTGGGATGGCAGGAATGACGTATGAGGAGAGATTGGGTCGATTGGGCTCATACTTGCTGGAGTTTAGAAGAATGAGGAGATCTCATTGAAACTTATAAAATTCTAACAGGACTAGACAGACTAGATGCAGGAAGGATGTTCCCGATGGTCGGAGAGTCCAGAACCAGGGGTCACAGTCTAAGGATAAGGGGTAAGGCATTTAGGACAGAGAGGAGGAGGAATTTCTTCACCCAGAGAATGGTGAACCTGTGGAATTCTCTTCCACAGAAGGCAGTAGAGGCAAATTCATTAAATATATTCAAGAAGGAGTTGGATATATTTCTTAAGGCTAAAGGGATCAAGGCATATGGGGAGAAAGCAGGGACAGGGTACTGAATTTGGATGATCAGCCATGATCGCATTGAATGGCGGAGCAGGCTCGAGGGGCCAAATGGCCTACTCCTGCTCCAACCTTCTATGTTTCTATGAAACTGGCTTGGTAGATATTTCAAAACAATAGCAGCTCAGAAAAACACCTGCTTTGATGATCTCAGCATAACACTGGGGCCAGAGTAGCATTCAGGAATTGGCCTCTTAAATATACTGTACAGGCAAACTTAACATTAATTCAGTCAATCAAAAGATTTATCCGACATCAGATGACCCTATCCATTATGCTCTGAAGGTCATAACTAGATTATGAAACCCTTCCTCGCACAAAAAAAATGCTCATGAATCTTTTGCAATTGAATTCAAATGCAATAGATATGACAGTTGTGATTCTATCTGGGATCAATGGCGAGACAATGATAGTACCATCACCCATGGTGAAAACCGCACTGGTTAGCAGGCCTACAAGCTCCTTAGAGTGAAACTTTTAATTATTTTATCAAAACATCACTCACATACATCTCTTATGGGACTGAATTGAAAACTCAGTTGAAATGATAAATAATGTGCCTGGGAAACAAACAGCAAACCCTGTCTGGTAATTGTGTTTAGCTACTGCATGTATTTTATACCAAACATATGAACATATGAAAATACAAAAACGGAAACAGATAAAGACCAACTGGTCTAGCAAGTCTGTCTCATATCGTCATAGTGTAACTGAACATCATGAGCCTCCACAAGCAGTCGCACAGGCAGTGAACCTAGATCTCCATGGCCAAGTATTCAAAAAACGAATACTTTCAAAGAATGTATGATTGCTGTTGTCCTTGGTTGATGTGTCCAGCAGCTTCAACATGGCAAGTGCAGAGGAAGCCACATGCATGAGGTTCCGATGCACAGATTTGAAAGCACGCAGACAGCCTTGGAGCAGGTAGCAGCTCCAAGGCCATCTGCTGTGCTTCCTCTCACAGCAGAAGCCTTGTTTTCAGTCTTGGGTTCTCATGAATGTTCAGACTGCTGCAATACAGGGCTTTACTGAACTGCAACCTCAATGGCTAAGTTCAAAGAAAAGGTTGCTCAAACTAGGACGGAAATACTGCTCGTCTTGCTCAATGCCAGTCCTGTCATTGGGTCAGTTAACTATCAGATCTACAGACATTGTGGCAGAGGGCCCATTTCAGTGGTTTGAAAAGGGATCTAGCACAGGTGGACTGGAAACAAAGATTGGTCAGGAAAAGAATAAATGCGCAATGGTGGGCTTTCAAGGCGGGGATAGATCTGGTATGAACCTAGCATATTCCAATGAGGAGGAAAGATGGGGCATCCAGAGCGCGAGCTCCCTGAATGACAAAGGAAATAGAGGTTAAAATAATAGAGATAGGAGGTTTACGACAAATGTCAGGTACAGAATACAATCAAATACCAGGCAGAATACAGAGTGCGTAGGGGGAAATGAAAAAGGATTTAAGAAGGCAAAAAGAGTATAAGAAAAGATTAGCGGATAACAAAAAAGGGAACCCAAAAGTCTTTTATAAACATATAAAAAGTAAAAAGATAGTTAAAGGAATGATGGGGCCGATTAGGGGCAAAAAAAAATCTTGTGGAGGCGGAGGGCATGACTGAAGTACTGAATGAGTACTTTTATCCGTCTTCACAAAAGAAGAGGATGAAGCTAATGCTGCAGTTGGGGGGGGGGGGGGGTGTAAAGATATTGGATAGAATAAAAAGATATAAATAAATAGGTTGGCACTCAGTCCAGATGCGTGCATCCTAGGTTTCTAAGGGAAGCTAGGGTGGAGATAGCAGAAGCTCCGATCACAATTTTTCAATCCTCCTTTGATATGGGAGTGATGCCAGAGGACTGAAAAACTGCAAATGTTACATCCCTGCTCATAAAAAAGGTCAGAGATAAACCTGGTAACTACAGGCCAATCAGTCTAATGTCAGTGGTGGGAAAACTAATAGAGATCATCATCAAGGACAAAATTAATTCTCACTTGGAGAAGCATGGGTTAATAAGGGACAGCCAGCATGGATTTGCTAAAGGCAAATCGTGTCTGACTAACCTGATCGAGTTCTTTGATGAAGTAACAGAGGAAGGTAATGCAGTAGATGTTGTAGATAAGGACTTTCAAAAGGCATTTGTTAAAGTAGCAACAACAACGTATTTATATAGCGTCTTTAATGTAGTAAAACGTCCCAAGGCACTTTATAGAAGCATTATCAAACACAATTTGACACCAACCACATAAGGAGATATTAGGGCAGGTGACCAAAAGCTTGGTCGAAGAGGAAGGTTTTAAGGAGCATCTTAAACAAGGAAAGAGACAGAGAGGTTTGCCGGGGGGGGGGGGGGCGGGGGTGGATTGCAGAGGTTTGCCGGGGGGGGGGGGGGCGGGGGTGGATTGCAGAGGTTTGCGGGGGGGGGGGGGGGTGGATTGCAGAGGGGAGGGGGGTGGATTGCAGAGGTTTGCGGGGGGGGGGGCGGATTGCAGAGGTTTGCGGGGGGGTGGATTGCAGAGGTTTGCGGGGGGGTGGATTGCAGAGGTTTGCGGGGGGGTTGGATTGCAGAGGTTTGCGGGGGGGTGGATTGCAGAGATTTGCGGGGGGGGGTGGATTGCAGAGGTTTGCGGGGGGGGCGGATTGCAGAGGTTTGCGGGGGGGGGCGGATTGCAGAGGTTTGCGGGGGGGGGGCGGATTGCAGAGGTTTGCGGGGGGGTGGATTGCAGAGGTTTGCGGGGGGGGGCGGATTGCAGAGGTTTGCGGGGGGGGGTGGATTGCAGAGGTTTGCGGGGGGGGGTGGATTGCAGAGGTTTGCGGGGGGGGTGGATTGCAGAGGTTTGCGGGGGGGGTGGATTGCAGAGGTTTGCGGGGGGGGTGGATTGCAGAGGTTTGCGGGGGGGGTGGATTGCAGAGATTTGCGGGGGGGTGGATTGCAGAGGTTTGCGGGGGGGTGGATTGCAGAGGTTTGCGGGGGGGGTTGGATTGCAGAGGTTTGCGGGGGGGGTGGATTGCAGAGGTTTGCGAGGGGGGTGTGGATTGCAGAGGTTTGCGGGGGGGTGGATTGCAGAGATTTGCGGGGGGTGGATTGCAGAGGTTTGCGGGGGGGGTTGGATTGCAGAGGTTTGCGGGGGGGGTGGATTGCAGAGGTTTGCGAGGGGGGTGTGGATTGCAGAGGTTTGCGGGGGGGTGGATTGCAGAGGTTTGCGGGGGGGTGGATTGCAGAGGTTTGCGGGGGGGGTGGATTGCAGAGGTTTGCGGGGGGGGGTGGATTGCAGAGGTTTGCGGGGGGGGGTGGATTGCAGAGGTTTGCGGGGGGAGGATTGCAGAGCTTAGGGCCCTTGGTAGCTGAAGGTACGGTTGCTAATTGTGCAGCGATTAAAATTGGGGATGCTCAAGAGGCGAGAATTGGAGGAGCGCAGATATCTCATAGGGCTAGAGGAGATTACAGAGATAGGGAGGGGCGAGGCCATGGAGGGATTTGAAAATAAGGATGAGAATTTTAAAATCAAGGCGTCGCTCAACTTGGAGCCAATGTGGGTCAGTCAGCGAGCACAGGGGTGATGGATGAACAGGACTTGGTTAGGCAACGGGCAGCAGAGTTTTGATTGAGCTTAATTTTATGGAGTGTGGAAGATGGGAGGCCGGCCAGGAGTGCATTGGAATAGTCAAGCCTAGAGGCAACAAAGGCATGGATGAGGGTTTTCGCAGCAGATGAGCTTAGGCAGGGGCGGAGCCAGGCAATATTACAGAGGTGGAAATAGGCGGTCTTGGTGATGGTGCGGATATGTGGTCGGAAGCTTATCTCGGGGTCAAATTGGCTAAGGGATTGGAGGCAGAGCACAGTGGTGAACGGATGTTTTTCTGACAGGAACGAAGTATGCAGTGGGGTCCCCCCAGGGGTCGGTATTCAGACCATTGCTTTTCTTGTTATATATAAATGACGTGGACTTGGGTATAGAGTACAATTTTGAAGTTTGCGGATGATATCAAACTTGGCAACTTTGTAAATTGTGAGCAGGATAGTAGCAGACTTCATAAGGACATAGACAAACTGGTGAAATGGGCAGACACATGGTAATTTAATGCAGATATGTGTGACTTGATCCACTTTGGGAGAAACAACATGGAGAGGCAGTATAATCTAAATGGTACTATTTTGAAGGGGGTGCAAGAGCAGAGGGGCCTAGGGGTGCATATTCACAAATCTTTGAAGGTGACAGGGCAAGTTGATAAGGCAGTTAAGAAAGTATGGGATACTTGGCATTGAAGACAAAAACAAGGAAATCATGCTAAATCTCTATAAATCTCTGATTAGGCTTCAGCTTTATTGTGTCCAATTGTTGACACCACACTTTAGGAAAGATGTCAAGGCTTTAGAGAGGGTATAAAGGAGGTTTACTAGGATGATACCAGGAATGAGGGACTTCAGTTATGTGGAGAGATTGGAGAAGCTTGGATTGTTCTCCTTAGAGCAGGGAAGGTTAAGGGGAGACCTAATAGAGGTATTCAAAATTATGAGGGGTTTTGATAGAACAAGTAGGGAGAAATGTTTCCTCGGTCATGTGGGTTGATAACCAGAGATTTAAATAGATTTAAAATAATTGGCAAAATAACTAGAGGGGAAATGAAGAGAAATCTTTTCACACAGAGGGATAAAATGATCTGGAACGCACTACTTGAAAAAGGTGGTAGAATCAGATTCCATCAGAACTTTCAAAAGGCAACTGGGCATGTCTTTGAAGAGAACTAATTTGCAGGATCGGTGCTTCCCGAGTCCAAATTGTGAACAAGAGCACCCAGCACTAATCCTTGTGGAATACCATTTCCCACCTTTTTGTCAATCTGAGTAACAGTTGGCTGAGACTATGACAGATCTCAGGAAGATCCAACTCTAACCATATTTCAGTATCTACCTACTTTTATACCGAAAACCTGTACCTTTGTTAACAACGAACCAGTCTGCACTGGCGAGATCAGCAGCCTTTTGGATGTTGCATCTAATTGAACTTTGATAATAACTATTATAATGCAAAGGACCATCTCTTGCTGTACTTCTGCTTTTTCTTTCCAATTTCCTGCACCAGATAATCCTTATGGCCTAAGTATCATAATTTAGTGGCAATTTCTGGGCTGATTTGTGCTGGGGGACTGCAGCTATGGGAAACTGGGTTAAAACTGACCAAATCCATTTCAACTAGGACCCTAACTCAGCTATGGATGAACTGAAACACAGGTCCCAGAAGTTTAAAGTCAAGCTGGCAATCCACTGACCTCTCCACCTGAAATGCTCGCAGAATGCTTCTCTTAAGAGGGGAAAAAAAAGTAGACTGAAGTAATCAAATAAATTGATTTTCACCACAGTATCAGTATTTCACAGGTTAATTAACATTTATTTAAGCTAAGTAAGGATCTAAGAGACAAATGCGGTTTGGGAGCTTCGATACGTCTCATATAAACTACTACATAATACATTAGGAAAATGTGTTTACAGTATTAAGAACAGTAATGAAACACCAAGCACATAAACTTTAATTAAAAAAAAACAAATGCTTTTGTTGAGATACCTTCAGGAATACAAAAAGTGACTTGGGAAACGTACCTATTTCAAGTAGCCCTGTATGAATCATCAATGCATATTCTGGTAGCTTTTGTATGATTTATCTTCATCAGCTAGAGTTGAAATTACCAGACTCCAATTACACCGCAATACATGTACAGAAGAACAATGTCACTTTTACCACTAGAGAAGGCTTAAAATGCCTGGGGTAAAGAAAGTAATCTACTGTTCGCTGACATTCACTGCTGGAAAGTCATTTGTTTTAATGACGATTGAAAGTTGTTTAGTTCAAACCCCTTAACTGCTATTTGCCCCTTGTCAGTAGTATTATCTTCAATTCAAATTTAAACTTTAGCAAATTAGAAAATATATGAAATCTAAAAGAGACCTGACGAGTATATCAGTCCTTAAGAACAGGTTGCTGCAGATTTCATCATCTCAGAAATGAAGGAAACAGGGATTTTAATTTTCACCGGTAAAGCCATGGCTTTCAATAGCTTAAGTAGATGGCCTCAAGGCAACAACACAGCCAATGACTATATGTCACAACAAGAGAGGGAGAGCAAAAATAGTTGATACAGACACAGAATAAAACAGAATCTGAGGAAATAATTTGGAGAATCAAGGTCAAAAAGTGTCATTTGACTTTAGGCCATTTTATATTGAGCCTTAATGCAAGACAGCAATGAAGGAATAATTATTGTCTCATAACTCAATTTAGCCCAAGGCAACTTTACAGCATAGCTTTTTAAGGTCATATTACAGTGAAGTAATAAAGTACATTTAAATATTGTACATGCCAATTTAATATAAAACCATGCAGAACTACTAAGTGCCAACTTGATTATACGAAAAGAAGCTTTATTCATTCAAATTACATGTCCTTGTGTTTTTTTCCCCCCTCTCTATGCGGTGAGCAAAGATTTGGGATATCAAATGAATTGCCTTATTTTCACTCCGCTGAAGGAAATGCAGAACCCTTGAGGCGTTTTCTATCTTAGGCAAATTTCCTCTGAACGATTTGAATTCTGCCTCCTTACCTCCTGAGAAATGGATATCCCAGTTTACCTACACCACTTTTGAACTGTTGTTAAAAACTTCTCCTGCATCAAGTGGTCTTCAAAGCAGGTTTAAAAAATGAAAAACTCTATTTGCAGGTTTAAAAAAAAATGAAAAACTCTATTTGCAGGTTTAAAAAACCCCAGCAAATACTGCAAACACTCGACAAATCAGGCAGCTTCTGTAAAGAAAGGAAAATCTTTATGCGTCAGGCATAGCTCCTCATCTGAACACGTCTTTCATGCCTGGAGTACCTTCCTTTACAGAGGCTGCCTGACACGGCGAGCGTTTCCAGCATTTCCTGTTTTTGTTTCAGATTTCCAGCATCTGCAATATTTTGTTTTTTGTTCTATTTGCAGGACTTTAAGACCGTTAGAAATATGAAAACTCAACTATAGCTTCCTAAGAGTACTGCAAGCAACTACGTTTTTTTTTGTTGGCAATTATGCAAACCGGGTTAATACTGGTTTCTGTTAGTGGATTCTGCAAGGTATATTTTGGTCCAGCAGGCTAAAATCAATTTTGGTTTCTGTCAAGCAAAGGGGAATTTAATATACTGATGTGGCGAGAGCAGCAAAGTTAAAATTTCAGAGCCGTTCAGTGAAAAGTAAGAGCATAAAGGAGTGTTAATGCAGGCTTATTGGTGTTAGCTGTCAAACTGTGTTTTTGATAGCTGGGAGGACAACATGTTAATTGTCAGCCATCACAAGTATTTGAAGTATTTGGCTGAGACCTCTTCACTCTTATACTCCAATCCTTTTGTAATAAAGGCCAACATAGCATTTGCTTTCCTAATTGTTTGCTGTACCTGCATGTTAACTTTTGGTGATTCACTTACAAGGACACCCAGGTCCCTCTGAACACCAACATTTCCCAATCACTCATCATTTAAAAAATGTTCTGCTTTTCTACTGTTCCTACCAAAGTGGATAACTTCACATTTTTCCACATTATATTCCATCTGCCATGTCCTTGCCCACTCACTTAGCCTGTCTATATCCCTTTGCAGCCTCTTTGCATCCTCCTCACAAGTTACTTTCCCACCTAGCTTTGTATCATCAGCAAACTTGGATACATTTCACTCTGTCCCTTCATCTAAGTCATTGATATAGATTGTAAATAGCTGAGGCCCGAGCACTGATCCTTGTGGTACCCCACTAGTTACAAGTTGCCCGCCCCAAAAAACGAAGTTTATTCCTGTTCTGTTTTCTGTCCGTTAACCAATCCTCTATCCATGCTAATATCTTACCCCAATCCCATGAGCCCTAATTTTGTGTAATAACCTCTTGTGTAGCACCTTATCGCATGCTTTCTGAAAACGCAAATACACCACATCCACTAGTTCCCCCTTAACTACCCTGCAAGTTACAATCTCAAAACTCTCTGGATTTGTCAAACACAATTTCCCTTTCATAAATCCGTGTTAACTCTGCTCAATCATATTATGATTTTCTAAGTGCACTGCTACTACAACCCTAATAAATGATTCTCGCATTTTCTGATGTCAGTAAGCTGGCATATGGTGGAAAAAGTTCTCTGTTCAACGGTTTGAGCTTGGTATTGGTTACCTATATATTGGGCAAGTTAAAGCATATCTGTTTCGTAGAAGACTTCAGGTCTGCTTACAGGAGTGGCTGGTGGTGCCATACCCAAGTAGAACATTTAGCATAAATCCCCAAAATGTAACAGCATTCACCAATGGACAGCCTCACATGGACATTCTAGTCTCTATGTGACCATGTATGATCTCATATATTGTTCACATACAGACAGTAGTGAACTGCATGCCCTTATCTCCAACATGAAAATCAAACAATTGGATGGAATCACTAGTAGGCACAGCTCTCTGCACCAGCTCCGTTTTAGAATGGTGAGCCTAGCTACATTCCTGTGCTTCCTTAGTTTAGTTTATATCCAACACATTGCTAAAATGCTACCACTGTTAATATTAACTTGGCAATAGCTTCCCTTTTAATTTCCCAAGCCCATGCCATGAAGGGGAGGTGCTGAACTTAGACCAGACAATTCCCCACTGGGAGAAAGAAGAAATTGAGAATCATTCCCTTAAGACACGTCCAGGCATTTCCTTGTGGCTCAATCCAGAGCTGCACTGACAAAAGCCTGGCAACAGGTAGCCTGCCTAGCCTTTCAGCTACAGAATGAGTGCAGACACCCAAAAAAATAGAAAGATGAAGAAGAAAAATACAGAAGAAAAGCTCATTGGCATTTTGGCAGCACCACTTCTTTCATACGAGCCAGTTATGAAATATATAGTGTATGTAAAATTTACCGTGAATTATTCAAATGAACACTAAAGCAGATAAAGCAGATGGTCGTTATTGTACAACTATCAGCAAGTCAGCAACAACTTAAGAGAAAGCAACTGCTTTTATGGTACATTTTATGAATATGAGGGAGGGTTTATGTGAAATATGTTAACTGACTTGTGTTTTCACGACAGATGCAGTCTGACCTGCTGAGTGCCTCCAGCATTTTCTGTTTTCGTTTCAGATTTCCAGCATCTGCAGTATTTTGCTTTTTGTTTAAAAGCAATCAATGTTATCTTGTTTAGTGGTGGTGGTGTGGAGATGCCGGAGTTGGACTGGGGTGGACAAATGTAAGAAGTCACACAACACCAGGTTATAGTCCAACAGCTTTATTTGAAATCACAAGCTTTCTCCGAAAGCTTGTGATTTCAAATAAAGCTGTTGGACTATAACCTGGTGTTGTGTGACTTCTTACATCTTGTTTAGTGGCATAGAAACTGAATCTTAAAAATATACTTAATTCTTTAAACATGGATTGTTCAGATACCAGCAGTTACTGACCACTTCCTTATGACAATGTGCATAGAAGAACATGCATTGATGCAGCACCTTATCATGTCCTCAAGACTTCACAAAGCACTTTATAATAGATTTGTTTTTGAAGTGTAGTTACTGATATCTAGGTAAAAACTGATATATAGTCCCATCAGTGGACCTGCTCTAATGTAATCCATTTCACTGCTTGATCAGGGGCTTGCAAAAGTCATGGCGAGCAACCTCAATACAACAGTTCTTCCTCCTTCTTCAACATGATCCAGTTAAAAATGTCAACCTTCTGGCTTAAAGGACTGCAGACACATTTTTCAAAACTTACCCAGTAATTAAAAAAAAAGTTTTATACCGTGCCTCTGGGACTTTTTTTTAATGAACATCTTTATCTGAGTAAAAGGGTTAACTCAGACATGCATCCTTACTTTATACATGTATGACCATAAGATTGACACTTCAAGCATTTCATCGACAATTTACAATATATGAACTGTATGCAGATAACTTCAGCAAATATGTTCAGGTTTAAGCATTGGCAAACACCAAAAATGGTATTACAGCTTGTACTTCTAGTTGGATGACTGTCATATGTACACAGATTTATAACATTTTTTTTATTTTTATTTTTTAAAAAAGCTCAACATTTTCCATGCTGAAATGAGCATAAAATTACCAATGGTTCTTCAAACCACTTTGAGATGATATTTTATATAAAGTTAAAGCAAGCTAGAAGCAGACATTTAATCTTACTGGAGCTCCTAGAGATGCCTAAAGGCTGATTGTAGTTGATAGCCAATCTTGAAAACTTGGCCAAGAATTGATTGGAGATAGTTACAACTATACTGCTTCACTGTCTGCAGTACCCAAATGAAAATGATCACAGAAAAGTAACAAAGAAATTCAGAAAACCAATGTAAAGTGACAAACCATGACGACTTATCTGGAGGGGGAAGTACCTTCAGTACTACATTTCATCCGGATCAAATCAGGGCACCAATACAACCATAAAAGCAAATTCA
This sequence comes from Somniosus microcephalus, assembly GCF_052327205.1. Classification (NCBI taxonomy): domain Eukaryota; kingdom Metazoa; phylum Chordata; class Chondrichthyes; order Squaliformes; family Somniosidae; genus Somniosus; species Somniosus microcephalus. The sequence continues at coordinate 128,567,166 of NC_140995.1, read as the reverse complement.
TTCAGCACAAGGACAGATGGAACCACTGACCCAGGTGAAACCACCATTAGAGGATGACCATAATTCAATTTTATAATAGCATTAAGTGACTGACAACGATCACATTATGATGAAATACAACTGTAACACTAACTATATCAGACTTTTCCTGTAAACTGTTATTTTCCTATATAAATCTGTATGTAGAAGTACAGCAGGTTAAAAAAATCTTTGCTTGCGCTTTTAACATCCTCTTTTCTATCTCATTCATCTGTTCACTGTTCTGCTCTTTGTTTTTTTACCACATAGTTCTGTCTGTCTTGTCTCTCTCACTATGCCTTCCATCTGTTTTCTGCCCATTTCTGATGTAATATTTTGCCCCCAGTTCCTCCTTCTTTCTGAAGGACATGATGGTAGTGAGGCACACTATTTTTGAACAGGTTTGTGTTACTATTTTAGACAATACTGACAAGGAGCAAAAGGTCGAGGGAAGGAGGGTGTAATTTGCAGAATTCAAAGGTGATTCTGCAATCTGGTGCTCACAAATGAACACTTCGAATTTCCCTAGATTACTCCTTGCAAGTACTGCTCCCTCCTGGGCGTACTGAATCATGGGATTACCCCTTTCATTTCCTATCTCTTTTTCGTTCCAGATTTATGTCAAGTACATAATCCCTATAGAGATGGGAAGAGGGTCCATAAATCAGTTGCACATAAAGTGCCACCACTGTAAATAGCAGTACATGATCAAACATGCTGGCCAACAGTCACCTATTTGAATATTTTTCTGGGGCTCCAGAGGCATTGATCATAATGGCCAGGAAAACCAAAGAGCTCAGAGTGGAATTAAAATTCTGGCAATAGCTGTCAGTCAAGGGATGCTGACTTTCTCTTTAATGCCAGTAGGATTTTCTGCTGTGGGGAAGGAGAGGAGGGGTGTAGTTATCATGGAAGGAGGAGGGGCATAGGTGGCATGGGGCAGGGATTTTTAATTAAAAAAAAAAAATTGGAGCCTTCTCTACAGCCCTGTTCCAAATGGGCTGCATGTGACTAGAGTGAGGAGGCCTCTATAACAGAAATGTTTTGGAGCCTTACTGAGTTATGCAGGCTCCCAGCACTCTTGACGCTAACCTGTCACATTGGGGGACATTAAGTATTTCAGTCACATTGCAGGCTCCAAACCTCAGTGCCCACTATTGCATCATCAGCCTCAATGTTGAGAAAAGAAGCACACCAATGAATGGGTGAATGGTGACAGTTAGGGATCAAGATGGATTTTAACCAATTTTCATCATAAATTTCCAGATTGGGTTAGCAGATCGTTAGAAATTAACTCTCACAATTTCTTTGCAATGAAAATATGGTCCCACGATGAGTGCATATTGCATTAGCAATACCATCACGTATGCTGCATGATGTATGTGACACGTCACGTACAACACACACCATGGGTGATGATGTCACGAGTGCAATGCGCAACCATCTCAGACCCAATTTTCATGGCAAAGACCAGGGAGAATTGAGGTGCGTTTCAAGTTTGACCAGCAACTGTTTTCTTAGACTATCGGAGTAAAGAACTAGTGAGACGATGGTTCTGATCAACTAGGGCAATGATGGGGCGTATTTTGCGACCCCCCACGGGTGCATACGAGGTACGTGCGAAGCGCACGCGCTGAAGCTCGGCACTTGTGATCCATCGAGAATTCTCTTGACAGATCATCCGCATGCCCAAGAAAAGTACCTCTGCGGGTGGACAGTTGCGCTTTTTGCACAACTTCCGCCTGCTGAATGCGTGTCAAATTCTTACGCCTGGTAAAAGCAAGCGTAAGGCCTGCTTTTACCAGCATAAGAGTTAAAAAAAAAATAGAAAAATAAAATTTGATCACTCATTTATAATTAAAAATACTCTTCAAAATGGTAAGTTTATTTTCCCCAAAAATTACATTTTTGTTTAAAATATTTAATTAAATGGCATTTTAATTAATTTTAAATATGTAACATTTTAAAATTTATTTAATATGTTGGGAGTTTTTTTTTAGTTGATCCCCATTCATATTTTTGACAGTTTTTTACATAGAGAACTGTCAAAAGTATGAATGGGATTCTCTTCTTTTATTGGTTGGGACAGCCCACGTGATCCCAGGAGCACTTATGAACCGCTTGCACCCCTGGGATTCGTGAGGCTCAGCCCGCGCGGACCTGGAGAGACCCAGGATTGCAAGCCGCCATTCCTCCCAGGCAAGTTCGTAGACATTTTGCAGGTCGAGGTGTCTGTCCGCGGGAAACCTCAGATCGCAAATGTTGGCCCGATATGTCTTAAGCATCCTTTGGCTACAGAAATATATTTAAGTGCAAATGTGGGAAGTCAGCCAGGCATTGCAACAATAGCAAGGCTTCTGGTACCAAATTGTATATTAAATCTGGTCAATAAACAGAGCCCAGAAATATTCTCGCAAGAGGTTTAGTACTTTGTTTAACAAAATACTGTATCCATTATATAAGTCTCAAAAGCTTCTTCTAATCTGGATGCTGTTCTGAGAACACACTTGGCAAACTTTTGGGACTGCCAATGAGGCCCATAAAAGTGAGTTCTTAGCTGTAAAGTATTGTCATTTAGCCTTTTTAAAAACTTAACTTCCGGCGAAATTCCAAATAAAACTAATTTGTACTGATTCTGAATTTACATTTTGGGGGTTAATATTTTTCTGAATTAATTTTCTTCTGGTTTTTGACTCTAAAAAGACTTGCACTTATATAATGCCTTTCATGATCACTGGACGTCTCAACACGCTTTACAGCCAATGAAGTACTTTTTGAAGTGTAGTCACTGTTGTAATGTAGGAAACGCGGCAGCCAATTTGCACACAGCAAGCTCCCACAAGCAGCAATGCGATAATGACCAGATAATCTGTTTTAGTTATGTTGATTGAGGGATAAATATTAGCTAGGACACCAGGGATAACTCCCCTAAAAATAAAAGCTTAAAAAAAAAATCACCCAAAAAACCTAGGTTTTAAAATTTGCATTCCCATAGTTTCCAGCTTCTTCATGAGGGCTGCATGAGACACAACCTACCCTAAACATTCACCATGGGACCAAAATTCAGCTTGCTCTTTTCGAATTACCATGTGGGTCTCCAAAGCATCAGATATACATGCCACAGCAAGTTACAGAAACACTTTAATAGCTGTTGATATCAGCAGGACTTTTGCTGGTTTTTGGACTCACTAGTGTTCCCTTCCTGTGCACAGAAAGCATAATTGTGCAGTGAGATGCATATCTCAAACAGGGGCAGCTTCAAAGTCAGTCAGTGCTTCTCCTAGATCATTCCACCCCTCACCTAGAGCAATTGTCAAACTATGTATCCGTTTGCAAGGTAAAGAAGTGGATGGCTTTGGAGCTGTGCAAAAGGCAAAGTTCAGAACATTTCTACAGTGCTGGTAACTTATACGGCTCCACAATTATACAACTTTGGTACAAGTTAATAAATGTAGGTGCAATCTATGACCTCACCTACAATGGTTCGATTTTATAGATTTTATCAGATGACTACGTAAGTGAAAATAACATTTTATTTAATTATTTTGTAGATTGAAGGGTAAATTTCTGCTCCACTCTGACAAGAATCTACATGACTGGCAGAAAATTGCAGTAATTTCATAAAAAGTACTCTATCAGCTGGGTGACTTCAATTCGAAGCTGCCTAAAGTAATGAGCATGGGAGCCACCAATGCATCTCATGGTGAGGAGCTTTGCTGAGGAAACGTAATAACGGAAGACATGAGAAAGCACATTTTCTCACTACCTCCGCCACGCTGCTTAACACGTATTTTACCTCTGTATTTACAGAGGAGGATGAGCGCAAGACATGAAATGTATGGGACTTAAAGTTGATACGTCACCAGCCCGAATGGTTTACACTCCAGGTACTGAAGGACATTAGTGACAAAGTAAGAAAGAACTTAGATTTCCACAGCGCCTTATTGTGGACATTTTATAGCGCTGCAAAATCAAATGAATTACTTTTGAAGTACAATCACTGTTATTATGTAGGCAGCCAATTGTACATGGCAATTTCCCACAATTATGGCTTTCTAGATATATAATGAACAAAAATTTTAAAAATACATGCAACACAATTATTCTTCAAGGATTGAACATGTCTGAACAAATCCAATGGCCCAAGTTTTGTTTGCAGACTTTAAGGTAGAAATACAGGTAGACTATCCTTTATCCGAAAACCTCGGGACCAGCCGTGTTTCGGTTTTCGGAAAAATTCGGATTTCGGAAGATATTTTATAAGACTGGGAAATTTGTCGGGGGCGGGGGTCGGGGTCGTGCGCACGACTTACGCTGAACGAAAACACTTTCGGTTTTCAGAGGATTTCGGTTTTCGGAAGTGCGGATAAAGGATACACTATCCCTTATCCGAAAGGGTGGGGGTCGGTGGGGGGGGGGGAAGAAAAGAATATCGGACAGGCCACTGTATTGTTGGGTTCACTCTCCCGGTATACCTCCTTCACAACTGCCCGGCTCGGCCTGCAATCTCCTACCCAGGAGGGAACTCAGTGACCCTCTGCCCTGCTCAGCGTAAGTCGTGCGCCACTCTGGTCATGTCGTGCGCACGACTTACGCTGAACGAAAAAACCTTCGGTTTTTAGAGGGTTTCGGTTTTCAGAAGTTCGGATAAAGGGTAGTCTACCTGTATACTGTCCAAGAATGTAAATAAGTGATCTGACGGTTACCTTCTTCCAAATACAACATTGAAGTTTAAATACTTTCTTCTACTAGCTTGACTACTTGTGACTATCTACAGACAGATTTTAAATAAGAAATTTAAGAACACTTTCCAAACAAAAAAAATTACAGAATTATATAGCTGCATAGAAAGCACGTGGTGGTACTGTAAGAGGACATGCTGTCACTGTTTAAAAGATACAGCTCTTGTTTTGGGCAGGTTTAGTAGTTAATTATCTTAGACAGAGGATGGTATTGCTTTCATGGGTCATTACTTAAAATAGCCAAATACCCTGCACGGCCTAACCAGGATATATAAACAAGCACCTTCTAACAATTTTGCTAACTCAAGTATATAAATACTAGAAGCTCATCAGTGACAAGAAAGCTGCTATTAACCCAGTTTTGAGGTTCTGCTGACTAAAGTCATTTGAGCCTCTCATTATTTGCATGATCTGTACTTCTCAATTGCATTACTGTCTTGTCAACCACCCAACATCCTCCATATAATACAACTATCATGGTCTAAAAATTATCAACTAGTATTCAATGAAATACTTACTTTCATGTGGTAAACTGCTATAGCTAATGAAAACTGAATAATTTTGTTCTGCAGAATGATCGGAAACTCCAGTTAGCACAAAGTAGTAACAAAAAGAACACACATACTCACTAAGAGCTGAAAAAACAGCAGCCATGAGTAATCCTGTACTAGGGGAATCAAGTAAAAAAATTGAATGGTGGAATCCAATTTAGTTTTGCTACAGGTCCTTAATAATCTAGACTAGATTAACCTGCATTACTGGCAGATTATAAATTTATTCTTACAAGTTAAAAAAAACAAGCAATTCAGTAAACTACATATTTTCTCGGTATAAGCATGGCACAATATATTTAAGAAATACTGTGATGTTGAATTTATCTAAGGAACTCTGCTTCAGTACACTGAAGGCCATTTCAAGTAATAAATCTAGTTCCATGTAACTTTGAGATAGGTCAAAAATTGCACAGTTCTTAAAGAACTGTATCATTTTGAAAACACAGTACAATAGTTAACTCAAAAACATAATTGAATGCTAACATCTCAAAGTCCCTTGCACACCCTCTGATCATTAGAGAAAATCACTCTCCTGACTTTCAGAGGGGAGACCACAAATTTAAGGGCACAGCCTCCTTTTAAGGCCTTCACCCAATTGCAACAAAATCCAATGGCATCTCTGAATTGGATGCAAATCCTCACTACAGTGCTTTCCAGTAAATGGGTGGTGGAAAAGGTGGTCGGGCAGGATTTATTTTCTCCTGGAAGGCTGCTGGCCACCTTGGTGAGGTGACTTTGTGACAAAAATTTGTAAGAGGAGTTAGATCATTTATGCAAATGACCAGACAGCTGGCACATTAACCGTAATACTGAAAAATACAGGTATCGGGGGACAAGAAGCCAATGAAGGATGGTGAGGACTGGGCAATGGATAAGCAGAGTTTAGTACAGAAGCGGATTTGGGTAGAGTTTGGACAAGTTGAAGTTTATGCAGGGTGGAGCTTGGGAGGACGTTAATGGTCAAGTCAGGAGGCAACAAAAGCATAGATAATTTAGCAGCAGTGGGGGTAATATAAGGGTGGAATTCGGCGATGTCGTGAAGCTGTAATAGAGCGGTCTTTGTGATTGATAGAATACTGAGTTTAAGGATCAACTTGGGATCAAACACAACATTGAAGTTGTTCACTACTTGGCTCAACCTAAGCGAGCAGCCAGACAGGGAGATGGAGTTGGGTGCTAATGTATAGAAATTTTAGTGGGACCTGAATAGGATGGCTATAATCTTCCAAAAGATAAGGCAAATCCAGAATATATTACCCCAAGAAAGCAGGACCGGAGGTCATAAATATAAAAATGTAAGTTAATTTTAAATCAGCTGATATCCAAAAGAATCTCTTCACACAAAGTGATATAAATGGCTGGAAAAATTTGCACAGCAGAGGAGTGGAAATGCAGACCTTGAACATGTAAAAAATGCAGTTATGGGCTAGGCTGGAAGAAGTAGGGTACCCAAGGGATGAGTATGGTGAACAAACTAGCCTTTACTCATCCTCAACATTTTTTGTGTTCTTATAGCCAAGGTTACCTTACAGCAAATTAATCAGTTGTGCAAAGTTTTTGTGCTGACTTTGAAGTTTATACTTCATAAAGTTGTGCAACCAGGGAGAGCGTAAAACTAGGTCTTAAGTGATCGAGTCACTGGAAAGGTTCATGGTACCGAACACAAATTTTAAAACCAGGAACTGAACTAGTTGATGGTCAAGATGAGGTTGACCAAACTGTACCCAATCAGGACAGACCACAATAGGTTGCTACTCAAGAAGACATTGGTTAAAACGCATGCCAGCACTTTGAAGTATTAACCTACACATAAAAGTCAATAAACTCTGCTAAACACAAAGCTCCATACTGTTCCATGACTGTAAAAGTCACATGGTTTTAAACAAAGCAAAAATATTGTAAACTTCTTTTTAACGTGGGAAACATTGCTGCATTGATGGAATGGGAAAAAGATAACCAATAGAGAGTTTCAGAACAAGGTATTATGTATAACAGAGGGGGCGAGATCTCTGTTAGGGGCAAGTGTATGCAACAAATTTGTTAAACAACACATCCTCTCAGAGCCATAGCAAATTAATTGTGAAACTATGACAATTTTTTAAATTATTATTCATTATGGGATGTAGGTGTCACCGGCAAGGCCAGCATTTCTTGCCCATCCCTAATTGCCCTCGAGAAGGTGGTCATGAGCCGTCATCTTGAACCACTGCAGCCCATGTGGTGAAGGTACTCCCACAGTGCTGTAAGGGAGGGAGTTCCAGGATTTTGACCCAGTGATGCTGAAGGACATAAGAAATAGGAGGAGTAGTAGGCCATTCCGCCCCCTCGAGCCTGCTCCGCCATTCAATAAGATCATGGCTGATCTGATCTTGGTCTCCACTCCACTTTCCTGCCTGCTCCCCATAACCCTCGATTCCTGTTTTTCAAAAATCTGTCTATCTCCACCTTGAATATATTCAATGACTCAGCCTCCACAGCTCTCTGGGGTAGAGAATTCCAAAGATTCATGACCCTGAGAGAAGAAATTCTTCCTCATCTCCATTTTAAATGGGCGACCCCTTATTCTGAAACTGTGCCCCCTAGTTCTAGATTCCCCCACGAGGGGAAACATCCTCCCTACATCTACCCTGTCAAGCCCCCTCAGAATCTTATATGTTTCAATAAGATCACCTCTCATTCTTCTGAACTCCAATGATTATAGACCCAACCTGCTCAAACTTTCCTCATAAGACAACCCCTTCAACTCGGGAGTCAACCTAGTGAACCTTCTCTGAACTGCCTCTAATGCAAGTATATCCTTCCTTAAATAAGGAGACCAAAACTGTACGCAGTACTCCAGGTGTGGTCTCAGTTGTAGCAAGACTTCCCTACTTTTATACTTAATCCCCCTTGCAATAAAGCCCAATATTCTATTTGCCTTCCTAATTACTTGCTGTACCTGCATGCTAACATTTTGCGTTTCATGTACGAGGACACCAAGATCCCTCTGTACCGCAGCATTCTGTAGTCTCTCTCCATATGAATAATATTTTGCTATTTTATTCTTCCTACCAAAGTGGATAACCTCACATTTTCCCATATTATACTCCATCTGCCAAATTTTTGCCCACTCACTTAACCTATCTATATCCCTTTGCAGACTCTGTGTACTCCTCACAACTTGCTTCCCACCTATCTTTGTATCGTCAGCAAATTTGGCAACAGTACACTCGGTCCCTTCATCCAAGTCATTAATATAGATTGTAAATAGTTGAGGCCCTAGCACTGATCCCTGTGGCACCCCGCTTGTTACAGTTTGCCAACCTGAAAATTACACACTCTCTGTTTTCTGTTAGTTAGCCAATCCTCTATCCAATCTAATATATTACCCCAACACCGTGAGCTCTTACCTTGTGCAGTAACCTTTTATGCGGCACCTTATCGAATGCCTTCTAGCGATCCAAATACACTACATCTACTGGTTCCCCTTTATCCACCCTGCTCGTTACATCCTCAAAGAACTCTAGTAAATTTGTCAAACACAAAAGGAATGGCAATATATTTCCAAGTCAGGATGGTGTATGAGTTGGAGGGGAACTTGCAAATGGTGGTGTTCCCATGCACCTGCTGCCCTTGTCCTTCTAGGTGGTAGAGGTCACGGGTTTGGGAGATGTTGAAGAAGCCTTGGTGAGTTTCTGCAGTGCATCTTGCAGATGGTACACACTGTAGCCATGGTGTGCCGGTGGTGGAGGGAGTGAATGTTTAAGGTGATGGATGGGGTGCCAATCAAGTGGGCTGCATTGTCCTGGATGATGTAGAACTTCGAGTGTTGTTGGAGCTGCACTCGTGCAGACAAGTGGAGAGCCTTCCATCACACTCCTGACTTGTGCCTTGTAGATGGTGGAAAGGCTTTGGGAGTCAGAAGGTGAGTCACTCACCGCAGAATACCCAGTCTCTGACCTGCTCTTGTAGCCATAGTATTTATGTGGCTGGCCCAGATGGCCATCAACAACATGGCTGGGAGATTGTGGAAGAGTGGGAATTCAGAATGCAGCTCAAAGCAGTATTTTTTAAAAGCTTGCACATGATAAAGCACATGACTGCTAAAGATGAGGTTTTGTTAAAGGAGTGATGCTTACAATTGAATTTTCCCATCAAAAATGACCAATGTACTGCTTGTGGAGGTGGAATAATTTAATGCAAGATGTTAAGTAATACTACAGGAAACTTTCGATTAACTGGCCACTAAATAACCGGAAATGTCGGTTAACCGGCAAAATTCAGGAGTCGGTTCAGATAACTTTTTTTACTTTTTTTTACTCATTTCTGGCTGTGCAAGCATCTAACTGAAGCTGTTGCTAAGCTACAGAGACGCTTGCAAGCTGTGCTGATTGTTTTGAAGCTGTTGCTAAGCAACAGGGTTTGTTGCTAGATACGGAGCTCAGAAGCTCCGTATGTTTTAACTATAGCGCTCGATTCTCCAGCATTGTTGATAGACCGGCACCAGCTCGGTCCCATCCGTGCCGGATACCAGAAAGTTTCCTGTACATGGATGAACATGCTTTCATTGGAACTAAATAACCCTCCTTGTATAGTTCAGGTATTTCAAAATATGAAAGCATAGCTACATAAAGTTTTTTTTTTTTTTTAAATTGTTGAGAGAAAAAGGCACATAGAGCAAGAAACCACCACGGTTGAACGGAGGAAACAACAAAGCAAATCAAAAAGTAATTATTAGAGGACTCGAATCTTGGGTTTACTGCTGAGAAGTGTAGGAAAGAGGAAAGACTTAGGAGGTGAGGAGTTCCACATTTTAGAGTTCTCGTTTAAGAATGAATTAGGAGAGAAGACTGTGTTTGGGTTTGGAGGAGGTGAGGGGGAGAAAAGCATATTTGGAGTTTAGGAGGAACACCACTGACTACAGTAATAATGAGAAAATACAGAATGATGATAGAGAAGAGGGAGTGTGAATGCAAGGAACAATGTGAGAAAGAACAGCAGAAAGAGTGGACGTATGGAAAAGAAATCAAAACAAATAGGAAGACTTACATTTTTCTGGCACGTAGTCTAGGACTGCAAGAGGGGTACTGGTAAAGCCTCCCTAGATATGAGAACAGTATTTAAATCATAGATGGATTTGTTCTTTACAGAGGGTAACAGGAGTATTCAAAAGAGTACAAGAGAGGAAACCTAACTTTAGGTAGATGCAACATTTGAAAATTTGCATTTTGTTTATTTTGTAAAATGTTGTGTGGTTGGGAGTGGTTGAATCTCTTTCATTTACATGCATCAGTGTATATCTGAGAGAGAACACAAAAACAAAAATAGCAGAGGAAGGATCAACTTAGAGAAGAGAAATGCTAGAAAATACAGTATTGCAATTTGAGTAAAGAAAGATATATGGATTTTTAAAAATCCTAAATTTAGACATGGTATATAAGCAAACAAAAAGGTTTCATGTGGAGGTTACGGAATTGTATTTTCTGAAATGGCTACAATTTGATAAAATCTGATCATTTAAAGACATTAAACAAACAAATCAATCTGCACGTGACTTCTTCCATGGAAACTTTAATGTATTGATACAAAGGTTTGGTAACTCACCAGTGTACACCTCGCCAGCATATTGATTTCTCATTTCATCAACATTTCTATTATAATAAATTCCTACATTTTCTTTTAATGTTTTTACTAACTAGATGCTTATTCTTCAGTGGCACCACATAACTGGGACACATGATCCAGGATCATCATTTTATCAGCATGCTTATCATCAATATCAACATTATGCACATGTACCTCATCATTCCAATTTTGTAAAATGTGTACTTTATTCCTGCTGTTAATTTCACAACAAAAGCTATAGGTTTAATACTATGTAATTAGAAACTGAATTGGACTAACCTGCACATTTGGTTCTAGTGATGAGTGGAGGACCTGGTAACCCTGTTCCTCCTTCACCAGGCCTGGTCAGCAAAACTCTGATTTCATACTCTGTATCTGGGTCCAGATGCCACAGCTTGTAGGTCGCTGCATTTACAGCATGGATTTCTGTCCAAGATCCCCTGGTCATACAATATTCCACTTCTTTCAGAATGATGGGACCATCGCCAATAATTGAATTCGCATTAAGCTGGATCAGCAAATATGTAGGACCAACACCAAGTAGTTGGGGTGGTGCAATTGGCATGGGTGGCTCTATATGGGGAACAAATGTAATTCATTAATATTCAACTTCAATTTCTTCTGCCAATCACTATTCATGTAAATGATTTTTTCTTATTTTAATGATTAGAACTAAAAGTATTCAGGTTTCAGTATAGTAGACTATCAATACATTATCAAATGAATAATTATATTTCTAGATCCAAAATAAGTTTAAAAATAGTCAGCCATCAAGATTCATGGGCCCCTCATTTTGGCAATATAGCTTAAAATCTTTTAGAATTCCACTCAAATTACACAAACCACAAAATCACGAGATCACTGATCCCGATCTGTGCTAATGCCAGTCCTGAATCAGATATCCGAAGTATCTTGATTAACGCAAGTTTGTCTATTCCTCCCCCAGAGGTCCAAGTTTAAAAGAGCAAAGTTATTTGCTCTGTTGCCTCACTCTCCTTTTCCCAACCTCATACATCTCTCATTTCTCAATTTTTCTCCCCCACCATAACCAAACTCATCATGCTCACTTCCTGTTCCTACTGGGCACCCAGGCCCAAATCTTACCCTCTATCTCATCTACATGCTACCCCCAGGTAACATTATCCATAAGCATAGAACTAGCTTCATATGTATGCTGACAACACCCTACTCTACTTCTCTGCCACCACTCGATTGCAAGACCACTGAATGTGCTGTGCGACTGTTCGTCAAACATCAATTCATGAACAAAATTTTTCCAACCTAACATTACCACGACTGAAGCTAACCCATTTACGTCCCAGCAAAAAGTTTGCACCCAAACCTGACCAATTACTTCCCCATTGCTCACTCAGGCTGAAATTGTAAAACGAAAACTGAAGCCCTGTTTGACCCTGACCGGAGCTTCAAATCCAACATTTTAGCCACCTATTTTCAACTCCACAATATCGCTTGCCTTCATCCCTACCTCACACCCAGCGTCAACAAAACCCTCATGTAATGCTTAGTCCCCTCTAAACTCTAACATTCTCCTCGCTCATCTCCGAAGCTTCACTTTGCATAAGCTGCAACACGTCCAGAATTCTGCCACCGATGTCCTAATCTGCAGTAAGCCTTGCTCCTCGATTACATCTACTCTCACCAGCCTCCAATGACTGTCTGTCTCCAATACATCAAATACAGAATCCTTACCACTAGTTTTCCAGCAAGTGTAATGATGGGCATGTGAAGCTTTTATACTTTGTCCACTTGAACTGTAAAAAACACCCTGCAGTACAATTATAGTTTTTGTATATTCAAACTTGGGTTGTGGCAGGAGAGAACATTTTTAGCGATATAATACTAGGATAAAGCACTGGTGGTTACAGTCGCTGATGGTGGTAATGGTAGCATTTTAAGGTTATCCATTAAGAATAGCACAAGATATTCTTAAATCCCATCACATCTTGGTACAATACTTAATACCATAAGTTTTAAAAATAAAGGCAACGGAGCTTTTGTGTAAAGTGTATACATCAGCATTTTTATTTAAAAAGTCTTTTGTAAACCATTAATGTATAGTTCTAAATATTAATTCCAGATTTTATATCAGTCATGCACAATATCGGCACCTGTCTGAAAAGAGCAGCTGTGCAGAGCCAAAATAAATTTGCATAAATTTAAAAAACAGAAACAATCATTTTGCAGTATTATCCTTAGAATAGCATCATTACAAGATGTTTGAAAGGAGTATAGTTCTGAATTAATGTCAGCAACATTCAAAGTTTTAATCAAAGCAAGTCCACTGACAAATGCTTTATTCAACAATGGTCATATTTCCATTCCATTCCAGATGACTCATCGTTGAGTAATTTATTTCAGCTAATCAGCAACAAAGCTTTTAAATGCATAATACAAAAAGTAACCCAAGAAATATTATTTAATGATATTATAAACCCAGTATTTTTATACCTTTACAATAAAAACTACAGATTATTTAACACTGAGGGTAAATCATAGATGACATCAGTTGGCCTCAGCAACCCTACATTTGTTATCCAGTGACCTAATGCATGTTGGCTGTAGACAGGAGCAGGTTTACCTGTAATGCCACCCACTGTCAAATAGCCTGCCAATATTCACTGCCTAGGCTCACAGATGAAAAATGGGCACAGGTTAGGTTCTGGAAGATGCTGGCACTAGTGGAACAGTGCCTCAGCATGAATCACAACATTCAATAGAATAGACAATGGACGAAGTGAAAATCTGAAACTGGGCAAAAAGGAGGGGATCTAACCTACTCTGAGGTCTCTACCATCACCATTTTTAGATAGATGCTATCCATTGCAAAACAGCAGTCTCTTTTCCTCCACCAACTAATTACTATAAAAGAATTGAAAACACAATGTCTAATCATTTTTCAGCAGTTTTTAAATGGAAAGACCATTTCAGTGGTGCACCTAGAGTATGTCACAAGTGGTACATGCATATGGTGGCATATTTAATCCAATATGTAATCCCGCCTGTAGCTCTCAACTGCGATCAAATTTTGTTTTACCAGCCAAAGATAGAGATGATTCCTTAAAACAGGATTTTTACTTTTAATAACAGGCTCCATGGAACATCTCAGTCCCTGCTAATATCCTTTTGAGTCCCGGTTAGGCAGTAACAGGTGCAAGAACAATCATTTGCATTTATATGGCACATTTAACATAGTAAAACTGCCCACGGTGTTTCAGATTGCATAAGGAAAACTGATGCTGAGCTAAAGGAAGAGACATTAGAAGGGGGAAAAGCCTTGGACAAAGAGGTGGGTTTTAAGGAGGGTGTTAAAGGAGGAGAGGTGTTTGGGTTTAAGGGGAAACTCCAGCGAGCTAAAGGCACAATCACCAGGAATGGGAAGGATGTACAAGAGGCTGGAGTGAGAGGAACAGAGAGTTAAGGACAGTTGTAAGACTGGCGGAGATTACAGAGATAGGGAGGGGCAAAGCCATGGCGTGATTTAAACACAAGGATTAGAATTTAAAATTTGAGGCGCTGGAGGACCAGGAAACAATGTAGATCAGCAACAATGAGTGCAATGGGTGAGCACGACTTGAGGTGGGATAGAATCTGGGCAGCAGAGTTTGAGAGAAGCTGCAGTTTATGGAGGACGGGAGGCCAGTCAGGAAATTATTTGAAGTAACAGTCTGGAGTGAAGCAAATACTGCATAATGTGCAGGGGATTTAATCAAATGTTCCTTTTAAACAAACATTACCATTTGTAGAGTGACTGTTAAATGCCATGTACTGCATTTAATCCAGGTAAATTTAATCAATGCGCAAAGACAAAAAGACATTTACATAAATCATTCAAATAACCTTTATTTGACAGTTGCAGTATTAATGCATGAAACCTTTGCTGCTTGACAAATTTCACTGGCTTATTAAGGTACAACATTTCTACCACAAACTGACTGCCATTCATGACTTTTAATAAGCTTTCAGAGATGCAAATAATGTAATGGTAATCCATAACACTAATTATGAATAGATTTACCAGTGTTTAGTGGACACCTTACAAACCCTGCAATAGATATTAGCATTCAAGCCTTTTCTTCAAATTCTTATGTATTAACAGCTTCATTAGATTTTATCGGAACACTTGAATTCAAATGAGCCAGAAAATAAGCATGTAAGTTGTTCTGCTGCAATATTAATATTTCATGTAATACAATGTGCTACCTCAGTCTGAATTTTTAAAAATAAGTCACTTCCGAAGCAATGTTCCCGTTCAGCTGCGTGGTCGCTCGGCTGCACAGCGCTCTGGCGGTCCTGTGCAGGCTGCTTGTCGGCTTCATGATGGGCAAAACCGCACGTGTGGTATTTTGAACGACCCACGCAGCCCCTTAATTAAAGCAGCCGCACACCCCAAAAAAATGAAAGGGAACATTATTCCCAAGTACATAGAGTGTAAACTGATACACATGACCCAAGTGCCCAGAGAGACATTTGCACAGTAATGAGGAAATACTGCAATGTTAAGCTGTGTTTTTAAAATCAAACTGTAATAATTAGATACAGACTTAGACCCCAGAAAAGAAATTATGGTGTACTAGATAGCCAAATTACCACTCCATTTCCCTTCTTATACCAACATATAAATAACCCCACTACTATGGTGGGGGGTGTGCAACAACAGTATCCTACAGAATCATGGGGCCACAATGTATCAAGTGAACGGTATTGAGGTTGCACCGTTGACGGGATGCGGCAGGTGTCTCAGACCTGCTGGTCTTTCCCTCTTTTCTTTTTGTATGTCTAGATGACTATGGGTTACACTCCTTACTTACCTACATTCCCAACCTCAAGTTGTTTCTGTAGAAGCAGAGAATAAAGGCCAACAGGCTCGAGGGGCCGAATGGCCTACTCCTGCTCCTATTTTCTGTTTCTACGTAACAACTTTCTCACTGGTGAAGAAGAACAAGGAATCAAACAATTGTTCTCATGTCACTCATAAATCTCCTAGCACCTGCTTCAGACAATATAGATTGTGGCTGAAAGGGCAAAAATGCTTCCCTTTATATAGCACTGTTGCAAGTCTTCAGGATGTTCCAAATTTCTTTCTCAGTAAATTAATTACTTTTGCAATGCAGTCACACATCATATAGGAGAGCACAGCTAATTTGTGCACAGCAAGGTTCCATAAACAGCAATAAATTATCTTAAAAATTTAATTCTGGGCATAGGAGTGTCACTAGCAAAGCCAGCATTTATTGACCATCTCCATTTGCCCTTGAGAAGGTGGCGGTGAGCCTTCTTCTTGAACCGCTGCAGTCCGTGTGGTGAAGGTACTCCCACATTGTTGTTAGGTAAGGAGTTCCAGGATTTTGACCCAGCAACAATGAAGGAACAGGATGAATAAATGATCAGGTAAATCTGTTTTGGTGATTTTGGTTGAGGAATAAACGTTGGCCAGGACATTGGGAGAACGCCTCTGCTGTTCCTCATATAGTGCCATGGGATATTTTATGTCCACCAGGACAAACCTGACCTCTACCCTTCCAGACACAGTGAGCATGTGGTTAAAACAGACCACAGAATAGGAAGTTCTCAAATTTAAAAAATAAATTCTTCTACACTATAAATAGGAAAATCCATTTCCAGTAATAATGCATCTTAAAGGAGGCAGAGAGAAATTTTAGTGGGGCAGTAATTCCTCCACAAACGCGTGAGTACGGACGGGGTACTCATGCGTCTGGCCGGAGGAAATGCCGGTTTTCAGCATGCACAGTGCATGCGCTGAAAACCGGCATTTCCTCTCCTCTAACCCGAGAGGTGAAGAGGCTAGCGCGTGCGCTGTAGGGGGCAGCGCGTGCGTCTTGGATTTCCTCTGTTTTGGGGGATTTGCGCATGTCTAAAGGCCTCCGGTCTTTACGCTTGTAAAAAGCACACGTAAGTATTTATTTTTACAAGTAAGTGGTGTTTTAGTGCAATTTAGAATTTTTTTTCCACAGGTTTATTATTTTAAAGAATCTACAAGTTTTAGACCCTTTTTATTAAAAATATATTTTTTTCAAAAATTTTTTTTATTGTTTAAATTATTTTTTTAAAACTTATTTATACTTAATTTAATGATTGGGATGTTTTTTAAATTTTTATTTAAAGTTTAAATAGTGTTTTGGGTCCCTGTAGTTTTCATGAGTTTGACAGTTCTTACTCTCAAACTCATGAATGAACCTTCCCCTCCCCTGATTGGTTGTACAGTGCTCACTTGATCTCAGCCGGCACATCGCACTAACTACGCCGCTGGATCAGGTAAGCACTGCGCGCTGACATCTGAACCGGGCCTGTGACAGGAAATGCAAGCAGGCCCAGGCTTCAGATGTCAGCGCGCAGGGTGAGTGCAGATCGGCGGCTTGCACGCGCGGCAAGCCCCCGACACCAAGTTCTGGGCCAATATTAAAAGGTATGGGTAGAACAATGGGTCAGAATACTGATCTTTCAGTTTTGAATCCAGGCCAGTGGAACAGATACATTTGTACAGTACAGTACATGAATTATGTTTCCTGAATTAAAAGCTTCTTCTCATTCAAATCTGGGGACCTACTTTCTTCACTCACTCCCATACATCCAGGCCCTTTCATTTATGGGTGGCTGAATGGAACAGTCGGAGCCTATATTAATTCAGGACCAGAGGTGCTGCAACTGGTATTTTTAGATGGCACTGCTGGCATGTTTGCTCTGCGACTGAACAGTGAAACACTTGTAACTCATTCCATTTTAACAAATTAGCTAATATTTATCTGAACACATTAAAACAGGAAAACCATTATGGCATAGAAAACTGGACATATTACGGCAAATTCAATGATCCCTTTGAGCGTGGGTCAGCAAATCGTAACTGTGATGTTGTAGCCTTGTCTGTGACTTGCACTCCCTTTGAGGGCAGCTTTCCCACTGGAAGCACTTAATTTATTTACTGTTGAGTCTGTGGTATAGCTCAAGGGAAGATTCAATAGTAACTCAAAATCTTCGTTTACACCACCGGAACTTCAATACAGCACCACATTTAGACTTTACAGGGATCAAGATAGATAGTTTCCTTTGATTTGCAGAGATACCAAAAGCTCATGCATAACATGCCTTAATCCTTCTTTTCATGACATATCTTAATTATCTATTTATGGTCACAGCTTCTGTGTTATCCTAAGCTTCTTTTGCATACTAACACTAGGGGTTTAAACTCACGGGTGCCAGACAGTAATCCTCAGTTGCATATAAACATAAATAAAATTGCTCATGATTAGGTGTGACTTCAGATTTCCTTGTTCAATTTACAAAAGATCATCCCTGTCCATTAGTAGCCTGGAGAAAGTAGCAATGCTTGCCAAAGGCCATTTTTCTTTAGGCTCAAAGTCACACATAGCTCTTTGCGCAGGGCATTGATTGTGTTTAAAAGAATGTTTAGTATCTCACAGCTGAACCCTCACTTGAGTGAAAGAAACCCCCATTAAAAGACTTGTGATTTTTATTATGCCTCATGAAAGAACTTGAATGTCTTCAAAAATGTGTCCTGAAAATTTCAAAAGTCATCATGCACAATTTTCCCCTTATTTGATAATCAAATTGAGGGGAAACATTTGGGATTTAGCTGGTAAATCTGCGTTTCACCACCCACCCTATAATGATTTCCCTTCACTACATCAAATGAGCTGCAGCACTTTGTCTGTTTAAATATGGGATTTGAAAAACAGATTGGCAAAACAACGACTGTACTATGGTCTGTGGACTAAACGAAGACCTCTTTTTTAAAATATATCGTATTTCTCCCTTTCAGCAGCCTCCGATATAGAAAGCATATCCATATCAACCCCCGTACTAGATTTAAAACTAGGTCAGGTTTTGCCATTGTTCCGGAACATCAGAATTTAAAACCATCATTCACATGGTCTGGTTATACTGAGCACAGTGATATGCAAAAGAACACTTAATTGCTCTAAGAAAACAGAGCATGAAACAGTCAGTTCTGTAAACTGCCATGCAACATTTCACAGAGCATGTCAACTGGATTAACATAAAACAGCAATTCACATAATAGTACGAGTCAGGGATAAACTTTATCACCCATTTTAATTCAGGGCTTACGACTATACTATTATGGCCGGTTACTATATTTAAATCCCCACTCACATGGATGATTTATACATCACAAAATGGAACAACAATTGGCCTTTAGGTGCTATAGGATGGCAAAAACCCGAGTGTCAAGCTTACAAACTGACTGCAATGCAACATGCAAAAAAAATTTCAGCTAAAGTATAAGCAGTCATTCACATTTAAAATGAGGGTATTGTATCATGCAACAACATTCATGGAACAAGGCAATATTGTCCTGAGCCTTCAACTGGCAATAGGAAAATTAAATGCTTTTATCATGGGAATTTTATCATTAATAGTCTATTATACAAAAAAACAATAAGAAAGCTGACTGTGCATGACAATCTAATTGCGGCTATAAACTGAGTTAATTGCATAAATTTAAGTTAACAAGGTCTATTATAAATGGTCCAATATTTAGGATAACGTTTTAATTTTGACGTGCAGCTGTCATACAACTCCTTGCATTCATCAAACTCTGACCTAAAATCAGACTATCAGGTTTCATGCTATTCAGATTTTTTGGAACTCATACAGGTACATGAATTGTAATCCAAGTATGTCTTCAAAAAGTGTTTTTAATCAGTATTTCTCTACTTAGATTAAAACCTTTCAAGGACATACCAAGCTGATTATTGTACTACACATTAACAGTTTCCTAATAAGTCTTGGGCCCGCCAGCTGGTTTGCGCCCAAAAGTTAGCGCTGAGCGCGGAGCCAGTTGCGCCCGTCAGATATTCGTTTTTTGCGCCCCAAGTCGGAACCGGGCGCTATTCCAGGGTGTGCCCGCTCCCGCTTGGGGCGCTGAAACTGAATTTCAGCGCTGTAGGCGCCGCTGCGCCACCCAATGCGGTGCGGCAGGCTGCGGTACTGCAGGCCTCCTCCTTCTCTTAAGGTGGAGGTACCTGCAACGGGGAGATCGCCGCTGGATTGTGCCGGCAAATGAGCCCGGCACCACGGAGAAGTGCCGGGCTCGCGGAAAGAAGCCGGCAATGCCGCGGGGGGGGGGGGGGGGGTGGAGGAGGCCGGGGAAGGAGGTGTGGGCAGGCGGCCGCCGAAAAAGCAGCCGGCCGCACCTCCACCTTTATGCGCCCCACTAAGGCTGCAGTAAGGCCCTGGTCTCCGGATGTAAGTAGCGGCCACCACGGAGGAGGCGGCGGCAACTGAATATGGGATTCGGGCCGGCATCGGGGCGGAACCGGGGCACTGCGCACACCGATGACGTCATCGGTGCCGGCGCAGCGCTACCGGCTACCGCCGCCATTACCGCAGCGCTGAATATCAGCGCGAACTCCTCTATTGGCGCAAAAGCCCTCTTTGGGCGAAAACTGGGCGCAAAGCCGACCGAATTTCTAGGCCATGCTGTTTTAACACTGCAGCTGTTTATGCATTTTTACCTATTGTTTATCTAGAGATTCTCCTTTATGCAATCACATATCTTCACAACAATTGCAAATAAATGCCAACATAGCAACAATGATGGTTAATTTTAATTCTGCTGGTATGCTGTGAACATGTTAGAATTATAGGCTGCATGATGAGTTTCTATTGTTACTGTAATTTGCTTGCGCAGTGTCATCTTTCTGCATAGGTTTCCTATTTATGAACTAAATATTAGAATTAACAATCTTTGACCTCACAAAAAGATTAGAAGAGAAAATATGTGAATGTGAAATTACTGAGAGGAAAGACTCTGATTTTTATTTCTTAAAACACCATATTCTGCCTATTCTTGGGTTCCCTAGCCCCAATTTTGTAAGAATGGCAAAAATGAGATTGAACTCGCTCAATTCACAGGCTCACTTGTGTTAGGAATATTTAATTTTGCAACAGGAGTCCTTTTCCCTAATTGAAATAGTCTACTGGTACATGAAACGCATGGTCTTTAGCACACACCTGGGAAACTTAAAATCTGGCTAGGCAGCGGCTCGCCATTATAAATGATATCGCCCTGGTAACTAAAAAGTAGACTACTTTTTTCCACAATGACAGCATAGGAACGTGGCTAACACTGCTCTCTGATGCTGGACGAGTTGTTACAGGAGGTGCATGAAGGAAGGTGGCCCTATCTGGAGCTGCAGGCTACCCGCCAGTGAAGGCACAAATGCAAGCTGCATGCACGGAGGTCAATTCAGTTATCTAGGTCCTTTGTATCTCTAAGCAGTAGTTCTCTGATATCCGGAGGAAGGCAAAGGTAAGTGTGTATTTGTGCACACACTTCATGTCGACCCCATCAAGCATGGCAGAAACCTAACTTGGAATCTCCTGCACCATTTAAGGCATTGCTTATAATCATTTTCTTTTTGCGTACATACTTCCATTGTGCTAAAGGTCCATGGCACATTTTTTTTTGCCAGTGGACGCGGCCAATGCAAAACAGCCAAGAGATGCTCAGACCCCCAGCCTCTCCTCCACTGTTGAAGGGTTTCTCAGTGGTTTGAAAAGGTTAGCAATGGTCTCCTAAGAGCCAATTCTTCTTCAAATAATGTGCACTGCCACATAAGAGCATCATGGCTGTTTCTTGAATAATAGCCTTTCATGTGCATAATAATGTTTCCGTGGTCAGATATATTTTAACATTAAAAATGTGCAAATCCTCCCTGTTCATGTAAGTCATGGGATTGTTTTGAGGACCACTAATGCCTACATGAGTGCCAGCTGCAACACCTTGCACTCAAGTGAAAAGCTCTACACCCAGTTCAACTGATGTTTCCTTTTTCACTTGTACTGCCCAATAAGGCAAATATCTCCTGTGGTGGCATGATAGCTTTTTGCAGTAGTAACCTTTACTTATATGTCCCTATTCCAGATATTATCTGTAGGTCATCCTGCAGCAGATGGTACAATTCAGTGACAGCCTGCCTTGTGAAGTTGATGCTGTTAAGGGAGGTCACCTCTAGCTGACACGCCCAGAAAAATGTTGGTCCCAGAGTAGTGATGGGTGCGGAGAAAACGTCTTGGGTG
Organism: Somniosus microcephalus; assembly: GCF_052327205.1. NCBI lineage: Eukaryota > Metazoa > Chordata > Chondrichthyes > Squaliformes > Somniosidae > Somniosus > Somniosus microcephalus. The sequence continues at coordinate 128,545,148 of NC_140995.1, read as the reverse complement.
TCATTGCACCTGCAGTTCATGAACTCCTCCTCATCTAAATAGTGCAGCTCCATTAAAACCCCAAAGGTTCACCACTTTGTACAATATGATTTAAATGGCAGCATCATAATGAAGGAAACTGTTGGCAGGGGAAAAAAGCAAAGATGACAGACTACCCAGCAAAACCAACCAATGCATGGAGCAAAATGCAATTAAATGTAATTAATGCAGTTGTGAACTGAATGTGCAGTCAGCCAACAAAATGAAAGAGTGATCTTATGGGCACAGGAAGACAAGGAGTTACAGAAGATGTAATGACTGCATTGCAACAAGTAATCCCCAAACACTCCCTGTTCAAATTCCTTTAGTCTGATTTCTGTTCACACACAGCACCCAAATTGTCTTGGTCAAAAACATTCACAACTTTCTCTCAACAGTATTCTTGTTCACATTAAAATAGCAATAGCCATAAGCAGGTTCACATCTCCTATGAGCTGAAACTTGCAATCTTTCATTTTACTTGAATAGGACAGCATGCTACAATTAACCCTTTTATCATCATACAATGTACTGGACATTACGTGAGTTGCTCACCACATTCTCCAGTCGGTTACAAAATGGAGTGGGGGCAGGGGAAGGAGCATACACACTGTCAGATTACTGTGTTCAGGCTAAAACCAGTAGCTGATTTATTTACTCTCCAGTTAATTATACAGAAATAAAAATACAAGAAGAAACTAACAGTACTTCTTACAATATAACCTCTTTCAAAAACAATCAAGAGCATTGAATCTTTAGATCTATTCGATTACCTTTTGAATTGAGTTTCTGATAAAACATTATATGGACAAGGCGGCACTATGCGGAGCAGGCTCGAAGGGCCGAATGGCCTACCCCTGCTCCTATTTCTTATGGAGCCCCTCGTCACCTCAATGTGGTAACAGGTAGTTAAAACGGAAAATGGAGATACAAGGAAAACCCATACCTCACACAATTAATTTGGGTCTCCAAAGAGAAGATTTCTTTAAGATTGAAGAGTCATACAATCAGTATTATTTCTAACAATCAGGCACTTAATTTGTGAACAGTAGTCTGAAGTTATTCCCTTTGGGCACGTAGTCACAATAGAAATTATTGTAAATTCCAACACAAGTTTGCACAGTCACATACATTAAAATTTCAAGGATATGATGGACTAGCCAAATTATCTAGATCTGATTACTTTCTGACAAAAACAATGGCTGGCTGCCTGCCTCTCCATAAAAACCAATAGCTGCCTCTGGACAGCTTTATGTATTATTTCTTTCCTCTGGCACCAAGACAACAGAACTCCATGACCTGGATTTCTCAACCAATGTGAAACCTGCTGCTAATGCAATGCAATTTCCTCCCAGAACTCTCATTTGCTATGCATGGTGGTTTGGAGGCCATAAAACTCTCCTTCATTGGGATTACAACACTATGAAGTATGGAAATAAAGTTCTGGTGCTGCCTTTCAAAGGTTACAGCCAGTTAAAGGTCAACATCACTTTTCGGCAAGATGGCAAAAGGAACAGCAGCCTCAGGGCATCAGCAGCTGGAAGGGGTCCCCAGATTTTCCAATGCATCAACAGAGGTACTACACCTAGAAAGGTCAAAAAGAACAGTCTGATGGGTGCTGTGGGCAGGAAGCCCATAGGAGAGTGGTGCAGGCAGTCTGGAGGAAGTGGCAGAGGCAGTCAGTGCAACCTGCGCCACGGCAGGAATTATTACATAATGACCTTACAAGGATAGCCAAGAAGTCAAGGCTCTGATGCCAACATACATCCTATATAACTCATACAAGCTTCACTCACCTCTTCACTATTGATGCTCTTTCTCTTCAGTACCTGGATATCAAAAAAACTCACTTCTGTTAAAGGCACCCTCTTCACACCACCTTCCCTCAAAACCACTCACTCAAATCACGTTGTCTGCCACAAGTTCTTCTGCTAGTAAGGGCAGCACGGTGGCATAGTGGTTAGCACTGTTGCCTCACAGCGCCAGGGACCCGGGTTCGAATCCGGCCTCGGGTGACTGTCTGTGTGGAGTTTGCACATTCTCCCCGTGTTTGCGTGGGTTTCCTCCGGGTGCTCCGGTTTCCTCCCACAGTCCAAAGATGTGCGGGTTAAGTTGATTGGCTATGATAAAAATTGACCCTTAGTGTTAGGGGGATTAAATACGTGGGGTTACGGGGATAGGGTGGGATATGTGTTGGTGTAGGGGTTACGGGGATCGGGTGGGATAAGTGTCGGTGCAGGCTCGATGGGCTGAAATGGCCTCTATCTGCACTGTGGGGTTTCTGTGATTCTGTGATTCTTCAAGGAGACTTATTTTAAAGTGAAAAAACATCTTCACCCCCTCATCATCATGCCATGGATGGCCTAATTTGGGGCAGGTCTCCATGACGTTCACAGGTTAAATCAGTCCAGAATTCCCTCAGAGCTGTTCATACTCTGGCATTTAACTTCAGTGGAGATGCTGTGCAACCCATATTTCTGCCACACTTTTGGTGAGGTTATGGCAACAGAGCAGGAACAGCTCAAAGGAAATTCCAGGCCATTGTCTTCTCTCTCTCTCTCTCTCTCTCTCTCTCCACAAAGGAAAAAATGGGCCACAGAAAAACAACTGGAATAGATCCACCAATACCAAAAGCGTCAAGTACGTAGGAAGTAGAGGCATTATATTTAATGAACAAATGGGCAGGAGAGCCTGTAGAAGAGGGGGAGGTTGGAGCTAAGCTGGCAAGAGAAGTTTCGTAAAGGTTGAGCATGGCTCATCACATGAAGGGCTGGATTTTCTCTGCGGTGTCGGGATGGTGCCAGTATAGCTGGTTTCCAGGTTCCGGTCCCGGTTGCAGCCGCTCTGTCAAAGGGATTTTCTCTTGATTGGCCTTGTTAAGCCCGCCCTGCGGGCTTCCTGTCCAATTAACAGGAAGCAGATCTGATGATGTCATTTGATGACGCGTCATCAGCCGGTTTCCTTAAAGGGACCACGGCCACATTGAGTTTTGACAGTTGTTCTGTCAGTGTTTGACAGCATTGAGGTGCTGCAAACACTGACATGCACTGCACAAAGGTGGACGGTTGCACCCAGGCTCTCCAATGACTCCCTCCATATGCTTTTGGAGGGAGTCACAGCACGCTGGAAGGTTCTCTTCCCTTCCAAGGGCGGAAGAGACCTCCCCAGGACACCAACGCAGCCTGGTTGCACATTGCACAGGAGGGCAAAAACAGGGATGTCGTCAGGAGCCCCTGGCTGCAGTGGCGTCAACCTTTCAATGATCTCAGTGGATCACGAAATGTTACTGCAAAGCCACACTCAAACTCACCCTGCTGTGCCACTCATCACATCCCCATCACTCTGCCTTCCATACCCTTCTCCTGCATATACTTACTCACACCAACTTACCTTGCACCTCCACCCATCCCTCTCTATCTGCATTATCACTTTCCCATCTCACTAGCCACCCCTCACACTCACCCTCATCCTACTGCAAGCATACCAACTAACAAGACACAAGGGTAGGCACTTGAGGGTTAGTTTCTCGTAATGTGTTGTCATACAGTGAAATCTATACTTTCAACACTGCTCCTTATTAGACAGATCTGTGCGCACCATGAGAAGTGTCTTACTGAGTTCCAGTGAATATTGAGACAGAACTTCTTCCCCCCCACCCCCCTATAGTGATGAATGTGCACGGAATGGCTTGGACATTGAAGGGATGCTTTATGGTGCTGGTGTGGGATGGTGTCAACCTGGCACATAATGTGGCAGCCAGGGTTTACAGCATCAAGTGAAGTAAATCTGGCCATGGTGATGCCATCGCTGGCCTCCCAGGCAGCAATGTTGCCAGGGGCTGATGCCCAGTGTCCTGTGCAGCATCAGGTGATGACGGACAAGGTTGGTGCTGTTGTTGGTGGTGCTGGTGTGCCTGGTGATGATGGTGTTGGGATTGGGGCTGAGCATGGAAGGAATCAGAGGAGCAAGGTGAGATAGTTTCTAGGGCACCGATGTTGCTGCATTAGATGGCAGCTGCAGGTGAGATGACAGAAGCGATCTGTCAATGGTGAGAGGGGATGTTCAAATGAGGTGGCACTGGATATACAGTTGGCTCAAAACACTTGCAAGCTAAAGAAATCTCTAAAGAAATGACAAATGCAGTAACCAACCGTTTCTGTGCTCTGAAACTGACCACCTGCAACATGGCATCCTTTACACCACTTCTGCAGATGTTAGCTTATCAGATACATCAGAGCAGACTCAACTCACGCCAGGGTGAGCTGGCATGTTCCCCGAGCAGCGGGTAACCCGTGGGGGAGCACATAAAATTGGAAGGAAGCCTCAAAATACCATTAAATTGGCTGTTAACAAGCCATTTACTGATTTCAATTGTCTCCCCTGCCGCTTGGTGTTGGGTCAGTTCGCTGCTGACAGACCCGACATCAGGGAGACTCGCGTGGAGGCGGGTTGACAGAGGGTTTCCTACCTGCTGTCAATTTTGCTATTTTGACAGCAGACCCGCCTCCAAACCCGCCCTCTGAGCGCCGGCAAAATCAGGCCTGAAGTTTCAGCTTCTTGTGCTTTCTTAAAATGCTGCAATGTTCTTACACTCACCCACTGTTTCTTCAAGGGCAAATGTAATTTTGTACACAGCTGAATAACCTCTGCTTCTATCACATCATACGGGTGTCTTGGAGAAAAAAGCCAGTCACTTGAATGACCACCTTCACAGCTGCTGGCACATTTTCATCAAATGTGTTCTGGCATCTTACCTGCACAAGTACCAGCACAGGGACATCCACTTGCCAAACAATTAGACATTCAAAGGCTTGTCACAGGCTGAGCACTAGTGATAAAGAGGACCTGGGAGTGAAAGAGAGGAAGTGGTGTTCCTCCACATTGGTTAATGAGACTAGGGACTCAGATCTCAGCAGCCCAATGATTTGGGAACATCAGCCTCAGGTAGGGAAGTCAATTTCTACGCTTATGGTTGACATGGATAAGTGGGACGTCACCCACTAGTTCCTGCAACAAATTACAGGAAGTATCTCTCAACCTGCAGAACACCCTGGAGGCTGTGACAGCCTGGGAAATTGCTGTAGCTTCAAGACACTAGGATGAGCTTCCAAGGGCTACTGGAGTGGCGGCAATCAATCTAGGAGAGTTGTAGGCAATAGGTGGACTGAGTATTTGGTCTACAGCAGTGCTGCAGGACAGGTGAAACATACGTCCAGCGCCATTGTGGTGCCCTGGCACCATGTGTGGTTACATTGAACATAAATGGGTTCAGCCTGTGGACTTCCATTCTGGGCTCCTCATAATTGTTGCATCCACAGTTACTAGTCCTCTTGTTAAAGCATTCCCCATCAACAGATAATGGCCTGTACAGATGAGTGAGTGAGACCGGCTACTGCACAGAGCCTCTTTCATTATAATCCACTCTAAGTTTCTCAGTTGTCACACAACCTAGACATCATACAGCAGCACCAGGCCTGCGGCGATGGGAAAGTGGTGACAGATGCAGGTGAAGGTCATCACTGAGGGAACCTAGCCACAAACCTGCATGAAGGCAGTTCGAGGGTGATTATCATTGGACAACATTGCCCTCCCCAGCTGGAGAAAGGGGAGAAAAGGATCCCTAAAAAAAAAAAATCACCCAATCCATCCTCAGTCTGCTGGTCTGCTAAGGCCAGCTGGCCATCCAATCATGTGGTTAAAGCGCAAAGTAACAACAGCAATCGCAAAAATGCACTAAAAACCTTGCCTCCTTTAATTTTCATACTCTACTTGAGGATGCAAAAGGCCTCAACCGACATATGGATATACCATGTGTCAAGTTCACTAGACTGATTCCTGGGATGGGGGATTGTCCTATGAGGAGAGCTTGAGTTGACTAGGCCTATATTCCCTAGAATTTAGAAGAATGAGAGGTAATCTCATTGAAACATATAAAATTCTAACAGGGCTTGACAGGATAGATGCTGGGAGGATGTTTCCTTTGGCTGGGGAGTCTAGAACCAGGGGTCACAGTCTCAGACTAAGGGGTCAGTCATTTAGGACTGAGATGAGGAGAAATTTCTTCACTTAAAGGGCTGGATTTTGTTAATGGGAAGCTTTTGGAGGCGGGACTGCTGCTTGCCAGCTTTCAATCCTGCCTCCATCAGCTTCTGGCCAACCAGCGGGATTTTTCCGATTGAACTTGTTAAGCCCACCCAGCGGGCTCAGCAGGCCAATTAGGGGGAAGTCACCGACAGAGCACGTACCATCTGTCAAGATTTCTTGAAAGAAATAACAGCGTTTGACACTGACATTCTGTATAGTTTGATGAGTCCTTGTGTTCAGAACTCATAAAACACTTCAACTTGGCAGAAATCATCTGGCTGTTGTTTCGGAGGATCCAACAGCGAGTCTGTGAAATCTACAATGATAATGTCGGGACTCCAGATCCACAGCAGCTGAAGGCTGTAGGCAGAAACAAAGGTAAGTGAACATTTTATAACACTTAACACTCACCTTGCATACTTACCACTCCACACTTGCACCCATCACTCACCTCTACATCTCACTTTTAGACACCTCCGACCCCTGCAGACGACCTTCTCATCTCCTGCACCCTGGCGGGGTTCTCAGAGGTCGGGAAGCCTGTACTTCGGAGCTAAAAATAGGGATAATCCTTTTTTCTGCATATTAACTACCTGTTAACAGGCAGTTAATAGGATTTAATCCCTTTCCCGCCTCGAGGAGACGGGACCCGGGGCAGGACGGCTTCCCACCTCCTGGCAAAAGGGCACTGAGGCGGGTTGGGGGCGGGTTTGCCAGCCGCCCCCAAATCCTGCAACTTTACCGGCAGTCCTGCCTCCATACCCGCCTCCTCGGGGCTGACAAAATCCAGCCCAAAGGGTTGTGAATCTTTGGAATTCTCTACCCCAGAGGGCTGCGGATGCTCAGTCGTTGAGTATATTCAAGACAGAGATTGATATATTTTTGGATATTAAGGGAATTAGAAGATCAGCCATGGAAGGTGGAACAGGCTTGAAGGGCTGAATGGCCTACTCCTGCTCCTATTTCATATATTTTTTACATTCTTATATTTGATAGAGACAGCTCACCAGATACAGCATCGACATAGCTGCTCTCAGTGAGACCCAGCTCCATGTCAAACTTAGTTCAAGGAGGTTGGCTCTGGCTTTACCTTTTAGTGCATCAGTAATCCACAAGTTGAATTCCACCTTTCTGGTGTAGGCTTTGCTATCTACACAGATTTGGCATGCAGGCTGATGGTTCTTCGCATTCCCATTAGGCTACAGTGCTACGTCACCAACAATAGTACCATCTACTAACCATGACCAACACCAGTGGCGTGAAAGAGCAATTCTGTGAAGATCTCACCAACATCAGATCAACACCAAGATCAACACCAAGAAATTACAAACTAATAATTATAGGAGATTTCAATGCTTCGTTCGGCCTCCATCACAGCTCATGGAAAAATTGGACACCATGGAGTTGGCAGCAAAAATTCAAGCATTGCCATATAACTGGAATTAAAGCCACAATCAAAAATGTACAGCCATGCTGGTCTAGACAAGTTGTTTGCATGCCCGATTGTACAATTTCCAAGTCCATCTTCTACAGCGAGCTTTAGTCCAGATATTGTAACAGAGCTGGGCATATGAAATATTATAAAGGCCAGTCAGCTTAATATCTTGCAGAATTAACTTCAACACTTGGGAAGACACAGCCAGCGGCAGACCATAATGGCATCACATCTGCCAGCTTGGTTTGAATGAATTTGAGGCTGCCAGGGTCTGGCTGCGAAGCACCTGGCACACAAGACAACTTATTCAACCGCCTCATCTGGTTTCCATGCAATATGTGTGGCCATATATGTGCATCCCGGATTGGCTGCCTCTCCCAGCAGCGCATCCACAACAACCGATACTCAACCTTCGACTCAATGAGAGACTCCATTAAAATTCTAGATTTCCAACTGATATTTGCAGTATCTGCATTGTGCTCTGAAAAGAACTGAATTTTATGCAATAAGCTTAATTTTTTCAAGTACTAACCTCAAAATAATGTTCACTAGCTCCATGAATAATAACAAAGCTCTTCAGGGATACAACAGCCCACATGGTTTGATCTAAATGTCCGCTTAGCAGATTTTCAATACAGTAGCGAGACCCAGGAAAGAAACAAATCCTGCCTCACAATACCGTAGGGAGCAGTAAAACACCCTACATGTTGACAATAATTCCAACTAAAGCTAAATAATAATGCAACCAACTGGTACAAAGGAACACTCGATGACGACTGTGGAATAGTATTAAAACCATCATTCATGAGTTAATGGAATGGATGTGCGTGCACAGACAAATGTGTGCAAATATCTCCCAAAGACATGCCCATTTAATTGTTAAATTAAATCTCTTAAAAATGATTCCTAGATAATAAGTCTAGAGTCGAGCTCAGAAAAATTATTTCCCTCCATAAATGCAAGATGACAATAATAAACTCAGTTCATACATCAAGAGCAGAACTGTATACATTTTACACAGCCTAAAGCATTTAATCTTACTGACACCACCAGTCCCAATTGGGTGAAGGAATGAAAGGAATGATCTTCACATAGGAAGAGCAAACCTCTGTTCAGAGAACAGATTGGCATATCCTGCACTGCAGAACCTTATCTCTTATGATTCAAAGCAAGCACAATTTTGAAGAACACAACTTAATAGAAAATTCTGCCTAAACACACAATAATTGCCCAAAATACTGGCTTTGACAGGCAACATCACATTATTGCACCATCAGAAACTGGTTTTAAAATATGAATTTAAGCAGTAGATAAAATATGTAAAGGGAAAACCAACCCTCCTCAGAAAAGAAGCTTTCAAATTTAACAGGCCATAATTTGCTGTGTTAGGGCGTCTAATGGAGTCTGCCATTAGTTAGACTTGCCCTTGCACATCTAGGTTTTTACATTTTTTGTGTGGAAAGTTGCTGAAAGTGAGAGCTGATAACGTCGCAGTGAGGGAAACTGGGCATCTGGGGTCTGAGTGAACAGGACAAGCTACTGTGCAGCTCCTTAACCAGATTGCAGGATTGTGAAATTAACAGCGCACAGGCTGAGAAGGAAGTGCAAGTTAGAGTGGGTGAATTAAATGTTAAAACAGGTACAGAAAGAGAAATAAAGAGGGAAAGAAAGATTGGATTGAGAAAGGGAGAAAAAAATGAAAAGTAAAATTTTTCACATTTTTCATTTTTAAATCTACAACAATTAAAACCTGAAGGAATGAGACGCCACACTTGTAATACCCTGTAGTTATTTTTCAGTGCCAGAAAGGTTGCATGGCAGTAATTAACACTTATCACGTCGTTAAAAGGGTGCTTAGACTGAAATGGACAAAACTTAACTTTCTGCGGTGAGCTGAGTTCATATCTGCAGTCCAAATACAGCAACCTCACGTTGCTCAATGGTGAGGCAGACAGTGAGATGCCATTTTCATGAAGCTAACAGCAGAGCAGTGCATCTCAGGGCAACATTTGAATTTTCTTGTTTAACTGCACATTTGCCCTCGTCTGAAGTTGCTGTAGCATTTGCGCATAAAGGTTAACACCATTAGCCTTGCTGTTATTTTGACAGCAAATTATGGCCCAACATTTCATTCCATCCCTGAATTATCCCCTTCCCACCAAAAAAAGTTATTTTCTAGAAGTGCAAATGTTAAGGCAACATGGAAAATTTCCCAAATAATGAAACTTATTTGATCACAATCCGAACTGTTCTATAAATTCAATTTTAAACTGGTTTTAAAATACACTATCATGTGAGTAAACTGCTAGGGAGAAATACAGTATTTCCAAATCTAGCTCTATGGAAGACATTTTTTTTTATATATAAAAAGTTTCAAATATTGCAATGACATTTTTTAATGAATTATTTCTGTTTATGTTTTTACTAGAAAGGATTTTTAACATCCATCTTCAAAAAAGCTTTGAAATCATCCATTACACTTTAAAGTGCCAAATGTATAAGATCCAGAATTTACAAGCACCTTTCAATTTGCAAACTTCTCTCACCATACAACAATTAAACCTCGGCTTCATTTTATTTACTGCAATTAGTTGTGCCCTCAAAGTAGCAAGTCAGCTTAAAAACAGTTTCACTTGAGCAGCCGAATAATACGATATGTATTCCATGGTATGATGATCCTACAAGGAATGCCATGATAGATCCAATAGTCTGTACTATAAATGGTTTGCAAAAACAGTGCAAAATGAACTGCATTAGCAGCAATTTCTAAACCCATTTATTTAGCTTTATTATAGATGAGTTCAATATAGAAACCACTAGGGTGGTTTATTACTTACAGCAGCACTTCAGTACTACATCTGTATTTCCATCTTCTAAATGTAGACTACTGATGCCACTGCAGTGTATTTCAGCTGCATCATTTATTACATCAAGTTATGCAGGAAAAACAAAAGTACTCCAGCCACAGAAAAGTTGACTTTTTTCTGATCTACACTAGACAAGTATCCCACACTGAGTCATTGGAGACATTTACCATAAAATCCAGTGCATCAGTTGCAACTTTATCTACATTTTAATAGCCTTCAACTTGAGAGTGCAACAAGTACAAATGGCACACTTATGTTTATTGTAAAGGCCACAGGTTCATCATTTGCACTAATGTAATAAATTTAAGTTTTTAAACAAAGCCAGAATTTGGATTTAGTTGGAAATTTCTGTCTGATTCATTATTGAAAATATATTACTCAGAAGTATGAAAACTGAGCTATCAATTTTGATCTAAATATGCACAAGGGTGTATATATTGAACCATAAATAAATTATGCAAACAAGTTAATAATATAGACCTAAAGTGTACAGAAACTGTGACTGGGTCAGCTGAAGGCAGATCCTGCAGTCTGGCCATGTGCAGTGCAACAATTCCAAGGATGCATCAGTAACATTTAAGCTAGCTAAATGATAGAGAAGCATTCTATCAGTCTCCAACAAAACTTCTGCTCATGTTTTTCAAAATTATTTGAAGAAGAAATTCAATTGCAAAAGCATAGAGGAGATAAATTACATACTATTTTTTTCTTTTATAAAGAGGCTGTATGTGTTATTTTATTAATTTGTTTGAGATGTGGGTGACACCGGCAGGCCATTATTTATTGCCTATCCCCGAAGGTGTAGGATTGGAGTCATGTGTAAGCCAAGTGAGTAGTTGTGGGAGGTTCCCTGCCCAGAAGGACATCAGGTGAATCAGTTGTTTCCACATCTTCCTGTTACCTAGTCATGACTCCCTTCATTTCTTCCCTCTCTGATAACTTTACCCCCACCCCCGTCAGATCCATACCCCAACCCGTTACTATTCCTCTACCATCCTATTCTCCTACCATCCTCCTAGGCTTGACTTTCACTTGGATAAGCCCACAGCTTCCCTCTGTGCTTTTCTCAGCATTCTCCAAAGGGCCCATTGAGGCACTCGTCACTGCCTCCGTGACCAGCAACCACAACTACCTCACGGACCTTAACATCCAGCGCACCTGAGGCTAATCTTGCCAAGCTCTCGCCTTTCACCATTGGTCCCTTGGATTCTGCCAGCAGATCAACATTCACAACCCCTGTCCGCATCTCCCTCAAGATTTTCCGTTCACTTGCCATACACAGCCTTACTGTGGATGAGTGCATTGATGATACGGCTTTGAGGGAAACTTGGTAAATGGGTGACAACACATTTGTCCCTTACTGAAGTTTCCCTGCCCAGCTATACCTACCACCAACCCCCCCGGAAAACCAACGCAGTGACGGTTTGGCCCTTATCGCCAAATCTCACCTTTGTCTCTCCACCCCTCTCACCGCTCCCTTAAAATCCTTATTTTCTATCGCTCACCCAAGCCACACCCCAAATTTCTCACCGAGATATCCTCACTCCTTTCCTCCCTCAGCCTCCACACTGAGTGACTTCTCATCCTCAGTGACTTCGACCTCCATCTCAACTCTTTGCCCGCTCCCTTCTGAGTTTACTGTCTGCCCTTAACCTCTCCCTTCATATAAACTCTCCTACCCATGCTCATGGCCACCTCACGTAACCTCTCTATTCCCATGTTTCAAACATAAACAAGGCCATCTCTGATCACCTCCCCATATCCATCACCACTCACATTCCCCTTCCAACACCACTTCCTCTGCATCCATCTCTGGAAAAAGCTGCACCATACCAAGCATTATTGGCCCACGCTCTACTCTGACAAAACTGCTCACTACTTCAGGATCATTCTGGAGTGCAAAGATTAACCCCTGGGTTCTTTTCACCACGACCGTCTCCTTAAACCCCTCTCCTTTGCTGCCTCCACCCTCACCTCCTCCACCCACACCTCCAACAAGTTCCAGGAGCTCATAGGCTTCTTTATCACTGAGGTTGAGACCATCCGTTCATGGCCTAAATTCAGCACAGAGAAAAGCTGAATGGTCTCCATATATAAATGTGTACATCAGATGCTGTAAAATGCCAAATTACCGATGTTAATTCAAATTCAAGCAGCAACTATTTATGGCCTGGAGTGTATTCTTATTTATTTAGCATTTTCTCTCTTTTGTGCTTGTAGATTTTTCACCTGTAGTATATCTGTTTGTACATCAACATAGTAACTTTTCTATAATAATTTCATATTTAAATTTACACACTGCATGCAGTCTTCTGCATGTATTAATCACAAGTGCTGCATTAGTTCTTAAATACAAGTGTTTCATAAATCATTCCTATGCTACCAACACAAATCTCAACAGTTGCTTCTCAATATGCTTATTGGCCCAGATTTTGTGGTCAGCAGTGAATGAACGGCGCTTGCCGTTCATTACACTTACACTTGTCCGCAGAACTTTTGCACTAGAACTTGCTGTTATTAGAAATCCAAAACAGCATGGTGCCCTCTATGGGGGAAATCAGGACCTGTGTGAACAGGGAAAGCAACGGTGTATCTCCTCAACCAATCAGACTGAAGAATCCTTACTGAGACACGCAGAGTCTGAACCAGGAAGTGGGAGTTCGAATATTTAATTCAATGTTAAGTCATGTACAGTAGGGTGACCATCTGTCCTCGTTTTCTGGGGACAGTCCCCGGATGAGGTACTGTGTCACCTAGCAAACAATGTCCCTGGAAGAGTCCCCAGTTCAGAAAACTCGTCCCTGAAGTGTACCCCAGGGCAGTGAGTGTACCCGAGCTGTAAGTTTGCAGCTCTAAGGCTAACTTAAGGAGCAACTTGTACAATGGCCAGAGTGACTCACTGCACATGCATGACTGGGCAGTTTTCTGCGCATATGCCAGTTATTGTAGGAGAGTTTCCAGCCGGGCTCCTGCTGCTGGATTGTCAGCACCGGAAGTGCCTGGGCGCAAGGCAACCAGAGCGGGTGAGGGAGAGGCCATGGGGAAGGGCCCGGTCAGTTACTGGGGGGGGGGGGGGGGGGTGGTAATCCTAGACAGTTTGGGGGTGGGGGGGTCAGGGTTAGGTGTGACCTCAGACATGGGGGTGATCAGGTGTGACCTCAGTCACTGGGAGGAGGGTGGAGTGGGGAGAGAGAGGGGTCAGGTGTGAACTCAATCAGGGGGGGAGGGGAGAAATGGGAGGTCAGGTGTGACCTCAGTCATGGAGGGCGGGTGTGGTCAGTATCAGTTGTGACCTCAGTTATGGGCTTGGGGGGGGGGGGGGGGGGAAGAACAGGTGTGGCCACAGTCACGGGCTGGGGGGTGGTCAGGTGTGGCCACAGTCACCGGGGGGGGGGGGGGGGGGGGAAAGAGAGAGATCAGGTGTGACCGCAGTCATTTAAGGGGGATTGGGAGGTGGGGGTTGGGGGGGGGGGGGGGGTGGGGAGGAGGTTGGGGAGAGAGTGTAAAGAAAATAGCCTTATTCCAAGAGACACACCATCCTATCAACAGATTTCTGATATTATTAATACATGACATACTGGGTTTAAAAGTCTGGAAAGCCTCTGCGACACAGGCTGTCAATACAGGCTTCTGAGATAAGATCAGTTATTAACACAAGTTGTAAACACCACACAAGCTTTTGAAATGGAATTGATTGTTAATACTAAAACAATGGCCCTATTGAAAGAGCAAAGGCTTGCTTCCGAAAAGTCTGCAGTTTGGAGCCAACACAATAGCAATGCCCACGTAAAGTGTTAAAAACTAACACTTCGAACAGAAACATAGAACATTAAAAAACCATATGCCTTTGTAAAAGTAACATCAAATGAAACAGGAAACACTATTAATATACAACCAATTGAAGTAGCTAAGAAATGCATGGAACACCCTAAGATGAAGTGTTTTTGATTTACATGTTGTAAATATGATACCTACAGAAGACTTTGTAGATATGTCTTCAATAGATACACCAAGCAATTACATTGTGTTTGTGTTGAACTTGGAACGCATTGGAGTCACGACGTCTGCTTTCAAACAGCAGAGGTGATTTAGAAATTGAATGAAAGTCCTTCGATAAGAATAGCATCAAAGAGATAAATCTGTTATAACAATTTTATGATAAGTTTTTGAAACACCTATACAGGATTCTGAGAGTTGGCAGCTGAAATGACAGTAAGAATAGAAAAGAATTCAACAAAGAATGACTAGAGATAATTAGCTTACATCAGCAGAAAACTTCAAAGAAAAACCACTGAAAAAAGGTATAAAAATAGAGCTTTTCAGATGGAGAGTCAGAAATCGCTAGAAAGGGCAAGCGTTTCTCAACTTCAGAGGCAGCCTTTGTAAGTTTTTAATTCTTTGAGTCTCGAGGGTCGAAAAGGTACTCTTATTTGATTTTTGGTGGATATTCTGGATTAAGAAATAATAAGAAATGTAAAAATGTACGAAGTTAAGATTTGAGAATAAAAATCTCTGAGAATAAGAAATTTAAGTTATTTGTAATTTGAACTGTTAAAGTCGCGATTGACTCACAAGCTGTTAACAGAATGTTGGTTCTTTAATAAATTTATGTATTTTTAGAATTCTCAATATTAGTATTTCTGTATCAAACTCGCAAACTCAATCTCTGTATACTCTTTCATGAGGAACTGCAGAATTTTGGGGGATTTTCCGGGCCCTCATAATATCCGGAAGGTTACAGTCTAGTTAAACTTATTAAAAGTGCTATCTGGAGGACAGTAACATCTTCAGTCTTTCCTTTCCTTTAGAGAGAGATAGCCTGGACCTTTAGACCCAATTAAGCATCTTATAGAATTCGGCTATCTCTAATTTTAGTTGAAGGTGAACGTCTGGGGAATACGCCTGATCTGGGGTAGCCCGAAAAGGGCTAGGACTAGTAATTATCCCTTCAATAGGAGTCCAGTGCTCCCACGCTGTGCCCGCCCCGCCGCCCCCCCCCCCCCCCCCCGGATTCAGTTTAGAGGATATGGTCACCCTAATGTACAGAAAGCGAAAAAGAGTGGGGGAAGTGAAGATGGGATTGAGAGAAAGAGAGAGTTATATATTTAAAATATCCAACAATAATTAAAATGTGATGGACAGACTCCAGAGACTGTAAAAGTTCATTTTCAGTGCCAGCGAGGTTGTTTGGCAGTAATTAAGACTTATCACGCCGTTAAAATTCACTTGCACATGAATGGACAAGCCCCAACTTTTTTTGGCATGTTTAGTGGTTATCTAGTGGGTGAGTACCGCAATTTCACGCCCTTCGCTGTATTTGAATGCCGAGCCTCTCGGTGCGATACCATTATAGTGCAACATCTGAAGGAGTAGGGGATCTCCGACAGCAGCTTTCTGATTTCTACGTTTAACTGCACATGTGCGGTCGCTGGAAGTTGCTATCAGATTTACTTTAATAACGGTGAGTGCTGATAGCCTCACCATTATTTTTACTACAAAATGCGAGCCATTGCCTATCTTTCCACTTCCGAATCCATCTTGCTAATCCCTATAAAATGCCATCTTTTAAGACTGCATATAACATCTTAACTGTCTTTTGTATTTACATTTTCTGGGCCACACTTTCTAATCCACATAGAAAGAAAATAAAAAGGAAAAGACTTGGAAGCACTATTTTCTTGAAACCAACATTACCAAGTGCCAAAAAGGAATGTTAACACAGAGTGCTGAATATTCTTTAAAATGAGGCAATTATAACTTCTGTAAAACCGATTCTTCAAATTCTAATCAATAAACAAAAACCCACCATTTAATACAGTTTTTCCATCTCTCAAACATTTCCTGCTAATGCCCTACATTTTCCACTATATTGCTGAAATCCTAATCCACAACTTCATTACTTCAAGGATGGATTTTGCCAATATTCAGGAAGTCAATGGGGGAGAAATTGGGTGCCTTTGCACCTCCCATTAGCGCCCCCTGGAGCGCAAATGGCCTTTTGACCGAGCCCGGCGCGGACATGGACTCCCGCCGAATATGGCAGGAGTTTTGTGGCGGTGCTACGGCGTTGCGCCCAGGTCTCGTGACATCATCGGTGTACACATCACCTCAAACTCTCGAAAAATTAGCGCCCCCAAACAGGGCGAGTATGAATTTCTCCCCCAATGACTGAAGTCAGTGTCTATTACACAAAATCTTGTACATTATTAGCATCATTGGTTCCCTGGGTCTCAGCAAAATCAGCTTCAAGATCTTCATCCTCACCTCCAAATCCTTCCACTTGCCTACTTCTATCCCATCTGGATGATCTTCTCCAGCCACATGCACTTGCCCACATTCTCTTCCTTCTCGGAATTACTGCTTGTTCCCTCTACTCCACTATCAGTCAGTCTCCATGCATCAGTCTTCTACAATTTCCACTTAAAACCACTAACTCCCTCTCTCCCTTCAAAGTCTCTTTAAAGCTCATCTCTGACTGCCTTTAGTCTCTTTCCTCCTTCCTCACATTTCCTCCTTTTCTTGTTTAGTGTACAGACCCTTGCTCAGATACCATCTGAATACTGAGTTCAGTTTTAGGCACCAAACGTCAGCAAGGATACACTGGCCTTGGAGGGGGTACAGTGCAGATCTACCAGAATTACATCAGGACTTAAAGGTTTAAATTATGAGGACAGGTTGCATAAACTTGGTTTGTAGTCCCTTGAATTTAGAAGGTTGAGGAGTGACCTAATTGGGGTGTTTAAAATTATAAAAGGATTTGATTGGGTTAGTACAGGTAAACTATTTCCTCTGGTGAGGGAATCCAGAGCTAAGGGGCATAATCTTAAAATTAGAGTTAGGCTATTTAGGAAGCAAAATTAAGAAGCATGTTTTCTCACAATGGGTAGTGGAAATCTAGAATTCCCTCCCCCAAAAGGCTTTCCTACATTACAGCAGTGACTACACTTGTCTTTCTTTCATTGGATTCTGGGTCAACTGAAATTTTCCAAACTTAGATCAACTGATTTTTATTGCTTGCCAATTAGTAAATGTTACTTCTTGGGTAGAAATGGATTTTACAATGTCAGTCAAGGTTAAAAGATTGCCTTCTATTTGATTGTCAAATTTTGTCTGAAAGCGCTTCTGTGAAGAGCCTTGGAACATTTTACTATGTTAACAGGTTCTATATAAATGCAACTTTTTATTGATTTGCACTGAAAACTTCATAGACCACAATGTAACAACTGCAACAGTGTTGTGGTCAATTTAACACATGTAGTACACAGATGCTTAGAAACAATACAGCTGCAGACATTAAGCCAACAGGTTAGATATTTTCAAGGACTATTTCAGGAACGCTACCAAATCTCAGCCTGGGATCATTTCTCTATTGCTATCCAGTGTCCCTGCTGAAACATGCTCATCTATGTTGGCCTTATGGTCAAACACTTTGCAAACAAACACTAACGTGACACATGAAGAATAATCACTGTGCAAGTGACTGGAGAGCGAATGGCAATTGGGGAATCGTACCCAGGCATAATTCAATATTTAGGACAAGAGAGAAGAACATTTTAATATAACTGATGATTGTTTTCAATAAGCATTTAGTCACAGGTTGATCTGGAGACTTTTAAATAAGAGGCATACACTTTCTACCTGCAAAAGTGCCCTCAACTACTTTTGTTCGAAATGTGAAACATGGATTCATACAAGTCCCAATGGTGCAGACAGCAGTTAAGCACCCAAAATGCACATTTTCTTTTCATCCAGTACCTCAAGACTGATTAACCTTGTATTTACATTATTGTCCTCAGTCCTTTCCCCTAAACTTACTTTGAACAATATTGAAATTTGGGATTCCAGCATGAAGTGTTTCTTGAGTAGGTTCATATCTATATAGTATTTATAACTTCTTAAAAAAAGTGTGGCATTCCAGCCTCCAAATTGTACTCCATTCCTCAGCAAATGACGACAGCAGTTGCTTGGCTCTACGGTGTTGAATTAACTGCCCTAACGTAAGTCAGTAACATGAATGATTTCTTGGTAAATAAGCAAACACATTATCACATCTAACTTTAAAATGAAGTGCATAAGCATGCAAGATATTTAGTAATTTCCTAATCAGTGATAACTGGCATGTACGCACTTCACAAGTTGTTCCTACTTTTTTTTGCCATAAAAAACTGCTCTTATAGAAGCTAGTGTAATATGATTATTGTACATCAGGCTAGCAGTTTTTAAAACTTGGCTAACTGTAATTACATTTTGGTATATATGGCACACTGTTCTACATAGATTTTACACCCCAATATTTTAATCTTATCAAAATGCAAAGAGGAAATGTTGCTAAAAGATACTTGAAAGCATTTAACAGCAACATTACAAATATCACCACCTTAGGGAAACATGCAGAGTAGACATCAGTTCATATTTAAGTACAAAATTAGAGTCTAACATACATATGTAAAACTATAAGCTTTAGAATGGCTTCTATACCAATACTACAGTGATGCATGAAATGTGT
This sequence comes from Somniosus microcephalus, assembly GCF_052327205.1. Taxonomy (NCBI): domain Eukaryota; kingdom Metazoa; phylum Chordata; class Chondrichthyes; order Squaliformes; family Somniosidae; genus Somniosus; species Somniosus microcephalus. Next base: position 128,526,238 of record NC_140995.1, on the reverse strand, counting down.
TGCCATATTACACCAACAAATTACGCTGTCTTTTAAATTCTGGTTGCAATGCACCAGAAACTGATTAAAGGTCACTAGATCAATGAGCTATAAACACAATAAATTCAATTATAATCCTAAAATAGCCCTGCCATAAATTCAACACAGAAAACAGTAAGATTCTTTTCATATTCGCATCTTGTGAATTGTACCATTTATCTTGTGTCATAAAAATTACCAGCCTGCAAGAACACATTTTCAGAAAGTAACAAATTGCTTACTTTATTACCACAGCTTACAAGATACTTGGATAAATATATTAGGTAATTAAATGTACAAAGCACTATGCTATCTGCCCATGTAACAGGTGCCTGCAGCAGTCCGTGTCAATGCTGCACTGCTCACCACAGTCCCTCGTATGGCTGCTTAAGTACAGCAATTTTGATCTTAATAACAAATCAGGAATCATTATGCCAGCAGAGCACCCACAGGTGATAGCATGCAATAGGATAGAGGGCTAAAGATGAATCTTTCATCATCTAGTGTTATTGCTTCTTGCCACCAACACATCCATCACCCAGCTGAGACAGCTTGAAATGATGGTGCTGGACCCTCACATTACTGCTCCTTGAACTCTGTCTCATCCATCTTTTGCATCATTTGAGATTTTCTGTTAAGTATCATCTTGCTACTGCAAAACAGTGTCAAGCAGTACTGCCTTTAACTCAGTGATGATCTAATAGTAATTGATTGAAAAAAAATTCTAAATATTAGGCTTACTTGTAAAAATCTAAGCATATCTACTGACACATGGAACTCAACGAAAAACACAGCCACAAAGGCACTTCATTTACACATTGCATTTCAGTTTTGATCCTGGATTTTATAAGCGGAACATATTGCCAGGGTTGTCACAATGTTAATATGTGTTCAAAACAAAAAAAATGAACTAACCTCTTTTTAAAGTTAATTGGCATCTCAACGCGGTGAGAACACCAACATATTTCCACACCAAAAAATTCAGCTTCTAATTATTAACAAAGATTGACACTTTATATGTTTTAAGCCTAAATCTATTTCTCCATATACCCAATTTAAACTGCTACAACGTCCATGGTGCTGCATGGGTTCTTATAATATGCAGGTTTCTGTAGGATAGCCATCAAGAGACTAAATACTTTAATTCCACTTCATCTGAATGTGGTTATAAATGTTTAATAAATCAAAATGATCAAAATGCCCCAGTGGCAGGTAGGGATTCAGTTTCCAATTCAAATTCCCTTTAATATATAGCTTCCCTGACACCTCGTATTTTCTATCATCAACTGTGAATTTCAAATGACTTCTTTTCAATCACTACCATGCTTCGGCCAATCCAAATCCATCAGCTCAGTTCTTTTTAGCTATCCTTCACTGTAGGTATGCATGTCAAATCCTATGCTCTTCCAGCAACTACTAATAGCAGTCAGGTACACTTAATCTCATTATAAGAAAATGTTTGTTAATGCCAGCCAAGTCATGAAATGCTCTATTAACACACACTTCAGTTTTTCTTTCTCTCCCTTTTAATCAGTTGGTCTCCTTAGATAACATTGTTTACAGCAAATCTGCTCTCACTACTCCATAAATTGACACTCAAACTGACTACAGAGTCGAAAAAGGATAACATTCCTGTGGAAGTGCCTGGCCTCCCATGGCCTTTCCCTGTAGCTGGGAGGGGAAAGGGAGGAGAGATCACTGATTTTAACACATGCCAGAAATGTTAACAATAAAGCAGATAAATAAAATACATTTTAATCTCATTAGATTTTCGGTATTAAACCCTCAAAGAACAGTCCTAAGATAAGCAAAGCAAATTGTTGAACATGGAGCTCAGCCCCCAAGTGAATTGCACTTGAAGGACTCCTTCGTGAGTTGGAATAAATTCCATATAGAATGAGATGAATCATAAGTGTGACTGTTATATTAAAGATTTTTGTTCAAGGTTTATTGTTAATAGATTATGTAAAACCAGGCAATGAACCTTAATATCCCCCCATGAATTTATGCAAGGCCATACTAGTAACAAAATCCCCCAGAGAGTGAAAGTAGAAATTAAGGACTGATTCTGTGCTCCCAGTGGGGACTGGTGTTAACAGGAAGTTTGCACCATAGCAAATCGAAGGTGCGCATGAGCAAAAAAAATCATTGGCTCACATCCACAATTTCTCAGTATGCCCTTCCTGCAAGCGTGGCTCCCCGGTGAGAGCACAGAATCAGCACTTTAAATGGCAAATATAGTCCAAAGAGTTTGTTTCAGTCATTTGTCACAAGGTTAAACTTCTTGCTCGTGACTCAGTGAAATGTAAATATTTAAAATTAAATCTTAACGTTAGTGCCTTAACCAAAATCCCAAGCAACCAGGACAGAATCCCTGCTTGAGGGCTAAATTATCATGGAACTTAAGTGGGGCAAATATCACTGTTCATGATTACTCACCAGTCAACAGGAATTTTAAAATATATTTAAATTGTTGTAATTTTAAACTCACAATAAGATTTATGAAATTAAACAACTTCTGACAAATTATTAAAATGTTTACAGAGCTATAAGTTAGGTAATTATGAAGGCTAACACTATGGTAGAAAAGTACTCCTAGCCTCCACACATGAATAAATGTTACTTTCTTATTTGCATAATTTATTCAACAGCCCATACCCCAGTCTAAATTAAAATTAGATTCATAGTCTTCTAGATCAGCAGTCACATTATCAAATCAACATTTACGAAATTGTGACTTCAAAATTCAAACATATTAGTCAAAAACAAATGAGAAGATTGCTGAATAAGACAGACAAGTCACATTTATTACATGGAAATTGAGTTGCCCATTGGGAATTATTTTTCTTTACCAACAAGTCCCCCACAGAATTGCCCATGAAGAGCCAGAGGATGCACGGTTTCATAACATATGTATGCTAATGCCATACAGGAGATAACATCAGTGCCACTGCTTTACAGAGATTTGAGTAAACAAATTCCAATATCAAATGGTGCTCTAGGATTTTTACTGGGAATTTGATGATCAAATTCCATGACTCTGCCCTTTATTCTGTGTAAACTGTAAATGATCAGCCTTTATTTGACATACTAGCAGATTTTCCATGGCGCTGTTTAGTGAGTTGAAAGTCTTCTAAGAACAGGAGTATTATGCCAAGTAATGTTACCAGGGACATTGACTTACCAGCATTAGGAACAGTTTTGGAACCTGAGAAGGAGCCCAGGTTTCCTGGTTTCAGCAGTACTAGCAGGGTTGAATAGTATTTTGATGGTGGTTCTGTGGACAAGGAATATTGGAGGGGGAGATTCTGAGAACACTTGGGCATTCCAGGGATTTAGGATGACTGGCCAAGGGAGCCTGTGATTTAGGAACATTGGGAAGGAAGATATCAAGATCTGGGAGCACTGGAAGTTTTGCGTAGAACTTTATGAGCACCTTACCGATCGTCAACCAGCCTATGTTGCATGTTTAAAAGCATATATGGGTAAATTTTCTGCATCTTAAAATTAAGGGAAGGAAAATCACAGGCTGGGCATCTGAATTTTCCTGATATGAACCAAGAATTTTAATTATATATGCAACAATAATAAAGAGCTGACCAGCTAAAAAAAAAACTCAATTCTTTTCTAATACTTTAAAAATGTCATCACTTGCCTGAAATTAAGCTCTGAGAAATCAGTCTCCAGTTTCTCTAAAACGTGTCTTGTGGGGAAAAAAAGCAAAGAAATTGAAATCATCACAGGATGAGGGGACAAACCATTCTACCTTTCAGCTCCTGCTGATTGCAGAATTGCCCAATATGTAAACTGCACAAGTGCACATGCTCAGAATGCACAGATGTGGCTCAAAGTTCAAACAACTGAGGTAAAAATATCAAATCGAAGTTCAGGCTTCTGAGACAGGCTGTGGCTTTGAATTACAAAATTTAATGGAGGTTTAAATGGAGGTTTTAAAATACACAAAGAACAATTCAATATAATACGGAAATTTTGAATTTCTTATTTTGCTTAAAACCTTATTTTGGATATTAAAATGTAATTCAATAAATAATGGCATATGATTTTTTTCAAAGAATTCAGTGATTCAATTGGTTCATCAACAATCTGTGATGGGCAACTGGTAACACTGGAAATTCTGATTATAAAATGTTTACATACAAAATCCCATACATCATAAATGTTGACACTAAAAGTTATTACAGGAATTAGTTAGTGGACATGACACGCATGCCACATGCAAGGTTTATAATGCACATGAGTTGATCTCCTGTGAAGTTGCACACGAGGAGCCAAGACCAAATATAGCCTTCAGATGAAAACTTTGTCCTTATATTTTGAGAGATATTATTTATAGTTCAATAGCAAAGCATACAGCAAGTTAGAATGTAGGAAAGTAGAGGTGACTAAAGCATTGGTGTTTATCTGCAGTTCAAGTCGAGCAGCTAGAAGATGGAAAATTAAGGAACTACAGCTCCACCACGAGCAGGAGGGTGTAACAAAAGCGTGACAAGTTTCCATTTATAAATGTGGACTGATAAATTGCTAATGGACAAAAATGTGGCATATTTATGGGGCTGAATGGCCTGTTTCTGTGCTGTAAATACGATGTAATGTAATGATGTACCATGACAAGCAAAATTTTGTAGATGTAATGTATATACCTTTAAGGGGGGAACTACTTTTTACAGCTCATGTATACTGTAGTACTGGCAGTGACCACACCTGTATATAGCACTGAGTAGTAATCTGTACAGTTCAGTTCCAGAGTGAGCCACGTTGAGTAAACACCTGTTGTACCGTTCTCCTGCAGTCATGTCTTACTACCGATGGACACAACATTGGCGACGAGGCAAATTCGATCCTACCTGCAACTCTGCATCACCTCCCAGTGATTTGTTCCTGGAGACCAGTAGATTGGAGGTCAAGGCCAGAGACACAGGCGTCGACCACGGGCAACCGCCCAGTCATCCAGCAGAGACTCGAGAATTGCGGGGGAGGCTGTTGAGAGCCAGGCTTGGCTTTCCAGTCGCAGTGGTCCAGCGAAACGGGCTGGCAACAGGTAGTGCGCAGACCCTTCCCGGACAGTGGCGGGCTAGAGCCCGACCAAGCGGCACAGCAAAGGGCTGAGCAGCGTCGACGGGAGAGAGGGCAGAGCGCACAGGGCGCAGCCGGTGTTCAGGGGCCGAGCAGCGTCGAAGAGAGGGAGAGAGGCGCGCAGAAACCCGCGAGGCGCCGCCATTGCCACGAGGACCGCCGAGAGCGGCGTTAGGAGAAGTGCGCGAAACCTACAGGGCGCTGCCATTGCCACGAGAACCGCCGAAAGCGGCGTTGGCAGCAGCGGGGGAGGAAGGAAAGCGCGGGAGACGCCATTTTAAGCCATATTAAACCACACCCAAAATGCCGAAGAGTGGCAGTATCACTGCATTTGACAATGAAGTCGAAGATTGGACTACATATGTCGAACGAATAGAGGTATATTGCAAGGCAAATGAGGTGTCAGATGACAAGAAAGCGCTGGTATTGTTAAATTTAATGGGTGCAAAGACGTATGGCTTATTACGAAATCTAGTAACTCCAGCGAAGCCAGTGGAAGAGTGTTTTGGAGACATAGTGACGATACTACAGGAACATTTAAACCCTACACTGCTGCCGATAGCAGAAAGATTCAAGTTTCACAAACGGAACCAGCATAAGGATGAAAGCAATGCTGAATATTTAACAGAACTGCGCAAACTATCGAAACACTGCCAGTTTGGAACGGGACTGGCAGATACCTTAAGGGACAAGTTTGTGTGTGGCTTCAAAGTGAAGGAACCCAAAAACGGCTTTTATCTGAAAAGGACCTTACGCTGGACAAGGCTTTCAGCATTGCGGTATCATATGAAGCAGCAGCACGGGGCGCTGCAGAGATACAACAGAGACCGCAAGAATATGGCACAAACGAAATGTCATACAGAACAGAGAAGTGCTATCGCTGCGGCAGAACAACACACGACCACAATGATTGCTGGTTCAAAGACAAAGTGTGCAGACAGTGTGGAAAAGTAGGACACATAGCACGAGTCTGCAGGTCGGGAAAGAAAACCAGCAATAAGAAACCTACCAAAGAAAAGTACAAGGAGGTACATAAGGTGACGGAGAACAGTTCAGATGAACAAAAGAGTGATACCGACTCCGAAAGCAGGGAGCCGAGTTGTCTGAAACTACATAGTGATCAAAACGGAGGATCACCGAACCATTTGGGTCACTCTCAAGATAGCAGGAGTCCAGGTAAAAATGGAATTGGACACAGGATCAGCCCTAACAGTCATAAGCCGACGGGACTACGAGCGGCTATTCTCACACATACCCTTGAGAGACACAAAAATTATTTTGAAGACGTACACGGGGCAAAAAGTCTACCCCAAAGGAAAAATAAGGGTGACCGTTATATATAACGGTAAGGAAACACCAAAACTAGACCTGTATGTATTGCAAGATGGAGGACCACCATTACTGGGACGTGAATGGATCCGGAAAATACAACTGGATTGGCATTCCATACAAGCACTGACTGTGGCTGCCAAAAAGGATGACGACGTCACACCTGGGCGACTGTCAAAGATCCTAACTGACACGCAAGAAGTGTTCCAGCAAGGACTCGGAACACTAAAAGGCATGACAGCAACAATAAAAATCGAAGAAAACGCAAGCCCAAAAATTTTTTAAGGCCAGACCGGTACCTTATGCTATCCGCCCAGCCGTCAAAGCACAGCTGGAGAGTTTGGAACGTTCAGGAGTACTGTCCAAGGTAGACTGGAGCGAGTAGGCTACACCCATCGTCCCTGTGATGAAAAAGTCGTTGAGCAGCACGCCTGGGGGACCAAGGAAGGTTCGCATCTGTGGGGACTTTAAGGTAACAGTGAACCCAGTCCTTCACACCGTGCAATATCCACTTCCGCGGATTGAAGATATTTTCGCCTCGCTATCTGGAGGGAAACACTTCACTAAGATTGATCTGGCCCAGGCGTATCTGCAAATGGAGGTAGAAGCAGCATCAAAAAAAAAACTCAATCAACACCCATAAAGGTCTCTACCAATACAACCGGCTGGTATTCGGGGTAGCATCAGCTCCGGCTATTTGGCAAAGGGCAATGGAACAAGTCCTGCAAGGGATCCCAGGGACCCAGTGTTATTTGGACGACATCCTGGTCACGGGCAAAAATGACAGTGATCACCTTGCCAACCTGGAGCAGGTGCTCACTAGATTGAAGGAAAACAGGCTCCGAGCTAACCGCCCCAAATGCGAGTTTTTTAAAAAACAGATCTCATATTGTGGCCACGTTATCGATAAAGAGGGGTTACATAAGTCCCCAGAAAAGATTGAGGCAGTAGTCAAGGCTCCAGCACCGGAAAACGTGTCACAACTGAGGTCGTTCCTTGGGCTGGTAAACTACTACCATAAGTTCTTGCCAAATTTGTCTACAATACTACACCCACTGAACACCCTACTGCAAACTGGGGTGCCATGGAAGTGGAGTGACGAATGTAAACGAGCTTTCCAGAAGAGCAAAACACTAATCACATCGAAAGAGGTATTGGCCCATTTCAACCCAGCACTACCAATTCGGTTGGCGTGTGATGCGTCACCCTACGGCATTGGAGCGGTGCTGTCGCACAAATTCTCGGATGGCTCAGAGAGGCCAATAGCCTTTGCGTCACGATCACTAACCTCAGCTGAGCGTAACTACAGGAAACGCTGGTTTATCCGGAGGTTGTATGGCCGGAAACTTTGCTCTAACGGCAGAAATCAGCAGCCGTTTTAGTTAGTTTTTTTTTCTTCTCCTAGCATTCTGTTAACAGGCAGGCTCTGGAAAGCGTCTTTGTACCTTAGCAACAGCTTCAGAGACGCTTCAAGGTACGGGCCGAGTGTTTACGAGCTGTTGCTGAGCAAGTGTTTGTTGTCAAATACGGAGATTTTCATCTCCGTATGCTTCAACGTTGACTTTGCATGTCCGGCACTTTTGATAGATCGGCAACACGCCGGTCCCGTCGGTGCCGGATATCAGAACTTTTCCTGTACGCCCAGATTGACAGGGAGGCCCTCAGCCTAGTGTGGGGAGTGAAACAGTTCAATCACTATCTGCACAGGCAGAAATTCACCTTGCTGACTGACCACCAGCCTCTTGTCTCCATTTTTAATCCAAAGAAGGGCGTTCCGGTGATGACTGCGCAACGACTACAAAGATGGTCACTCTTTCTAGGGGCGCACCACTATGAGATTGAATATAAGGGCACGAAACAGCATGAAAATGCTGATGGGCTATCACGCCTGCCACTGCCTACTGCGGAGGAAGCACCAGCAGTGGATCCTGTCGAAATATTTCATTCGACTATAGTTGAATACCTACTGGTAACTAACGCTCGTATAGAAAAGGAGACCCGAAATGACCCGACACTGTCTCGGGTATATGATTTGACGGTGAAGGGATGGCCAGCACATGGTGACTCACCGTTGCCAGCATTCTCGACAAGAAGAGAACAGCTGCCAGTGTGCCGGGGGACCTTGATGTGTGGATCCCGAGTGGTAATTCCACCCAAGTTAAGGGATAGATTGCTCAATGAGCTTCATGAGGGTCATCTGGGAGGGGTAAAAATGAAAAGCCTTGCCAGGGCTTGTGTGGTGGTGGCCGGGAATCGATAAACAAATCGAGGACCTGACCAAGAGCTGCTCAGGATGCCAGGAAGTCCAAAATGCACCACCACATGCCCCTCTACACCCATGGGAGTGGCCCTCATCTCCATGGCAACGGGTGCATATTGGTTTTGCTGATCCATTCATGGACTCAATGTTCTTAATAGCCGTGGATGCGCACTCGAAATGGCCTGAGGTCATCAAAATGTCCTCCACCACCACGGAGAAAACTATTGCAGTCCTACGGACCATTTTTGCCAGGAACGGCTTGCCAGAACAGATTTGCTCTGATAATGGACCACAGTTTGCGTCCGAAGAGTTCCGGAGGTTTATGAACAAGAATGCGGTAAGGCATTACACATCCGCCCCGTATCATCCAGCCACAAATGGATTGGCTGAGAGGTTCGTACAAACCTTTAAGGCGGCAATAAAGGCTATGTACAATGACAACATTCCGCTGCAGCATAAGGTGGACAATTTCCTGTTCGCCTACCGGAATGCGACATATGCAGTCACCAACCAGGCCCTGGCCATGATGTTCTTTAACCGAAGGTTAAGATCTCGCCTGGATTTGCTCAGACCAAACGTACGAAGAGATGTTGAGAGTAAGCAATTCCAGCACATCCATGAGAAGCCAACAAGGAACTTCAATGTAGGGCAACCAGTCTTGGCCCGCGACTACCGAACAGAAAAATGGCAGCCAGGAACGATATGCACACGGCAGGGCCCACTAATATACACAGTGGACGTTGGGGAGAACATCGTGAGACGCCATGCTGACCAGATCCTAGAGTCACAGGAACAAGTCAACCCCATGCCTCGCCCACACGTACCTGGTGAGGAACCCAATGTACAGGTCGCATCTACCCCAGAAACAGTAGCATCGGAAGCTGATGACCCAACCGACGACAGGGTGCCAGAATCGTCTCCGCACCAAGAGCGAGACACTCGGGAAAAAGCGCTATCCAGAAAGGATCAGGAAGCCTCCCCAAAGACTGAATATATAAATGGGCTATTTTCAGCTAACGTTGTGTGTTAAAAGTGTTAATTGTAATTAGTTTGATATTTAATTGTTAAATGAGTGTTATGGTACTGTTAATCTAAAAAGGGAGGAATTGTAATGTATATACCTTTAAGGGGGGGAACTACTTTTTAAGGCTCATGTATACTGTAGTACCAGCAGTGACCACACCTGTATATAGCACTGAGTAGTGATTTGTACAGTTCAGTTCCAGAGTGAGCCACGTTGAGTAAACACCTGTTGTACCGTTCTCCTGCAGTCTTGTGTCTTACTACCGATGGACACAACAGTAGACAAGTAGTAGACACAAACACAGATTATACTCAAACCCATACCTCTATATTTAACTTCTGTCCCTTAATTTTGAAGCTGACAATAAACAGAAAAATGGGGTTCAAGATGTGCCAATTGGAGTTAGATAACTTGGCCCAGAAATTCCACAGGCAGCAATCTCATTGGCTGTGCCAGGATAAAGCCTGCTGGTGAAATCCCAACACTTACTCCACCAGAATTTGTGCGGTCAGTGGGTGGTACCTCATTTCCATGGGGTTGTTGGGCATAAATGCCACTTAGGGTGCTTCTTTGGCATTTACCAGCCCCATGCCAACAAAAACTTCAGCTAGGCACCAGTGTGGGATTTACTCAGGCTCCACCCCCTCTTCCCAGCCCTCATCGGCCAAATTTAGCACTACTCCAACAGGCCCCTAATTAAGGGATGCAGGAAATTAAGATACTTTAGAAATGCTTTCCTCTTCAGGAGTGCAGGCTTTGGTGATGTCACAATGGCTCATCTCACTCAGTACATCAGCTGCTACTAATAAACTCTTAATGGGACCCAAGTCTAAGGAGTCCCCATTTCTTGCCCCACCCCAAGCCCATCATTTGCTTTGTAAGGAGCAGATGGAAATTCCACTCCTTGAAAAGCATCTCAGAAACTCACAGAAAAATATCAGAGATCTAAGGTAACAGTGTCTCTCCTCTTTCCTTGCTGTATTAGTCGAACTCCTTTGGAATTTTGGGTGCCCTATATTTAACAGTAGTAGGAAGGGTTCCGGTCTTTGGAAACACTGGAAAGATGATCCTGGACTTTGATAATACTGCACTGGGGTTCCTGCAAGTTGACAGAAATGGGCTGGGAATCCCAGAGCTTAGCAGCAATGCAGTGCGGCTGCTGGGGTTTGACAGCATTGGAGGGATCCTGCGTAGGGTGAAATTCTTGATCTCTCAAGAGATTTTGCCTACAACAGAATGAAGAAAATACACTCTGGTGTATTTGTGCATTTGACGGTTAGCTTTGACTCAGTGGTAGCACTCGCATCTCCGAAAATACAGAATTTGCAATGATATAATGCCTTTCATGACCTCAGGACATCCGAAAGCACTTCACAACCAATATATTTGAAGTGTAGCCACTATGGTAATGTAGGGAAACAGGGCAGCCAATTTGTGCACAGCAAAATCCCACAAATAGCAATGAGATACATGATCAATTAATCTGTTTGGTGTTGATTAAGGGATAAATGTTGGCCAAGACACTGGGCGAACTCCACTGTTCTTCCAACAGTGCCATGGGATCTTTTACATCCACCTGAAAGGGCAGACAGACCTAAGTTTAAAGTCTCATCCACAAGACGGCCTCTCAGACAGTGCAACACTCCTTCAGTACTGCATTGGAGCATCTGCCAAGATTATGCGCTGAAGTCCTAGAGTACGGCTTGAACCCCAACCTTCTAACTCAGAGGTGCAAGTGCTAACACTGAGGAAAAGCTGACCATCAAACGTACAAAACTGTAATTGCAAAAAGCGTACAAGCTTGAGCACAGAGGAGCTTTAGTAGCGGCACATAGCAGATAGGACTGGTATGTCAATAGTCATAGCCCCACTATCCACATCAAATGCAGATAGTTGGAGCGAATGAAGAGCTCATGAAAGCACATCCCAGCATAAATCAGTGACTTCGGGAGGAAGAGAAAATTGGGGTTGGTGGAGGAAATATTAGATGAAGTATCCAATAACAACGTGTCAGGAAAACCAGAAAGGAGTAATTCTACAAATCAAACATTGAGACTATTGATGAGCAGTTTCCATTACTGACAGATTTTCAAAAGATTTACAGGAAGGCAGCACGAAGAAAATGAACAAAGGAAAAATACCAGTTAAATTATTACAATCTACTTTTATTCAAATATTTCAAAACTAGAATAGTAATTAGAATACAAATCCACTTTCCGATTTCCTTGAATTATTCCTGTAGTGTGGGGGAAGAGAAAAGCCAGTGATTGAATTCAAAGCTTTGTCAGAATTATGACGGGAAAAGTAACATTTGCTAACTTCTCTTTGTCTAAGAACAGCTGTTGACTCCATAAATCAAAATGAATTTGCATTTGGTCTTCCTCTTTGTTCAAAATGTTCCTTTTGCCAAGACCTTTATGCCAATCATCTGCTTTCTTTTTTAAGTAAATTGAACAATAAGGGTTTTACTCACAATAACTTTTTCAGAATTTGAAGAATATGTTGTACAGATCATTGAATTGTAACAGTGCAATCCAATGAAAGACTCCAATGTCACCAAATTCCAAGCTTTAGACTCTCCATTATATGTTAAATTGGTCGAAACTCTTTTCTCCCCGACATTGAATGGGTGCGCATGTCTCACTTGTATGAAAACACTACGGTATTAATAGTGACATTTATGACTATAGTCTTATCAAGGAATAAATTTGTAACCCAAAAAGTCCTACATGTAAATTCTTGAACTAGTATCTCAGAATACAATCACAATCATGAAGTTATTTTCTACGACCTTACATTGAAAACAGCCGTCTATAAATATGTTTATGCAGTTCTCCAATTCCATCTTGCACAGTGAGTGAGAAGTTTGTGTTTCAAGGGGGTGAGTACTGAAATGGGGGAAAAGGTAAACACTGGTGAAAGAATTTAGAAGAGTTTTTTGATTACTTTGTGCAGAATAAAAAATGCTTTTCTTGTGCCGTGCAGCTACAACAATAACTTGTATGTATATAGCGCCTTTAACATGGCAAAACGTCCCAAGGTGCTTCACAGGAGCATTATAGAACATACTATGACACGCCACAAAGAGATATTAGGGCAGATGACTAAAAGCTTGGTCAAAGAGGTAGGTTTTAAGGAGCGTCTTAAATGAGGAAAGAGGGGTAGAGGGGCTGAGAGGTTCAGGGAAGCAATTCCAGGGCCTTGGCAACAGAATGGTGGAGCAATTAAAATCAGGGATGCTCAAGAGGGCAGAATTGGAGGAACGCAGATATGTTGGAAGGATGTCGGGCTGGAGTAGATTACAGAGATAGAGACAGGCGAGGCCATGGAGGGATTTGAAAACAAGGATGGGACTTTTAAAATCGAGGCATTGCTTAACCGAGAGCCAATGTAGGTCAGCGAACACGGGGTAATGGGTGAATGGGACTTAGTGCGAGTTAGGACATGGGCAGCAGTTTTTTGGATGACCTCAAGTTTACGTAGGGTAGAATGTGGGAGGCCAGCCAGGAGTGCATTGGAATAGTCAAGTCTAGAGGTAACAAAGGCATGGATGCGGGTTTCACCAGCAGATGAGCGGAGGCAGGGGCGGAGTTGGGCAATGTTCCAGAGGTGGAAATAAGCGGTCTTAGTGATGGCATGGATATGTGGTTGGAAGCTCATTTCAGGGTCAAATATGACACCAAGGTTGCGAACAGTTTGGTTCAGCCTCAGACAGTTGCCAGGGAGAATATGGAGTCGGTGGCTCGGGAACGGAGTAAGTGGCAGGGACTGAAGACAAGAGCTTTGGTCTTACCAATATTTAGCTGGAGGAAATTTCTGCTCATCCAGTACTGGATGACAGACAAGCAGTCTGACAATTTAGAAACAGTGGAGGGGTCGAGAGAAGTGGTGGTTAGGTAGAGCTGGGTGTCGTCAGCATACATGTGGAAACTGACGTGTGTTTTTGGATGATGTCACCAAGGGCAGCATGTAGATGAGAAATAGGAGGGGGCCAAGGATAGATCCTTGGGGGACACCAGAAGTAAAGGTGTGGGAGCAGGAAGAGAAGCCACTCTAGGTGATTCTTTGGCCATGATTAGATAGATAAGAATGGAACCAGGTGAGTGCAGTCCCACCCAGCTCTGACGGCGAGGTGTTGGAGGAGGATGGTGTGATCAACCATATCAAAGGCTGCAGACAGGTCGAGGAGTACGAGGAGGGATAGTTTACCTTCGTCAGTCACAGAGGATGTCATTTGTGACTTTGAGGAGAGCCATTTCAGTACAGTGGCAGAGGCGGAAACCTGATTGGAGGGATTCAAACATGGTGTTCCGGGAAAGATGAGCATGGATTTGGGAGGTGACAACACGTTCATGGACTTTGGCAAGGAAAGGGAGGTTGGAGTTGGGGTGGTAGTTTGCAAGGACGGAGGGGTCAAGGGTTGTTTTTTTGAGGAGAGGTGTGATGATGGCAAATTTGAAGGATGGGGGACAGACAGTACCGGAGGAAAGAGAACCATTAACAATGTCAGCTAACATGGGAGCCAGGAAGGCAGCTGAGTAAATAAATGTGTTCTTATTGTCTCTCACAGTAAAAAAAATACATGACTGGTTTAATAAGCATATGTAAGTTTCATCAATGATTGGCACCTCATCCACCACCTTAAGCATTCACTCCCTCCACCACCGGCGTACCGTGGCTGCAGTGTGTAACATTCACAAGATGCACTGCAGCAACTCGCCAAGGCTTCTTCAGCAGTACCTCCCAAACCCGCGACTTCTACCACCCAGAAGGACAAGGGCAGCAGGCACATGGGAACATTGCCACCTCCTCCAAGTTCCCCTCCAAGTCACACATCATCCTGACTTAGAAGTATATTGCCGATCCTTCATCATCACTGGGTCAAAATCCTGTAACCCCCTACCTAACAGCACTATAGGAGTACTTTCACCACACGGACTGCAGCGGTTTAAGGCGGCGGCTCACCACCACCTTCTCAAGGGCAATAAATGCTGGCCTTGCCAACGACGCCCACATCCCAGGAACAAATTAAAAAAAAATAGAAATCTGACACAAACAGCAGCCACGTGAAAGAGAAAAAAGTTTATCCCAAACAATGTAACTCAATTATTTTATGTAATGGCTCAGTGCACTAGAAACTGAGAAATCATTTGCTTTTGGCTGCCTTTGCCTTTTGTTAGTTATAAATTTTGTGAACGTACATTCTGGGTATAGCGAGTATACCTGCATAATTTTTTCCTCATAAATTACCATAAACAAAGAAAGTATCGATGTTGTAATCACTCTCTTTGATAACAGTTTTGATTAATTTATTTGAACTAACTTTTCCAATATATTTTAAAATCATCTCAGGAAAATATCAACTCCAAAGGTCAGGGTTTTGAGAGGCTGAAATCTGCAAGCAAAAGCAGTCAGACACAAAAGACATTTTTATAAGCAGCTTTAATCAAATTATGAGTCAGCAGGCTTAGGGTACAGTGGAAGAGATGGCAGATGAATATATATACTTTTAAACAAAGGTGTCCGCCTTGACTCACTTCCGAGTCAGAACATTGTGGGCTCAAACCCCACTTTAGAGTCTCGAGCACAGAATCTAAGCTGACACTTCAGTCGCTCTGCTGCACTGTCAGAGGTATAATCTTTTAGATGAAACATTAATCAGACGTCTCGTCTGCCCTCTCTGGCAGACATAACAGATCCCATTACGCTATCCAAAAGAGATGAGTTCTCCCAGTTTCCGGGCTAATATTTATCCCTCAATCATCACCACTAATCTACATTGGCTCGGATTTTGCTGTACTAATAATGGTGAGGCGGTCAGTTCTCACAGGGTAAAACTGACAAACGTCTGGCTTCCGCACATGCGCAGCTAAAGGCGGAAATCCGGAAATTGCTGTCAGTGATACCCTGCTCCTCCACAGGCTGTGTTGTTGCAATCTGCGCCAATGAAATCTGCAGAGAGATCACTGTAATGGCGTGAATTTGGGGTAATTACCCACTAGCCTCACACTAAGATAGATGACAAAGTTAGGGCTTGTACAGTCAGGAGTAACAAGTTTTTAATGGCATACGAAGTGATAATTACTGAACAACCTCTCTGGCCCATAAAAAATAATTTTACAAGTGTGGAGTCTCATTTCCTTGGAAAAAAATTAATGGTGCAGATTAATAAAAAAATATGTATTTTCTTTAAGTTTCTGTTTTTCTCTCATGTCTCTCCCTTAATCCCATGTGTATGTCCCAATCTTTATTTTGCTTATTGTACAATGATTTAAATATAATTTATATTTCCTGTTTTTTTACTTCCTGCTTTGCAGTCTGCACGCCTGTGAGGATTCTTCAATCTGATTGGTTGAAGAGCCTCCCAGCTGCTTTACCTGCTCACAGGCCTGTAGAGTGCGTCACACCAGATTAGACGCTGGAAAATTAGAAATCTTCGCTGACAAGCCCACAAAGTCTCTGGGCAACTCTATGCAAGGTGAACAGCGAAAGCTGTTCCTTCACTGCTCACTGCAAAATCCGGGCCGTGATCTGATCATAGTTTGTGGGATCTTACTGTATGCAAATTGACTCCCGTGTTTCCTTACATTACAACAGTGACTGCACTTCGGAAGTATTTCATTGGCTATGAAGCATTTTGGGACATCCTTTTTAAAAAAAAAAAGTATTGTGAGCAATTTCATTGGAAACTGCATATGCTTGATTTAGTGATTGTTTCCTTAATTGTTAATTCATATATATGCTACCTATTGAATTTTGATGCGCTGATGTTTTATGGCCAAGAAATTTAAGCAAATCAAAAACTGAGAATAAGATACATGAGGAAATATATGCTATCGCATGATTTTTAAGATGTTGTCGCTTTGATCAATACAACCTGGCATAGTGGTTAGCACTGTTGCCTCACAGCGCCAGGAACCCGGGTTCGAATCCGGCCTCGGGTGACTGTCTGTGTGGAGTTTGCACATTCTCCCCGTGTTTGCGTGGGTTTCCTCCGGGTGCTCCGGTTTCCTCCCACAGTCCAAAGATGTGCGGGTTAGGTTGATTGGCTATGATAAATTGACCCTTAGTGTTAGGGGATTAAATACGTGGGGTTACAGGGATAGGGTGGGATATGTGTTGGTGTAGTGGTTACGGGGATTGGGTGGGATATGTGTCAGTGCAGGCTCGATGGGCCGAAATGGCCTCTATCTGCACTGTGGGGTTTCTGTGATTTCTGTGATTTCTGAACCTTGGCATAATGCCATGTAATAGACATCTAATTTTAGAACAAAGCAGGCAGGTAAACAAAGTTGCAATAACCTATATTATCAGGGCCACTGATGCCTGAATAAGTCAAGTTCCATTTTTAGTACATGAGATTCTGGGGATAAAGTTCCCCAATTCGGTCCAGTTTGCATTATGATGTTTTCCTTTACCTACGCACTCAATTATTACCTCTTATCTTTTTTAAAGTTCAGAATAGACAGTATTATCGCAGAGAAGATGCTCAAAGTTTGAGGTAGCTAATTGTTTTAAGGTCTATACTTCAGATATTTTTCCACAGGTTCTGTGTCTCAGACCACTCTCATGGGTGAGCTATTGCTCCCTGTTACATATAGTGTGCCTTTATCTCCCTGATATCTAGGTGATTTGTAGCTAGCACAAGGAAATAGAAAATACAATCAAGAACCCTTGTTACTATATTTTGGCTCAATATTAATATCACCTGCCCTCATACAATCTTCCTCAATTTCAGGAGGCAGTAGAATAAACACTTGACTTGTACTTCCTCACATACAAAAATAAGATGCAACATTTCTTTAACTCTAATAATACCGTGCCACAAATCATATGCAAAGGTTTAGTTTACATCTAGAGTCTCTGCTCGTTTATCTCCACATAAACTGTAATGCAATGGAACAGAAAAAAACTGGGGGGAAACATTGCTGTAAGCTGGGCTGTGACACATCTCCCATCCCCGGTGAGGTTTAAACTCAAACAAAAGAATTTTTAAAAAGCCTATTTCACAATTAAATAAAGCCAACAGCAATGAGATTTTAAACACAGAAATTTGCCTGCTGCCCTGAATTCATACCACCTGGCATGTTCCCATGGTCAGATTTAACTATTTCTAGCACCTGACTGAGAAACTATTTCCCATTTCCTGAACAGATGTCTTAATTGACTAATTTCACAACAAAGCAAACAGGTAAACAAAGTTGCAATTAGAAACGTTAACAATATATGAACATTGTGTCATATTGCAGTATTTGGCAGCCTATTCAATTTTGGGGACAAATGCACTGGTTGAATGAACTGCACAGCCCCATACTGAGTACAATGTGGTATTATTTTAAGAGAACCGTAAATATGCTGCACAGAGCCAAATAAATACCCTCAACAAAATACTCAATTTTTGGCACACAATTAATGGTAGGAAAGTAATGGTAGGAAAGTAATGGTAGGAAAATTGTGGTCACCTGAAAAACTGGTATGTACTTTCTGCAAGCAAGGCTACTGTGTACATATGTAAAGGAATTAGTATATCCTCTAACTCACTGTGATCAACCCCATGGGAAGTCACATAACATAAACACTACTAAATAACATAATCTAGCCATTTATATTGATTGACTAATAGAATCAAAATGTGAAGAGCGAGCAGATAATATCAAATCCAGTAAGATTATAATTATCTCTTTAATGTCCAAAATGACAGACAAAAAGGCACAGTACTCATCTTCAATTGCAATGTTCCTTATTTGTGAATAAACAAATGGAAGGAAAGTACCAGAGAATTTCATTCAGAATGCAGTAGATTCCTTCCTGTGATGCAACACAAAGCATCCAAGTGACCACTTCCAATTAATCCCATTAAGTTAACCATACAATTGCATTGAGAGCCTTGAACTTCTTTTAAAACCAGTGACAACTATTAGATGCAGTCAATGTGAATACAGGGAAAATAATACATGGAGATTTATGACATTAAAAGAATAAGAATACAACACCTAAAGAAAGAGTAACCTTACTTCAATACTCCACCTAAGTGCAGTACTGAGGGAGAAATTCAGTTAGAGGTGCCATCTTTAGGAACACATTAAACAAAAGCCTTATTTGCACGTTCAAATAGTTGTAAAATCTTTTAAGAACAGGGGACTTCTCCCGGCATCCTGATCAATGCTGATCCTTCAACTGGTCATTTATTGCATTGCTGTTTGTGGGACCTTGCTGTGTTATATTGCCCACGTAACAGTATGACTACGTTTTAGAATAATTAATTGGCTGTGAAAGGCTTTGGGATGTCCTGAGGATGTGAAAGGCTCCAACAAAGTGCATGTTTTACATAGGGTTACATAGGCTATACAGCACAGAAACATGCCATTCGGCCTAACCAGTCCATGCCGGCGTTTATGCTCCACTCGAGCCTCCTCCTGTCTTTCCTCATCTAACAATCCGCATAACCCTCTATTCCCTTTTCCCTCATATGCTTATCTAACCACCCCTTAAATGCATCTATACTAATCGCTTCAACCAATCCCTGTGGTAGCGAGTTCTACATTCTCACCACTCTCTGGGTAAAGAAGTTTCTTCTGAATTCCCTATTTGATTTGTTGGTGGCTATCTTATATTGATGGCCGCTGGTTATGCTCTTCCCCACAAGTAAAAACATTCTCTCTGTATCTACTCTTATCAAAAGCTTTCATAATTTTAAAGACCTCCATTAGGTTATCCTTCAGCCTCAGCCTTCTCTTTTCAAAAGAAAAAAAGAGGCCAGCCTGTTCATCCTTTCCTGATAGGTATACCCTCCCATTTCTGGTATAATCCTTGTAAATCTTCTCTGCACCCTCTCTAGTGCCTCCACATCCTTTTTAATATGGAGACCAGAAATTCCAAGTGTAATCTAACCAAGGGTCGATAGAAGTCTAGCATAACTTCACTACTTTTCAATTCTATCCCTCTAGAAATAAACCCTAGTGCTTGGTTTGCCTTTTATGGCCTTGTTAACCTGTGTCGCTACTTTTAATGATTTGTGTATTTCTACTCTGAGATCCCTTTGCTCCTCCACCCCACCAAGACTCCCATCCTCCAAGTAATAGGTGACCCCCCTATTCTTCGTACCAAAATGAATACCTCACATTTATCGGTGTTGAAATTCATTTGCCAATTATTTGCCCATTCTGCAAGTTTATTAATGTCTTCCTGTAATTTGTTGTAGTCCTCCTCAGTATTCATACTATCGTTGCCTGGGAGCTCAGACGTTTCGACATAGACATCGCCGCCCTAAGCGAGACCCGGCGGGCAGGGGAAGGCCAGCTCAAGGAGCAAGGCGGTGGTTACACCTACTCCTGGAAAGGCAAACCCGAAAAACGCCGCCTCCATGGGGTAGGCTTCACCATAAAAAATGAACTTGTTGGACGTCTCAGAGACTTCCCTTGCAGAATAAACAAACGCCTCATGACTCTTCGGCTCACCCTAGCCCGGAACCAGTGCGCTACGGTCATCAGTGCATACGCCCCAACACTGGAAGCCACAGACGAGACCAAAGAGGAATTCGACTCCAGCCTCGAACAATCCCTGTCCTGAGTCCCAACGGGCAACAAGCTGATCCTCCTCGGCGACTTTAACGCCAGAGTTGAAAAGGACACAGACCTCTGGGGAGGTGTGATCGGCAGAGAGGGGGTAGGGAAAGCCAACTCTAACGGTATCCTCCTCCTGACGAAATGCTTAGAACATGCCTTTGTCATAACCAGCACCTTGTTCCGCCAGAGAGACAGATACAAGGCTTCATGGCAAGACCCTTGCTCCAAGCACTGGCATCTGCTGGACTACGCCATCGTCCGAGCGAGGGACCACAAGGAAGTCCGCATCACCCGCGCCATAACAGGAGCTGACGACTGCTGGACAGACCACCACCTAATCCGCTCTGTCATCTCCATCAATGTAGTTCCAAAACAGCGGCGGCAACACAAACAATGCCACAGGAAAATCAACGCTGGAGCACTCAAAGACCCTGCTAAGAAAGCCCTATTCAGCCTGCGCCTCACAACCAACCTGCTGACTCCCAGTGATTCAGAGACACAGTGTCCACAGCGTCTGGTCTGCACTCAAGGCCTCCATAATCAGCACCTGTGAACGCTCGGTCACTTGACCAGGAAACTTCGACTGGCTCAAGAACAACGACCAGGAGATCCAGGAGTTCATAAGCTGCAAGCGCAAGGCATTCCTGATCTGGAAACAGCAACACAACTCAAGAGCAAGAAAGCAGCTCTACAGACGCCTGAAGGCCGAGGTACAACAAGAAACTCGTGACCTAAAGAACAGATGGTGGGTGGAGAAAACGCAGGAGATCCAGCAGCTAGCCAACAACCACGACGTGCGTGGATTCTTTAGCGCAGTCAAGACCGCCTACGGCCCAAGCACCCAAAGTCCTACCCCACTGCGGGCCAAGAACGGAGAGGTACTCATCAAGGGCAGAGAGGCAGTCAGTGCCCGCTGGAAGGAGCACTTCGAAGATCTCCTTAACTGAGGCTCTGTCTTCGACGCAAGTGTCCTTAACTCCATCCCGCAGCATGCTACCCGCCACCACCTCAGCACAACCCCAGCCCGGCATGAGGTTGAAAAGGCCATCTGACAACTGAAGAAAAAGGCGGCCTCAGGAGCAGATGGGATCCCCGCCGAGGCACTAAAGCATGGCGGAGAAGCACTATTGGCGCAAATACATGAACTCATTTCTCTTATTTGGAAGGAGGAGAGCATGCCAGGGGATCTCAGAGATGCCGTAATCGTGACCATCTTCAAGAAAGGTGACAAGTCCAATTGCAGTAATTAGAGGAGTTTCCCTGCTGTCTGCCACAGGGAAAGTCATCGCAAGAATCCTCCTCAATCGCCTTCTCCCAGTGGTTGAAAGGATCCTCCCAGAGTCATAATGTGGATTCCGCCCACTAAGGGGCGCAATGGACATGATCTTCACCGCACGTCAATTACAAGAGAAATGCAGGGAACAGCACCAACCGCTGTACATGGCCTTCTTTGACCTCACAAAGGCCTTCCACACTGTCAACCGTGGGGGATTATGGAGTGTCCTCCTCAAATTCGGCTGCCCTCAAAAGTTTGTCACCATCCTCCGCCTGCTTCACGACGACATGTAAGCCATGATTCTGACCAACAGATCCACCACAAACCCAATTCACGTACGGACCGGGGTCAAGCAAGGCTGCGTCATGGCACCAACGCTCTTCTCGATCTTCCTTGCTGCAATGCTCCATCTCACCTTCAGTAAGCTCCCCGTTGGAGTGGAGCTAATCTACAGAACAAACGGGAAACTTTTCAACCTCCATTGCCTCCAGTCCAGATCCAAGGTCGTCCCATCCTCTGTCATTGAATTACAGCATGCAGACGACGCTTGCGTCTGCGCACACTCCGAGGTCGAAATCCAAACCATCGTCAACACCTTCACCGAAGTGTACGAGAGCATGGGCCTTACATTAAACATCCGTAAGACAAAAGGTCCTCTACCAACCTGTCCCCGCATTATCAAAATCTACGACGAAGCCTTGGACAACGTGGACCACTTTCCATACCACGGGAGCCTACTGTTAACAAGGGCAGATATCAATGATGAAGTTCAACACCGCCTTCAGTGTGCCAGTGCAGCCTTCGGTCACCTGAGGAAGAGAGTGTTTGAAGACCAGGACCTCAAACCCGGCACCAAGCTCATGGTCTACAGAGCAGTAGTGATACCTGCCCTCCTGTATGCTTCCGAGACATCGACCATGTACAGTAGGCACCTTAAAACACTACAGGTACCACCAACACTGCCTCCGCAAGATCCTGCAAATCCATTGGCAGGGTAGGCACACCAACGTCAGTGTTCTCGCTCAGGCCAACATTCCCAGCATCGAAGCTCTGACCACGCTCGATCAGCTCCAATGGACGGGCCACATCGTCCGCATGCCCGATACGAGACTCCCAAAACAAGCGCTCTCCTCAGAGCTCCGACATGGCAAGAGCGCCCCAGGTGGGCAGAGGAAACGTTTCAAGGACACCCTCAAAGCCTCCTTGAAAAAGTGCAACATCCCACCGACACCTGGGAATCCCTGGCCCAAGACCGCACAAAGTGGAGGAGAAACATCTTGAAAGGCACTGAACACCTCGAGTCTCTTCACCAGGAGCAAGCGGAAGCCATGCACAAACAGCAGAAGGAGCGCATGTCAACCCAAGCACTCAACCCACCCTCCCCTTCAACCACCTTCTGCCCCACCTGTGACAGAGACTGTAGGTCCCGCATTGGACTCATCAGTCACCTGAGAACTAATTTTTAGTGTGGAAGCAAGTCATCCTCGGTTCCGAGGGACTGCCAAAGAAGAGAAGATTGACTACCCACCCCCAATCTGCAAATTTAGAAATTGTGTTTTTGATTCCAAAGTCTAAATCGTTAATATAAATTGTGCACAACAGTGGTCCCAGCACTGATCCTTGTGGAACACCACTTCCCACCTTCTGCCACTATGAATAGCTACCCTTTACCCCTGCTCTCTGCTTTCTGTCTTGAAGCCAGCTAGTGATCCATTCTGCTACTTGCTCCATGACCTTATTCATTAGTCTATTATGTGGCACCTCATTGAAGGCCTTTTGAAAATCTAGATAAATTACATCTACTACATTAACCTTGTCTGCTCTTTCTGTTACCTCTTCAAAAAATTCAATAAGGTTGGTCAAGCAAGACTTTCCTTTTTGAAATCCATGCTGACTATTCATTATTATATTTTTGGTTTCTAGATGTTCTTTTATTTTCTGCTTTCCTTTCTCCCAACAAATAAATTCTCCCAAATCAGTACCTCTCCATGAAGCAGAAGAATTTCTGTCGAAGATTATTACAAAGTCTACCTTAATTTGTAGTAAAAATCCAAACAATAATGTTTGGTGAAGCGAGACACCATGCAAATTTCCATGTAATGCAACACATTTAAAACTCATCCACATGATGCACACTAAGAATATAAGAAATAGGAACAGGAGTAGGCCATACGGCCCCTCGAGCCTGTTCCACCATTCAATAAGATCATGGCTGATCATCAACCTCAGCTCCACTTTCCTGCCCAATCCCCATATCCCTTGATTCCAAAAATCTATCTATCTCAGCCTTGAATATACTCTGGGGCAGAGAATTCCAAAGGTTCACAAACCCAAGTGAAGAAATTCCTCCTCATCTCAGTCTTAAATGGCCTACCCCTTATCCTGAGACTGTGCCCTCTAGTTCTAGATACTCCAGCCAGGGGAAACAATCTCTCAGCATCTACCCTGTCAATCCCCTTCAGAATCTTGTATTTTCAATGAGATCACCTCTCATTCTTCTAAACTCCAGAGTATAGGCCCATTCGACACAATCTCTCATCATAAGAAAGCCCTCTCATCCCAGGAATCAATCTAGTGAACCTTCGTGGCACCGCCTCCAAGGCAAGTATCTCCTTCCTAAGATAAGGAGACCAAAACTGTGCACAGTACTCCATGTGTGGTCTCACCAAGGCCCTGTACAATTGTAGCAAGACTTCCTTACTCTTATACTCCAACCCCCTTGCAATAAAGGCCAACATGCCATTTGCCTTCCTTATTGCTTGCTGTACCCGCATGCTAGCTTTCTGTGTTTCTTGCACAAGGGCACCCAATTCTCTCTGAACACCAACATTTAAAAGTTTCTCACCATTTAAAAAATAATCTGTTTTTCTATTCTTCCTATGAAAGTGAATAACCTCACATTTCCCTACATTATACGCCATCTGCCACCTTACTGCCCACTCACTTAGTCTATCTATATCAGTTTGCAGACTCTGTGTTCACCTCACAGCTTACTGTTCCACCTAGCTTTGTATCGTCAGCAAACTTGGATAAATTATACAGTCCCTTCATCTAGGTCATTAATATAGACGTAAATAGAGGAGGCCCCAGCATTGATCCTTGCGGCACGCCACTAGTTACTGCCTGCCAACCTGAAAAAGACCCATTTATCCTTACTCTCTGTTTTCTGTCCATTAACCAATCCTCTATCTATGCTACTATATTACCCCCAACCCCATGAGCTCTCATCTTGTGTAATAACCTTTTATGTGGCATCTTATTGAATCCCTAATGAGCCATAACCTTATACAGGCAAATCAGCTCAACCTAACAAATATGCCTGTTGATGCAGCTTTAATTAAACATTTTATCATAAAATATGTTTACTGATTTTTTTTCCAGCTGCATAGCGTTCCGCACATCCACATGAAACTTTCATTCCAGTTCAACCTCATACAGTCTATGTGATCTCCTGAGCCTAATTACAATCCAACACCACCTTGGGTGCGTATTATGGAGGTGATCCAAGTGCTACCTTGATCCTATGCCAGATAAAGGGAGTTCAGGGACTGCAGCATACAGCTCAATCTCCCAGCTGATTAAAGCCATCAGATTAAAACTATCAGAATAGATGCTTTCTAAGCCAAAAATGTCACATCATATCAAAGGTTCATATGGGTATACAAGTTAATGGAGAAACAGATTCAGATTCCATCCTGGATCTTGGTGTTAACCCAGTTGTGCTCCTTTATAACAGAATGCAAAGCTGATCACTTCGACACGTACCCTGTTTGAATAAGACTTAATGGCTCGGATTTTCTGGGGCCTATGACTGCATACACACAGCTTATGCAGTTGTAGGTGTCCCGCTAGTTCCGGGTTTCCGCATGCATGAAAACCCGGAACTTGCAATGTCAAGTTTCAGCTCGACAGATTGTTCGCATCCGCAGGAAATGGACATTCGCTGGTGCAGTTGGACTATTTGCCTAATTACTGCCCACGAAACCCTTACACCTGGTAAGAGCAGGCGTAAGGCCTTCTTTTATCAGTGTAAGGGTTTAAATAAATACTAAACTACATTTAAAAAAAAAATTAGTTTAGGTTATTTCTTCCCTTTGAAAAATGTTTACATTTATTTTTCAAAAAATTTAATTTTTGCTTCAAATGTTTAATTAAATTGTATTTTAATTAATTTTGACCATGTGATGATATATTTTTATTTCAGTGTTGTGAAAGTGTTTTTTTTAGGGGATTTCTATTATGCTTATGGGGAATTCCGTATGTAAGTGGAATCCCCATAAGCATAATAAGAATTGCCCTTTGTGATTGGTTGGGCTGGTCCACGTGATCTCATGGACACTTGCGAACCGCATGCACCTCTGGGGTATGGGGGCCTTTATGCAGGCGTATGTCTGCAGGGTCAGGAGCGCGAGTCTTCAAAGGTATGGAGGCACCAGCTAGGTGCAGAGCTTACACAATAGCAAAATACTGCGGATGCTGGAAATCTGAAATAACAACAGAAAATGTTGGAAACACTCAGCAGGCCAGCAGCATCCGTGGAGAGAGAAACAGAGTTAACGTTTCAGGTCTGTGACCCTTCGCTAGAACTGGAAAAAGTTAGAGATGTAACAGGCTTTAAGCAGGTGCAGAGGCAGGGAAAGGGGGGGGGGTGGGGGGGAAAAAGAGGAGGAAGGAACAAAAGGGACGATCTGTAGGATGGAAGGCAGCAGAGATTAAATGTTGCAAATGGGGATGGAAGAATCATCAACAG
Organism: Somniosus microcephalus; assembly: GCF_052327205.1. Taxonomy (NCBI): domain Eukaryota; kingdom Metazoa; phylum Chordata; class Chondrichthyes; order Squaliformes; family Somniosidae; genus Somniosus; species Somniosus microcephalus. The sequence goes on along the minus strand of NC_140995.1, from coordinate 128,499,922 downwards.
CTGCCGCCTGAAAAAAATGGGGGCAGAGGTTATAGTCTGAAATTCTTGAACTCAAATGTTGAGTCCAGAAGGCTGCAAAGTGTCTAATCGAAAGATGAGTTGCTGTTCCTCGAGCTTACGCTGAGCTTCATTGGAACAGTGTAAGAGACCGAGGACGGAGGTCAGAGTGGGAGTGGAGCGGAGAATTAAAGTGACAGGCGACCAGAAGCTCGGGGTCACGCTTACGGACTGAACGGAGGTGTTCCGCAAAGCGATCACCCAATCTGCGTTTGGTCTCCGCAATGTAGAGGAGTGTAAGCAGTCAGCTCAGACCCCATGGATTTTTAACCCCTATTAAAAACTGGACAGGCTGCTTGGAGGGGGGAAGCAGTGAAAAACCACTCAAGCTGGAGATGGCTCATTCGTATGGAAACAAACTGTCCTTGGGAACACAAAATGCTGGAGAAACTCAGCAGGTCAGGCAGCAGCTGTGAAGAGAGAAACAGAGTTAACGTTTCAGGTCGATGACCCGTCAGAACTGGAAAAAAGCAGGAAATGGAACAGGTTTTTAAGCAAGTGAAGAGGCTGGGAAAGGGGGAGGGGATGCAAGAACAAAAGTGAAGGCCTGTGATAGGATGGAAGGCAGAAGAGATTAAGAGATATTCAAGGCAAAAGGAGATGGTAATGGAACAGGTTAAGAAACAAAGAATGGCTCTAGATGAAGTGTAAATTGTGCTGGCAGAATGAAAGACAGCTGCCATGTGGGGGAGAAGGAAAAAAGACAGACACAAAAAATGTGATAATATATATATTTATTATATATATGTTTTATCCACACTTTTTGTCTGTCTTTATATATATATATGGACTGTTCCACAAAGCGGTCACCCAATCTGCATTTGGTCTCCCCAATGTAGAGGAGACCACAATGTAGGGGTGACCGCTTTGCGGAACACCTCCGTTCAGTCCGTAATGGGGACCCCGAGCTTCCGGTCGCCTGTCATTTTAATTCACCGCTCCACTCCCACTCAGACCTCACCGGCCTCTTGCATTGTTTCACGGAAGCTCAGCGTAAGCTTGAGGAACAGCACCTCATCTTCCGATTAGGCACTTTACAGCCAGTTCCTTCCTCTCTCTCTATATATATATATTATATATCTCTCTCTCTATCTCTCTCTATATATATCTCTATTTACTAGCTGGAGTGCCCAGCGGTGCCGAGGGTTTTTTGAGGGCATGTTGTTATGAAAAAAGTAGAAATAATTTTTAACTATATATATATCAATGAGTCTGTCCGTGTGGGGGAAGGAGAGAGAGAGAGTGGGAACGAGAGAGAGAGGGAAGGAAAGAGGGAAAGAGAGAGGGGGGGAAGGAAAGAGGGAAAGAGAGGGAAGGAGGGGGGAAGGAGAGAGAGAGAGAGAGAGAGAGAGAATTCAACACATCAAGAAACATATTATTCAACAAGCTAAGCCAAACAACCCCAGATTTCAAGGAATTGGATGATCTGTCAAAATTGAGATTAGTCCTAGGAGAAGGAGACAGACCATACCTTGGGGCTAAATATGTAACAACATGTCACAACCTGAGGACTGTTTAAAAGTAAGACTGTTTTAAAATTAATATTGAACGTACCAAATGAAGTAGAAAGACTGTTTAAAATTAATATTGTTTAAAAGTAATATTGTATATACCCAACAAATGTCAAATCGATTGACACCTACAGAATGTTGGAAAACTGTACCTTTTTGCTATGTAAGCTTTGGCAATATGGTTCTCTGTAAACTTTCATGCCAATAAAGCATTTGAACTGAACTGAACTGAGAGAGAGAGAGAGAGAAGGAGAGGGGGGAAGGAGAGAGAGAGAGAGAGAGAGAGAGAGAGAGAGAGAGAGTGGGATGGAGAGAGAGAGGGAGTGGGAAGGAGAGAGAGAGAGAGAGAGAGGGAAGGAGAGAGGGGGAAGGAGAGAGAGAGGGGGAAGGAGAGAGAGAGGGGGAAGGAGAGAGGGAGGGGGAAGGAGAGAGGGAGGGGGAAGGAGAGAGGGAGGGGGAAGGAGAGAGGGAGGGGGAAGGAGAGAGAGAGAGGGGGAAGGAGAGAGAGAGAGGGGGAAGGAGAGAGAGAGAGGGGGAAGGAGAGAGAGAGAGGGGGAAGGAGAGAGAGGGGGAAGGAGAGAGAGAGGGGGAAGGAGAGGGGGAAGGAGAGAGAGAGAGAGAGAGAGAGAGAGAGAGAGAGAGCGAGGGGAAGGAGAGAGAGAGAGAGAGAGAGAGCGCGGCGCGGCGAGGGGAAGGAGAGAGAGAGGGGGAAGGAGAGAGAGAGGGGGGAAGGAGAGAGAGGGGGGGAAGGAGAGAGAGAGGGGGGAAGGAGAGAGAGAGGGGGGAAGGAGAGAGAGAGGGGGGAAGGAGAGAGAGAGGGGGAAGGAGAGAGAGAGGGGGGAAGGAGAGAGAGAGGGGGGAAGGAGAGAGAGAGGGGGGAAGGAGAGAGAGAGGGGGGAAGGAGAGAGAGAGGGGGGAAGGAGAGAGAGAGGGGGAAGGAGAGAGAGAGGGGGGAAGGAGAGAGGGGTGAAGGAGAGAGAGAGGGGGGAAGGAGAGAGAGAGGGGGAAGGAGAGAGAGAGGGGGAAGGAGAGAGAGAGGGGGAAGGAGAGAGAGAGGGGGAAGGAGAGAGAGAGAGGGGGAAGGAGAGAGAGAGGGGGAAGGCGAAGGAGAGAGGGAGGGGGAAGGAGAGAGGGAGGGGGAAGGAGAGAGGGAGGGGGAAGGAGAGAGGGAGGGGGAAGGAGAGAGGGAGGGGGAAGGAGAGAGGGAGGGGGAAGGAGAGAGAGAGGGGGAAGGAGAGAGAGAGGGGGAAGGAGAGAGAGAGGGGGAAGGAGAGAGAGAGAGGGGGAAGGAGAGAGAGAGAGGGGGAAGGAGAGAGAGAGAGGGGGGAAGGAGAGAGAGAGAGGGGGAAGGAGAGAGAGAGGGGGAAGGAGAGAGAGAGAGAGAGAGAGAGAGCGAGGGGAAGGAGAGAGAGAGAGAGAGAGAGAGAGCGCGCGCGAGGGGAAGGAGAGAGAGGGGGGGAAAGGAGAGAGAGGGGGGGGAAGGAGAGAGAGGGGGGGAAGGAGAGAGAGGGGGAAGGAGAGAGAGGGGGGAAGGAGAGAGAGGGGGGAAGGAGAGAGAGGGGGGGAAGGAGAGAGAGGGGGGGAAGGAGAGAGAGAGGGGGGAAGGAGAGAGAGAGGGGGGAAGGAGAGAGAGAGGGGGGAAGGAGAGAGAGAGGGGGGAAGGAGAGAGAGAGGGGGGAAGGAGAGAGAGAGGGGGGAAGGAGAGAGAGAGGGGGGGAAGGAGAGAGAGAGGGGGGAAGGAGAGAGAGAGGGGGGGAAGGAGAGAGAGAGGGGGGAAGGAGAGAGAGAGGGGGGAAGGAGAGAGAGAGGGGGGAAGGAGAGAGAGAGGGGGGAAGGAGAGAGAGAGGGGGAAGGAGAGAGAGAGGGGGAAGGAGAGAGAGAGGGGGAAGGAGAGAGAGAGGGGGAAGGAGAGAGAGAGAGGGGGAAGGAGAGAGAGAGGGGGGAAGGCGAAGGAGAGAGGGAGGGGGAAGGAGAGAGGGAGGGGGAAGGAGAGAGGGAGGGGGAAGGAGAGAGGGAGGGGGAAGGAGAGAGGGAGGGGGAAGGAGAGAGGGAGGGGGAAGGAGAGAGAGAGGGGGAAGGAGAGAGAGAGGGGGAAGGAGAGAGAGAGGGGGAAGGAGAGAGAGAGAGGGGGAAGGAGAGAGAGAGAGGGGAAGGAGAGAGAGAGGGGGAAGGAGAGAGAGAGAGGGGGAAGGAGAGAGAGAGGGGGAAGGAGAGAGAGAGAGAGAGAGAGAGCGAGGGGAAGGAGAGAGAGAGAGAGAGAGAGAGCGCGCGCGAGGGGAAGGAGAGAGAGGGGGGGAAAGGAGAGAGAGGGGGGGAAGGAGAGAGAGGGGGGGAAGGAGAGAGAGGGGGGAAGGAGAGAGAGGGGGGAAGGAGAGAGAGGGGGGGAAGGAGAGAGAGGGGGGGAAGGAGAGAGGGGGGGGGAAGGAGAGAGAGGGGGGGAAGGAGAGAGAGGGGGGAAGGAGAGAGAGGGGGGAAGGAGAGAGAGGGGGGAAGGAGAGAGAGGGGGGGAAGGAGAGAGAGGGGGGGAAGGAGAGAGAGAGGGGGGAAGGAGAGAGAGAGGGGGGAAGGAGAGAGAGAGGGGGGAAGGAGAGAGAGAGGGGGGGAAGGAGAGAGAGAGGGGGGAAGGAGAGAGAGAGGGGGGAAGGAGAGAGAGAGGGGGGAAGGAGAGAGAGAGGGGGGAAGGAGAGAGAGAGGGGGGAAGGAGAGAGAGAGGGGGGAAGGAGAGAGAGAGGGGGAAGGAGAGAGAGAGGGGGGAAGGAGAGAGAGAGGGGGGAAGGAGAGAGAGAGGGGGGAAGGAGAGAGAGAGGGGGAAGGAGAGAGAGAGGGGGAAGGAGAGAGAGAGGGGGAAGGAGAGAGAGAGGGGGAAGGAGAGAGAGAGAGGGGGAAGGAGAGAGAGAGAGGGGGGAAGGAGAGAGAGAGGGGGAAGGCGAAGGAGAGAGGGAGGGGGAAGGAGAGAGGGAGGGGAAGGAGAGAGGGAGGGGGAAGGAGAGAGGGAGGGGGAAGGAGAGAGGGAGGGGGAAGGAGAGAGAGAGGGGGAAGGAGAGAGAGAGGGGGAAGGAGAGAGAGAGAGGGGGAAGGAGAGAGAGAGAGGGGGAAGGAGAGAGAGAGAGGGGGAAGGAGAGAGAGAGAGGGGGAAGGAGAGAGAGAGGGGGAAGGAGAGAGAGAGAGAGAGAGAGAGAGCGAGGGGAAGGAGAGAGAGAGAGAGAGAGAGAGAGCGCGCGCGAGGGGAAGGAGAGAGAGGGGGGGAAAGGAGAGAGAGGGGGGGAAGGAGAGAGAGGGGGGGAAGGAGAGAGAGGGGGGAAGGAGAGAGAGGGGGGAAGGAGAGAGAGGGGGGGAAGGAGAGAGAGGGGGGGAAGGAGAGAGGGGGAAGGAGAGAGAGAGGGGGGAAGGAGAGAGAGAGGGGGAAGGAGAGAGAGAGGGGGGAAGGAGAGAGAGAGGGGGGAAGGAGAGAGAGAGGGGGGAAGGAGAGAGAGGGGGAAGGAGAGAGAGAGGGGGGAAGGAGAGAGAGAGGGGGGAAGGAGAGAGAGAGGGGGGAAGGAGAGAGAGAGGGGGGAAGGAGAGAGAGAGGGGGAAGGAGAGAGAGAGGGGGGAAGGAGAGAGAGAGGGGGGAAGGAGAGAGAGAGGGGGGAAGGAGAGAGAGAGGGGGGAAGGAGAGAGGGGGGGGAAGGAGAGAGAGGGGGGGAAGGAGAGAGAGGGGGGGAAGGAGAGAGAGGGGGGAAGGAGAGAGGGGGGGGAAGGAGAGAGAGAGGGGAAGGAGAGAGAGAGGGGAAGGAGAGAGGAAAAGAGAGAGGGGAAGGAGAGAGGAAAAGAGAGGGGGGAAGGAGAGAGAGAGAGAGAGAGGGGGGAAGGAGAGAGAGAGAGAGAGCGAGAGAGAGAGGGGGGGGGAACGAGAGAGAGAGAGGGGGGGGAACGAGAGAGAGAGAGGGGGAACGAGAGAGAGAGAGGGGGAACGAGAGAGAGAGGGGGGGGAACGAGAGAGAGAGAGGGGGGAACGAGAGAGAGAGAGGGGGGAACGAGAGAGAGAGAGGGGGGAAGGAGAGAGAGAGAGAGGGAGGAAGGAGAGAGAGAGGGTGGAAGGAGAGAGAGAGAGAGAGAGGAGAGAGAGAGAGAGAGAGAGAGAGAGGAAGGAGAGAGAGAGAGAGAGAGAGAGAGAGAGAGAGAGAGAGAGAGAGAGAGAGAGAGAGAGAGGGGGAAGGAGGGAGGGAGAGAGAGAGAGAGAGAGAGAGAGAGGGAAGCGAAAAGTGACAGTTAATTCCAAAAAAAAAAATGCAAAGCGTGAGAGCGCTTCAATGAGCTGCCACAGGAAAGATGGCGGCGGTTTGCCATTGGGGCGGGCAAGGCGGGAAAAAGCAAGAGCGCGATGTGGGCGTCGCGCGAGAAACAGGGAGCGCGCCAGAGTTTGAAATCAAACAAAACCGTTGGAGAAAGCACGTGATCGCTTCCGCCCGCCCGCCCGCTCCCTCCCTGGGCTGGGACACTGAGTGCGGACCCGAGTAGGGTGAACCCCGTGGGCGGGGTGGGGTGTCACGTGGTTCTCGGCGCTGGGACACTGAGCCGAGCCCCGGGACCGGGCCGAGGGGGGGGGTGGGGGGGGGGGGGGGGGGGGGAAGGCCGAGTCCCAGGCCCGTGGCCGCAAATGGAGCCAAGCCCCGGGACCGGGCCGAGGGGGGGAATGCCCGAGTCCCCGGCTGCAAACGGAGCCGAGCCCCGGGCCGAGGTGGGGAAAGCCTGAGTCCCCGGCCCGCGGCCGCAAATGGATCCAAGGACCGGGCCGAGGGGGGGGGAAGCCCGAGTCCCCGGCTGGGGCCTCCAGCTCCACAAGTTGGGGAGACCTTCCCTGGAAGACAACTGAGTTCCTTCATACTTGAAATGGATCACTTCATTTCTAACTGTTCCTAAATATTATTTAAAACTGAATTAATTTATTCTTTTCCTTAGTTCCCTGTATTAAAGTTCAGGTTTTTAAGCACCCCATAGCTAAGAAGACAACTGCACTATATGATCTGGCATTAAGCCATATAGAACAGGAAGGTGGCAGCTGTTAAAATGTGAATAAAAGTAAAAGCGGAGGTAAAGATGGCCGAATTAACGGCAGTTTGAAAGATTAGGCCCCACCCACACGACATGAAAGGCCCCCCGTGACGCAACGCGCTCCCCCCGTAGGATTGGTCAACCATCACGTCACTCAACGCTAATGAGCGGTAGGATTGGTCAACCGCTAATGAGCGGAATTTTGCCGTTTTTTGTATACTGTCCGAACAATTTTTGTCTGACGACACAGACAGATCGATCCTTTTATTTATATATATATAAGATAGATAGATAGAAGAAGATAAAAGGATCCATCCGTCTGTCTATCTGCGTGTCTGTCTGTGTGTATGTCCGCTATACACTCAAAAGGTATAGAGCGTACCTACACATATGTTATATCAAAAGAAAGCTTATGATTAGGGGAGTGTCATAGGCATATTTACTTTTTGGTCAGACAAAAATTGTTCGGACATTTTTCAAAAAACGTTCAAAAACCTGATGGTTGACCAATCCTACGGGGGAATCCACTCATTAGCGTTGATTGACTTGATGGTTGACCAATCCTACGGGGTGGGCGGGGCCTAATCCTTCAAACTGCCGTTTTACAAAAAAGCCTTGGCAATGCCAGGCCCCCCAGCTAGTGTATATATCTATCTCTGTATATATATATATATATATATCTATCTATATACTAGCTGGAGAGCCCGGCGTTGCCAGGGCTGTTTTGGGGCAGGCGGTTTAAATCGAGTGCCAGGCTTTGGGGCCCTGTCTGTGTCCCTTTGTGAATCTGGTGCTGGGCAACATTTTAAATCGAGTGCCAGGCTTTAGGGCCCTGTCTGTCTACCTTTTAAAAGCTTGAAAAATGAAAGTGAAAGTACTTATAAAACGTTTTTGGTAAATCTTGTGTTATTTTTTAAAAGAGATACTAACTTTCAAAGTAGTTTTAGCTGGAAGCTGAAGTCATTTGAGTTGGAAGCTGAAGTCAGAGCTGGTAGTGAAACAATGGCTGGCACATCCCCGAGATGAAAACGAATAGTCCCGCCCGCACACACACCGATTGGCCAACCATCAGGGGACCGTACTGTAGGATTGGTCAATCGTGACGGAACAGGATTGGTGGAACCTTGATGTCAGTCAATCAATGCTAGCAGATAATGAGTTTAATTTTGAAGGTTTTTTGCATAAGGCGCGAACAATTTTCGTCCGACCGAAAAGTAAATACGCTTAAAACCGTCTCGGAAGCATAAGCTTTCTTTGGAGTTAACGCGCGCGTAGGTACGCCCTGTAACTTTCGAGTGCATAGCCCGACAGACGCACAGGCGGAATGACAGACAGACAGAATGACAGACAGACAGAATGACAGACAGACAGACAGAATGACAGACAGACAGAGAATGACAGACAGACAGAGAATGACAGACAGGACAGAATGACAGACAGACAGAATGACAGACAGACAGAATGACAGACAGACAGAATGACAGACAGACAGAATGACAGACAGACAGAATGACAGACAGACAGAATGACAGACAGACAGAATGACAGACAGACAGACAGAATGACAGACAGACAGACAGAATGACAGACAGACAGACAGAATGACAGACAGACAGACAGAATGACAGACAGACAGACAGAATGACAGACAGACAGACAGAATGACAGAGACAGAATGACACAGACAGAATGACAGACAGACAGAATGACAGA